>NC_029777.3:8443564-8446796 GCF_000817695.3 Arachis duranensis | reverse complement strand
GACGGCAGCAGCGGAAATGACGGCGGCGGCGAAGGGGCTAGCAGCAATGGCGCCGGCGGTGGTGCGTGCTGCTGGTGGTGGTGGTGGCAATGAAGAGACGAGAGTAGCTTTTTTGTTACTTAGATTATTTTTTTATCAATAATAAGCTTATCATTGTAATTATTTTTTAGTGAGAGTACATACAGAGTACATAATATATAAGGTGTAATTAAAATATTTTTTTAGATATAACTCTTTAATATGTTATTGTTTAAATATTTTTAATTTATTTATTATAAAAAGTTTATGATTTAATTATTAATTATTTATATTTTTATTTAATTTCAGGACATTCTATTACTTTATTTTTTATATTAGCTCTAGTGTGTCTTTTTTTTAATTTTTTGGTTGGGATAATAATTTACTTGAAGAGGAAGTTTAAGGTTAATTTTACAAAAAAATTTGTAGATGCTCTTTATTTTACCTTACTTACATTTAACTACAGTATGGGGATATTACTCCTCGTTCTACATGGAGTAAAATAGGAATTATTTTTATATCTCTTTGTTGCCGTTTTACATCTAACATTCTTCAAAGTTTCATACAATACCTTCTTAAAAAGTTAGAATCATGCATCATTACAACATTTGTAGCATGCATACCAAATGAGTGGATAGTTGAGAATAAGTTAGTCCAAAAAGTAAAAGTTTGTTCCACGTTGTTATCGTCTTCTTAGTCATTGGTAGCGAAACAATTATGACCTATCTTTTAGAGGATATAAGTGTTTTTGATAGTTTTTATATGTCGTAATTTCCATTACAACCGTAGATTACGGTGATTACTCATTTAGTACGGTTGCAGGAAGGTGTATTTCAGCAATTTGGATTGCATTTAGTATTGTTACATATAGTTATGTAGCTTCTTATTTAACTAATCTTATCCTTCCTCCTTTAATTGTATTTTGTAAATTGTACAATGATATTGTACAATGATAATGAATGAAAGCAGTTTTTTTTTACACTTTTTTCTTTTCCCCTCATAATATATGTAATTAGTTTACATACACAACAATTACATCGTGTGAACATAAAAATATAAAAACATAGTTAACGAAAAAAATAAATTAAAATAGAAATAAAAATTCATATTGTTCAAATTCACACTTTTGTTACTTAGATTATTTTTTTATCAATAATAGGCTTATCATTGTAATTATTTTTTAGTGAGAGTACATATAGAGTACATAATATATAAGGTGTAATAACTTAACAAATATTCTTTAAGGAAGATTTTTCACTCTCTTCAACCATGAGAAGAACTTATTTTTCTCTCTTTTTTGATCCTTTCTGGTTCATCAAACCTTTGACATCACAGTAATTTCTTTATCAATAATAAACTTATCATTGTAATTATTTTTCAGTGAGAGTACATAAAAAGTATATAGTATATAAGGTGTAATAACTCAACAAATATTTTTTAGGCTTATTATTGAAGATAGATTATGGGCCTTATTTTTTTTGGACTTTTTGTCTTTTTTGTTAAATTTAAAAATTTTAAGAGATGATGGTTGATTTTATTATTGGATTCATTATTATATATATTGTTGGTTATTTTTATAAAATTATAATTTTTTAAATTTACAAAAAAAATATTTTAATAACTTACTCTCTTGATGAGCCATGAAGAGAAGATAGTATTGTTGTGTAATATTGTAAGAATCACAATGAAGAAAGGAAAAATAAGAAGAGAGTAGTTGGAGTGGAATCAAATTGTATGGTATTGTAAGAATCAAAATGAAGAAGAAAAACAATAAACTATGAGAAACAATAAAAAATGAAGAGAGGATAGTTCCTTTTATAAGGTAATTTTACAATGCATTGAGGAAGAGTAATTGGTCTGTTGCTGGGAGTCGTGAAGTATATATATAAGGAAAAGTTTAGGGCCAGCAATTTTACTGTATTTTGACCAGCATATAATCAACAGAGAAATGTGAGTTATTGGATGAAATCTCACACCAATCTTACACCATTAAATCATTATTCATAGCTAGTTAATGGCTACTACTCATAAATGTTGCTGGTCCCCTAGCATTACTCTATATATAAATATGTTTGGAATATTAAGATTATACTTTGCCAATTTTCTAAAAAAAATATAAAACATTCAGTATGTAAATTAAAAAAGAAGAAGAAAAAAATAAACTATGAGAAACACAATGAAAAATGAAGAGAAGAGAGTAGTCATTTTATTATCTAGATTATTTCTTTATCAATAATAGGTTTATTATTGTAATTAGTTTTTAGTGAGAGTACATAATATATAAAGTGTAATAATTCAACAAATATTTTTTAAGGAGAAATTTTCACTCTCTTTAACAATGAGAAGAACTTATTTTTCTCCATTTCTTAATCCCTTCTGGTATATCAAACCATCAACATCACGGTAATTTGTTTATCAATAATAGGCTTATCATTGTAATTATTTTTTAGTAAGAATACATAAAGAATACATAGTATATAAGGTGTAATAACTCAGTAAATATTTTTAGGCTTATTATTGAAGATAGATTATGGGCCTTATTTTTTTGGATTTTTTGTCTTTTTTTTGTTAAATTTAAAAATATATTGTAAGTGTAAAAAAATATATATTGATATTATTTAAATAAAAAATTAAAGGATTATCAAATTTTATTATTTTTTATTATCAATTACTATTAATATTTAAAAATGTAGATTAAAATATGTTGTTCGATTACTAAATTAAAGAAATTTAGTTAATGATTAAAAATACTAAATTCTAATGATTCTCTATTTTTTTTAATAATTATTTCTATATTTTTAAAATAACTATCAATTATAAATATGTGTGTATCAACCAAAAAGAACAAATAATAAAAATATTTTTAAAGATAACATCCTATTTAACATTATTTGATTTCTTATACATATACAAGTTAAAGCAAAGAAGACAAATAATATAATAAAAAATTTTAATTAAATGAGTTTAATTTTAAAATTATTGCTAAGTAGTATCATATATATTCTTATTAGTAGCTACATAAAGTTAACTGGTCTATGATTTCAATTTTCTTATTTTTGCTATATAATTTTATATTTTTGATGTATACAAAATTAAACTTACTTATATTTAAAGTAATTTTATGTTCAATTCTTCAATTATTTAATATATACATGATGAATAATTGGCTAGTATTGATTTAAAGGCAAAAGCAAAAAAAATATTGATCACCTAA
>NC_029777.3:8434074-8443143 GCF_000817695.3 Arachis duranensis | reverse complement strand
TGTTATTGCTCTTTTTCTTAAAAAAATATAAAAATATTTTTTTATTCTTAAGATTTGAATCGAAAATTTTGTATATGTACACATAATCAAATGACACTATTAAAACTATAAATAATAACTTTTTATTCATATAATTTTTTGTAAAAATCATTGTTAAATAAGATTTATACTTTATAATATTTAATTTAGACATTTTATTTTTTTAAATAAATTTATGACATATTACAAAATCCAAAAAAAAATATTTCTAAAAAAAAAAGTAAAATAATATTTAGTTGATAAAATCAAAATTGTAAATAATTATGTCATGTTATTTTCTTATGAAAGAAAAAATAAAAAAGATAATAAATTACTTGAATATTTTTATTTGAATTGGGAAAGTGAATTATAATAACATAACGTTGTCATGTTTGTAATGCAAGGTATTAAGTCTCTATAAGTTTAATAATTCATGCTATGCATAGATAATATTAAAATATATAATTTTAATTTTTTTAATCGTGTCAATTATATAAATTATAATTTTTGTAATGTACAAAAATATATATAACACATATATAATACGTGTTGTTCTTTTTTATTAATTTATTAAAATTTAAAAATATTAATTCTAATATAGTTATGAATTAAAGTGACATTATTTAAATTTAAAATTGATATTTTAGTAAAGATTTTTATTTTAACCTATTCAAAAAGTTATGCATAATATGTAACAATATTGATTCTAATATGTTGTTCGTTTACTAAACTAAAGAAATTAGTTAATGGCTAAAACTAATAATTAAAAATAATAAATTATGATGATTCTTTTTTTCCCTAATATTTGTTTCTATTTTTTTAAAATAACTATCAATTATACATTGATATGAATTTGTATCAAAAACTAGAAAAAATTAGAGACATTCAAAGAGAATAGAAGAGAAATTCCTAAAATCAAAGAGAGAAAATAGAATTTTTAATTATACCATGCATCCCCTTCTATTATTACATCATACACCTATTTATATTATAGTTCTCTAATTGGGCTAACTCAATACTAATTGTATCATTATTTTATCCTTCAAAATAACCTTGTCCTCAAGATTGCAAAAAAAATATAAATTCTAATAAAAATTATAGAAACTAATTATAAATAATAAAAAAATTATAAAATAATATTTACTATGCTACTGCCAAAAAAAACTTTAACCACCAGAATCCCATTGTTTAAAAATAATTGGATCCATTAATTGATCACAATAATAATTTTTGGGAGTAGTTGGCCCATTCTGCAGTAGCTTAATTTTTGGGAGTAATTGGCCCATTCTGCAGTAGCTGAATTTGGGCTTCACACTCATTAGGGAGGCCCAACCCGTGAATAGGGAGCAGTACTCTCCCCTCCTTTCATTCCTGGTGCTGCGGAAGAGGAGGAAGGATCCAGCCGCCTCAACTCAACCCACACGTCGCCGGCAGTCGCGAAGTTGCATGGGGGAACCGCCGTCCAGCTCTCGTCCTGCCTTCTCCGTCTTCCGTCTTCCCGGTTCGCTGTGGCGTTCTCTCCGTCACTTACCGAAACCTTCGCTCGCCATTACAAATCGTCGCTGTGCGTTCACCGCCTCGATCCCACGGGAAGACAGCCGCCGTGAGAGGCGGTGGCTTGGCCACTAACGGAAAAGCACGACGGAGCCAGCCTCTGCGAGGATTGCCGTCGGAACTCAGTGCTTCCTCCACACGACTGTTCATCCCTCGCGGTTCTCCTCGCGTCGTGACAACGCCACAGCGAAGCACACCCGCAAAACCACTCCCGCCACCGTCCTTGCCGCTTTGGATCCAGCCGCCTCTTTCATGCACGATGTCCTCTCCTTCCTCCATCGCAATGGTGCCGACCTCGGCGCTACTCCCTCGATGCAGAACTGTAGCTTTGCCAGCGCCGCTTGTTGTCGCCCGGCCAACCACCACCTTTGTAAACGAGTAAGGTGGCTTTGGCAGTGGGCGAATCAACCCCTCCTCCTCTGTGTGCTCTAGAATTAGAGGTATTTGAATTGAATTTGGAAATCCTGCTTGATCTGAAATTGCTGTTGATTCTTCTTGATGTTCTGGTTGGAAATCAAATTTGAAATCTGATTGTTCTTCATTGGCCAAATCGGTTGCTTCTTCTTTCTTTTCTGCATCGATGATATTTGAATTTAGGCAAGAATGTCGCTGCTGTTGCTTAAATTGTGTTTTTGCTTTGTAATTACAAATTGACAATGAGGACTGCTGAATTATTGCTTGATTTGGATTTTCTGTTGATTTCACTTGTTGTGGTTGAAATTCTGATTGATCTGCAATATTTGTTGCTTCTGCTGGATGAAAATTAAAATTGAAATCTTATTTTGCTGCCTCCTCTGTGTGTTCTGTATTGCTTTCCAACTCGGAATTTTTATATCTGCATTCTGGAAATCTGCATCTGGTTTGTCTAGAATTGTTAGATCTGGTGTATCTATGGCTGAATCTGGTTCTGGATAATCTGATTCTAGCATTTGAAATTACAAAACTGGAAGTGCAGAACTGGAAGTGCTGAGATATTTGCCGCTAGATTTATTGAATTTTTTGCTTCTGATTTGACTTGAATTTGGCATATTGGAGGCCAATGAAACAGTGCAGACTAAGTACAAAAGTCTATGAAAGGAAAGTATAAGTAAGTAAGGAGCAAGAATAATAAAGGGGAGTGATGATGCTCGAATCAGTGCCTTCAACTGTGTGCAATTTGTACCAAAAGTTGCCTAACAAACATAGTCACGCAGCCGAGTATTAGAGCATTTCTTTCTGCTACCTCTCCTCAGCTGCTCATCCGCATCTATTGTCAAGTGTCCCTTTTGCATAACAGAATTTATCTTGTATTCAGTGCCAAGTTTGTCCCTCATTGCTTGGTCAGCCTCTAATTCCATTTTTCTTAATTTGCTCTTGACATTACCTCCTCCATCAGCAGCAACCTTGTCCTCAAGGTTGAAAGTTGGGTATGCCTCATAGAATTCCTCTTTAAACTTCAAAGTAGAAGGAACATCATCAGCTTTTTCCCATTGGACTAAGAGTTGTTGCAGCTCACGACCATCTTGCACAATAGTCCTCTTAACCAAAATGCCGATAGGGGAAACAACAGGTCCTCCTTCAATAGTCTTTAAAGGTATTGGATGATAAGGAAGCTTCCCATCTCCCTTAAACTTCTTGAGCAGCAAAATATAAAACACATCATGTATTTTAGCGTCATTAGGTAACTGTAATTTGTAAGCTACAGGGCTTACCTTGTGGACAATTTTGAAGGGACCAAAATATCGCATTTTCAACTTCTGATTTTTTCTTAAGGCAACTGAGTGTTGTCGGTAAGGTTGTAGTTTAACCAAAACCAAATCACCTACTACCAATTCACTCTGTCTGCGCTTTCTATCTGAAAAAGCCTTCATAGACTATTGAGCACGATTCATATTAACCTTAAGTTGAGCCAACAACTGATCCCTTTCTAGCAGCAACTCTTGCAATGAATGATCATCATTAGGAGTAATTTCATACTTAACCAAAGAGGGGAGATCTCTGCCATAGAGGGCCTTATAGGGAGTCATTTTAATAGAACTGTGAAAGGTTGTGTTATACCAATACTGTGACCAAGGCAGCATAGAAAACCAACGCTTGGGATTGTCAAAGCAATAGCAATGTAGATACATCTCAAGAGCTTTGTTTAAAACTTCACTTTGTCATCCGATTGGGGGTGGTATGCTGAACTCATGGCCAAATGCGTGCCCTGTAATTTAAACAATTACTGCCAGAACTTACTGATAAAGACTCTATCTCTATCAGAAATTATTTTCCTTGAAAAATCATGCAATTTCACCAAATGCTGCACAAAGTTTTCAGCTACCTGTTTGCTATTGAAATCATGTTTTAAAGCAATGAAATGAGCAAATTTTGTTAATTTATCAATCACCACCATAATCACTGAATAGCCATGAGATGGTGGAAAAGAAGTAATGAAATCCATACAAATTTCTTCCCCAACTTGGGAAGGAACTGGTAAGGGCTGCAATAATCTTGTTGGAAATTTGTTCTCCACCTTAGCTTGTTGACAAATAACACAGTTTCGCACATATTCTTTGATCTACTGTTGCATATTTGGCCAATAGAAATTGGAGCATATTCTGTCAATTGTTTTAGCAGAATCGGAATGCCCCCTATGGCACTATCATGATATTCCTTGAGGATTAATTGAATAAGTGAGCTTTGTTGAGGAATAACCACCCTATTTTTCCACAACAGCAACCCATTCTTATAAGAATAATTTCCATTTTTTCTCTACACTTCAGCAAGAGTTCCTTAAGGTAGCGTTTGGTGGAGAGACAGAGACAGAAAGACTGAGATTCAGAGACAGAGACTAAGAGACAGGGATTGAAACAAATCTCAGTATTCTGTTTGGTGCAAAATGGGAGACAGAAATTGAAACAAGAATGAAACTCTAATTTAATTTGCACAAAGGGTAAAATTGGAATTAATTAATTGAAATAAAAGTATTTTAGGTATAAAATGTTATTAAAGTTTCAGTCTCCATCTCTAAAAATTTCAGTCCCCTGTGTCTCTACTTTTTGGAGGTACTGAAATACTGAAATTTTAGAGACAGAGACAGAAATTTTAGTACCAGTTTCTAAACTAACAAACACGATACTGAGTTTTAGTCTCTCAGTCTCTGTCTCAGTACCTGGAAACAAACGCTACCTAAGAGAGCCATCATTCTCTAAGTCATTTTTAAGTGTCTGCAGCCAATTCAGATCCGAGCAAGACCAAGCGGCATAGTAACATCTAGATAAAGCATCAGCAGCAACATTCTCTATTCCCGGTTTATATTGGATTTCAAAATCAAATCCCACAAACTTGTGCAGCTATTTCTGCTGTTCTGGTGTGCTCAGACTCTTTTCTAGCAGAGCCTTCAAACTTTGTTGGTCCGTTTTGATAACAAATCTCTTACCCAATAAATAATGCCTAAATTTTGCAATGGCTTCAGTGATTGCATATAATTCACTGGTATAAGCCAATTGATATTGCATGGTTGGGGACAATTTCTTTGAGAAATAAGCAATAGGGTTTACCTTGGCTTAGAACAGTCCCTATTCCCAACCCAGATGCATCTGTCTCCACCTCAAAAGGCAATTCAAAATTTGGTAAAGCCAAAATTGGCTTTGAATTAATAGCTTTCTTTAGTTTCAAGAAGGCTTCCTCAGCATCATTATTGCAGAAAAAAGTATCCTTCTTTAAAAGATTGGTCAATGGGGCTGCCAAAGAAGCATAACCTTTGATGAACCTTCGATAATAACCTGTCAAGCCTAAGAATCCTCGCAATTATTTCAGATTCTTAGGTACTTGCCACTCTACCACAACTTTAACCTTCTCCTTCTCCATGTGCACTCCTTCTTTAGTGATTGTGTGCCCAAATAGTCGATTTCTGATACCCCAAAGAGGCATTTAGACAATTTGGCATAGAGTGTGTTTTGCTGTAATAGCTTCAGCACTGTTTCCAAATGGCCTAAGTGAGCATTCCAATGCGAACTGTACACCAAAATGTCATCAAAAAATACCAACACAAACCTTCTCAAATAAGGTTTAAAAACATCATTCATCAATGCTTGAAAAGTGGCTGGAGCGTTGGTTAAACCAAATGGCATGACTAGCCATTCATAATGCCCTTGATGGGTTTTAAAAGCAGTCTTCTCTCTATCCTCCTTTACTAAAATTTGATGGTAGCTTGACCTTAAATCAAGCTTTGAAAAAATTGTAGTCCCAAATAATTCATCTAACAACTCATCAACAGTGGAAATAGAGAAGTTATCTTTAATTGTAATGTTGTTTAGTGCTCTATAATCAGTGCAAAACCTCCAAATACCATCCTTCTTCTTAACTAACAAGATTGGAGATGAAAAAGGACTCTTACTTGGCTGAATTATTCCCTCACCAAGCATCTATTGCACCATTCCTTCAATATGCTCCTTTTGCGAATGAGGATATCTATAAGGTCTTGCCTTCACTGGTTGAGCTCCTGGAATCAATGGAATAGCATGGTCATGGCTTCTAGCAGGTGGCAGTCCTGAAGGGGCATCAAACACCCCTGCATAATTCTGTAAAAGCAAGGCCAACTTAGGTTCTAGTTCCTGAGATAATTGCAGCTGCTTCGTATTTCCTTGCTGCTGCGGTAGAGTCTCTTCCCTCCTTTCTTGTAATTGTAGAGTAAAAGCTTCAGCAACTGAATTAGTGTGAAACAACCTTTTGATGTGGTTGTATTGAGCCTGCCTCGGACCATTGTAAGCATCACCAAAAATGTTTACAAACCCACCGTTCTGCTATAACTTTATAAATGAGAAATCATAATCAACAATGTGAGCTTTTAGTCTCTTAAGCCAAGTAGTGCCAAGTACTAAACCTCCACCTACGACATGTAAGACATATACTTGTGGAACAATCATTTTGTGGCCCTGGATATTAACCGCAAGAGCCTTAATACATCCTTCCACTTTCATCAATTCAAAGTTGCCAACCATGACATTAAATCCAGGTGCTGGCTCCACTGGAAGGTTAAGAAATTTTGCAATCTTTGGTTGGATATAACTGTCAGAACTTCCACCATCAATTAACACTTGGATTTCATGACCAAGAATCTTTGTGGTCAGTCGGATTGTAGCCAACCCTTCAGCTCCATTCATTGCATTATAAGACAAATGATGATCTGTAACTTGCTGTTCTAACTGCTGCATCACATCCTCTTGGGCAAATTGTTCAATATTAGTCATTTGTTGTTCTTCAGCCTCTTCCTTTGTTATTTCCTCTAATTGAAACAACATAAAGTGTCTGTTGGAGCACTTATGTGTTGGAAAAAACATTCATCACACCAGTAGCATAAACCCTTTTCTCTTCTCATTTGTTGCTCAGCTGCCGTGAGGCGTTTAACTTGGTTTCTGTTGGAATTTATGACAGGCTTAGTGGCTGGAGTGGGTAGTAAGGGTGGTAATGTTTGGCGGGAAAAGGCAGGCTGATTTTGTTGTCCAGGGCTTGTTTGAAGGTTTTGATTTGAATGGATTGTTTGGTTACGGTAAGTGTTTGGGCCTTGTGAATTTTGAAAAGATGATGAAAATTTGTCCTCATATAATCTAGCTAAGCTCACAGCTTTAATTAATGAGGGAGGGCACTGAGATTTTACCTCACGTTTAATGTCCATACGCAAGCCACTGATGAAACAGTCTCTTAGAGCATCCAGAGGCTCAAGATTGGTCCGATTAGCCAGGGACACAAATTCTGCGTAGTATTCTGCTACCGAGCCTTTCTGCATCAGCTTGAACAATGATTCTCGTGGAGAATCGAACAAAGACGGGCCAAACTGTTATTCGATTGCTTGACGCAACTCATTCCAAGAATGGAATGGTAATGAATGTTGATGCAATTGTAACTTGTTCTTCCTCAGGCACCCGATAGAAGTCAAAATACTGGTCCACAGAGAATATCCATCCCAATACATCTGAACCATCAAATTTGGGTAGATCAAAATTTGGTTTTCTAAAGTGAGGTTGATGATTGTGAAAACCACCCCCATGACCAAAATGAGAGCCATGTCTAAACTCCGTGTTCGGGTCAGTTCCATGGCTGGTATTAATAGGCTGCTTTTGCAGCACCTGCATAATGGAGTTATGCATCGTCTCCATTCTCAAACGCATTTTCTCATTGTTCCTCGCAACCTCAGCTCAATGAGCTTCTGCATTTTTCTCAACAAGCTCATACAAGGTTTTAATATCAGCTTGTACCTTTTTAAACCTCGTGCCTTCTGTCATGGCTCTCAATGAAAGCACCAAATGAAAGAGGTAGAATTTTCTCTTTGGATATTGATATATATATGAGTGCAGAACAGGTATTAAAACCAATGAAATAGTGCAGACCAAGTACAAAATTCTATGAAAGGAAAGTATAAGTAAGGGGAAAGAATAATAAAGGGGAGCGATGATGCTCGAATCAGTGCCTTCAACCGTGTGCAATTTGTACCAAAAATTGCCTAACAAACATAGTCACGCAACCAAGTATTAAAGCATTTCTTTCTGCTGCCTCTCCTCAGCTGCTCATCCGCATCTATTGCCAAGTGTCCCTTTTGCATAACAGAATTTATCTTGTATTCAGTGCCAAGTTTGCCCCTCATTGCTTGGTCAGTCTCTAATTTCATTTTTCCTTAATTTGCTCGTGACATGATCATTCAAGGTTGCACAAATTTTGGTGCAAGTTGCCTGAATTTCTGCAAGTATCTTGATTTGATTTTCATAATTTGAATTCAAGCGATTTAAGCTAGTTTGAATCTATTCCCAAATTGCATCATCATAGGAATTTGGCATGGTGTTCAATGAAAGCACCATTTGATACGAATTTGTATCAAGAACTAGAGAGAATTAGAGATAATAAGAGAAAATAGAAGAGAAATTCCTAGAATTAAGGTCAAAAAGAGAAAGTAGAGTTTTCAATTACACTATGCATCCCCTTCTATTATTACATCATACTCCTATTTATATTATAGTTCTCTAATTGGGCTAACTCAATACTAATTGTATCATACATATGTGTGTATCGACCAAAAAGAATAAATGCTACGATATTTTAGTTTAATTAACAAGTATAGGTTATTATATATGGTTAGAAATAATAATAATAATAAGTTCTTCTTGATCATCCTATTTATTTGGAACCAAAAATTAAGTGTAAAATATTTTTTTAAAGATAACATCCTAATTAATATTATTTAATTTCTTATGCATATACAAGTTAAAATAAAGAAGATAAATAATATAATTAAAAAATTCATTAATAAAAAAATAAGTTTTATTTTGAGATTATTGTTAAGTAGTATCAATATATTTTTATTAGTAACTACATAAAACTAGTTAATCTATGATTTAAATTCTCTTATTTTTGCTATATAATTTTATATTTTTGATATATAAAAAATTAAGGTTACTTATGTTTAAAATAAACTTATGTTAATTCTTAAATTATTTAGTATATATGATGAATAATTGGCTAGTGTTGATTTAAATGAAAGAC
>NC_029777.3:8431565-8434016 GCF_000817695.3 Arachis duranensis | reverse complement strand
ATTTTTTTAATATTTTTTAATTTTGAATAAAGAAATATAATTAAAAATATTTTTTTAACATAAAAAGTATAATATAATGATCTGTACTCAATAAACATTTTTTTCTTTGCACTGTCACAGTCTCTCTTTATGCTTCTTCTCTCCTTTTTCTGCTGCTGTCTCCTCTTCGTCTCTCTGCTCCTCCTCTAGCCTTCCTCCTTTGCTTTACTCCACCGCCTCCTCCTCTCTCCCGGTTTGCTCTAACTCTCTGTCTCTGCAGGTTTTTTCTAATCTCAGTTGATGATCTCTTTTAAATTATTTTCCTTTCTCATGCTAGTTTCTTCTATTAATTTTCTCCAATAAGAACAACAATACCATGCTCTAATTCCAGTCTTTATGCATATTATCAAGTTCTAAATACTAAAGTTAGGTAATGTTTGTTTGGATTTTACCTCTTGATCAATCAACTCTTTATTGAAAATCCATTTTTTAGTAATTTTTTTATAGAACCTTGCATTTGAACCTGTGATTGAATTTTGCTCTTCGGTGAGTCACACCTCTTTAATCTTTGATTGTTACGGCAACGTGTGATAGGAGAATTCAGATCTAGAAATGTGCCTTCAAACTTGGTAAGTTTCAACTTCTCTTTTTTTTTTTTAAATTTATTTTACGATCAATAATTAGTTTAAATTCTTTGAATTTCAGGCTGTACTATTCAGGAGTGCAATTGGGTTCTCTTCCAATTGATTTTTATATGCAGATTGACACTGGCAGTGATATTTTCTATGTTAGCTAC
The DNA here is from genome assembly GCF_000817695.3 of Arachis duranensis. NCBI lineage: Eukaryota > Viridiplantae > Streptophyta > Magnoliopsida > Fabales > Fabaceae > Arachis > Arachis duranensis. The sequence goes on along the minus strand of NC_029777.3, from coordinate 8,433,241 downwards.
ACCTTTTTGGATGCTTGTCCCCAAACAAGAGGTCTCTTATGAATTGTTTTAGTGATATTATCTTAAGTTGTAATCAGTTTACTATTATATACACCAAGTTTTATTTGAACAATATGAATTTTTATTTCTATTTTAATTCATTATTTTCGTTAAGTATGTTTTATATTTTTATTCTCACACGATGTAATTGTTATTTATGTAAACTAATTAAATATATTATGAGAAGAAAAGAAAAAAGTGTGGAAAAAAATTACTTTCATTCATTATCATTGTACAATTTACAAAATACAATTCAAAGAGGAAGGATAAGACTAGTTACATATGAAGCTACATAATTATATGTAACAACATTAAATGCAATCCAAATTGCTAAAATACAATTATCATGGAAATTACAGCCAAATAAAAACTATCAAAAACACTTATATCTTCTAAAAAAATAGGCATAATTATTTCGCTACCAATGACTAAAAAGACAATAACAACGGCTGAACAAACTTTTACTTTTTGTACTAACTTATTCTCAACTATCCACCTATTTGGTATGCATACTGCAAATGTTGTAATGATGTATGGTTATAACTTTTTAAGAAGGTATTGTATAAAGTTTTAAAAAATATTAGATGCAAAAGGACAATAAAAAGATACAAAAAATAATTTCTATTTTACTCCATGTAGAATGAGGAGTAATATCCCCATATTCTATTGTAGACCTAACCTTAAAGAGTATCTACAAATTAAAGAGTATCTATAAATTTCTTTGTAGACCTAATCTTAAACTTTTCCTTCAAGTAAATTATAATTCCAACAAAAAAATAAAAAAAGACATACTAAAGTTATATAAAAAATAAAATAGTAGCATGTCCCTAAAATTAAATAAAAAAATAAATAATTAGTACATACAATTAAAAACATATTTCTTTTTAATATAAAAAAATTTAATATAATGATTCATACTCAATAAATATTTTTGGATTCTTATTTTTAAGATTTTTAAACAATACATGACCAAATTAATTAACTTAAAATATAAAATAGCAATAATACCAAATAAAAAAGTACTTAAAAGTAAAAAAAATTCAAAATCATAATTCAAATTCAATGTATGATAACAGTAAATTAACACACCTGTGGAAAAGGTAAGACAACCGACATAAGATGTTGCCACCATGATGATGGGTTTTCACCATTAGCTTCCATCGCTGGTAAGGAACGACTACAGGCGACGAGGGGGTGACGGTGCTGGGGTTGCGGTGTCGGATCCCGCTGGTAAGGATCGACTGCGGACGACGAGGAGGGTGAGGGTGCTAGGGTTAGCGGTGTCGGATACCACTAGTAAGGATCGACTGCGGGCGACAAGGGGGTGTGGGTGCTGACCGGTGGCGAGGAGGGTGCTGGGGTTGGCGGTGTTGGATCCCGCTGGTAAGGACTGATTGGTGGCGATAAAGAGGGTGAGGGTGCTTGGGTTGGCAGTGTCGGATACCACTGGTAAGGATCGACAACGGACGACGTGGGGTGAAGTTGCTGGATTGACTGGTGGCGACGAGGGGGGTGAGGGTGCTGGGGTTGGCAGTGTATAGCGATAGTGGTGGTAAAATGGAGGTGGTGGGGGTGGACGTGGCTTCGGCGGTGGCGACAGTAGCGGTGCTGGTAGCGGTGGCGGCGGTGCTGGAGGC
>NC_029777.3:8420924-8431497 GCF_000817695.3 Arachis duranensis | reverse complement strand
TGATGGTGGGAGTGGCGATGGCGGTGGCGGTGATGGTGGTGGTGTGGTGGGGCTGGGTGGTGGAGATGATTAAGCCTCTCCAACATTGTCATAGGTCTATAAAAAAATGAAGTGGAAAAAAAAAAGTATTGGATCAACAATTTTAAAGGTCCAATTCTGAAATAAAGTGGAAATCAATTATTGAAGATAGATTATGGACCTTATTTTTTTGGACTTTTTGTCTTTTTTGTTGAATTTAAAAGTATTAAAAGATGAGGGTTGATTTCATTATTGGGTTCATTATTGTATATATTGCTAGTCATTTTTATGAAATTATAATTTGTTCTAAATTTACTAAAAAAAATTATTTTGATCAAAAGTATAAAATTGTAAATTTTTTAAATATGCTTACTAAAGTTAGGTAATGTTTGCTTGAATTTTGCCTCTTGATCAATCAACTCTTTGTTGGGAATCCATTTTTCAGTAATTTTATTTCTTTTTTTTTTATAGAACCTTGCATTTGATCCTAGAATGGAGTTTTGCTTTTCGGTGAGTCACACACTCTTTAATCTTTGATTGTTACGGCAATGTGTGATAGGAGAATTCATATCTAGAAATGTGCCTTCAAGCTTGGTAAGTTTCAACTTCTTTTTTTTTTAAATTTATTTTACATTCAATAATTAGTTTAAATATTTTGAATTTCAGGTTGTACTATTCAGGAGTGCAATTGGGTTCTCCTCCACCTCCAGTTGATTTTTATGTGCAGATTGACACTGACAGTGATGTTTTCTGTGTTAGTTACACCTTTTTCGGTAGTTGTCCCCAAACAAGAGGTCTCTTATGAATTGTTTTAGTGATATTATCTTAGATTGTAATAAGTTTACTACTATATACTTCAAGTTTTATTTGAACAATATGAATTTTCATTTCTATTTTGATTCATTTTTTCCGTTAACTATGTTTTTATATTTTTATGCTCACACGATGTAATTGTTGTGTATGTAAACTAATTAAATATATTATGAGGAGAAAAGAAAAAAGTGTGGAAAAAAAACTACTTTCATTCACTATCATTGTACAATATCATTGTACAATTTACAAAATACAATTGAAGGAGGAAGAACAAGACTAGTTAGATATGAAGCTACATAACTATATGTAACAACCAAGGTTGCGAAAACCGGACCGGTCAATAAACCGGTGAGGTCACTAGTTCAATGGATCACTGGTTCGACCGGAGTTCAACCGGAATTCAACCGATTTAATTAAATATTAAATAAAATTATTAAAAAACCTAAAAATAATTTTAAATATATAAATTCAATAATTTCTAACTTAATAAAATTTAAAAAATTAAATTATCCATAACTTAATATTAGAGGTTCACAAAAACTTCAAACATCAAAATTTTTAACTAAACAAAAAAATGCACATAATGATAAACCCATAATGTTCTACATCCAAAAGAAACAATTACTAGTAAGTTTTCAACTAATCAAAGGTGCAACTTATCAAAAATCATAATTATCATTAAGTGTTCCAATATCTCCATCATAAACAGGTAATCCAAAGCCACCATCTTCAGAAGTACCACCAAAAGAAGCTGTATTTGAAGAATCAGCGACATCAGGCAAATCCACATCAACTTCCACATCTCCTCCATCTAATAAAATAAAATAAAAAACCAAGAAAAAATTAAAGTTATAACTTTATAACAGATATCTTTAGTAAATGAAACAAGTTTTGCTATTTCAATCACATTTAGAATATGAAGGCATAGCATTATCCTTGTAAATTAAATTTTCAATGCCTTCGATGTCTCCATTAGTAAATTCAGGATCATCTTCATCCGCCATTACCCAAAAATCTACTATGTCAATGCTTTCAATGTCAATTGGATCATAATTCTTCTTCTTGCGATGCAATCTAGATTGAAGGCGTAGATTATAAGTCACATAAATAATGTCACTTAACCTTTGACGCTCTAATCGGTTCCTCCTCTTTGAATGGATTTGTTCAAAGAGGCTCCAGTTCCTCTCACATCCGGATGATGAAGATGTTTGATGAAGAAGACGAATCGCCATTTTCTGCAAATTAGGAGCACTTCTACTGTGTAGCCTCCACCATTCACCTACCAGAATATGAAAGTCAAACATCAATTCTCATTCAATATTTAAAAAACTTTCAAAGTAAATTGAACATAGAAATATAATAACCTACCAGGTTCGAGTCTCTTAATTGCTTTCAAAGCACTTTCCCTTCCAAATTTTTTTTTTCGATCTCAATACAACTGTATTTCTTGCATTGCGTCAATTGAGTCATCGCAAAGAGTTTCAATATCAAATAAATCAAGTAAAGACCTCAAGATATTTGCTTTCTCAACAAACCCCTCACTATAGAAGAAATCTAGATTCAAAAAGTATGCTGCTGCATGGAGGTCACGCTTCAAATGCTTATCCTACCACATTTTCAAGATATTTGTATAAGGTGTGTATGCAGCTTTTCTATTTCTAAACATTGTCTTTATAGCAATTTTGGCTCTTTGTATGCCCTCATACACGTATCTCAGAGAAGGTTTCTCATCAGCATCAACAAGCCTCAATAACTTAATAAGAGGACCAACAATCATCACAGTAATAAGACAATCATCCCAAAACTTACTATCCAAGATAATTGAGCTAACCAACTTCCATTGACACTCTTGGATAATTTATGAGAAGTAAAATATTTTTCCACCACCAATGTTTGCAAGTCTTCTTTATGATCATATATACTTTTCAAAGTAATGAAAACAGTAGCAAAACGTGTAACTCCTGGTCGAACAATTTCTTTCCAATCTTTTCTTTTTCTAAGCTATGACAAGAAAATCATATGATTGTAAACAAATACAGTCACTTTTGAAGCACGAGAGACAAGGTCAGCTATGTGAGGAATACTTGCTATGTCTTTCAAAATAAGATTGATGTAGTGAGCAGCACAAGGAGACCACAAAATGTTTGGATACTTTTCTTGAATGAGTTTTCCAGTAGATACATAATTCGTAGCATTATCAGTAACCACATGCACAATGTTACTAGACCCAACCCACTCAATAACCTCAGCAAACAATTGAAACAAGGTATCGGCAGTTTTTATCATATCAAAATCATCAACAGACTTAACAAATGACATACCAGCGGGACAATAAACTAGAAAATTAATTAACGTACACTACCTTTGATCAGTCCAGCCATCTGCCATCAATGTACAACCAGTGCTTTTCCACGAGCTCCTATAGCCTTCAACAAGCAACTGACACTCCTTCTTAAGATCTGCCAGCAAATAAACTCTCATTTCATGGTATGACAGTCCCTTGAAACCAGGTCCAATTTCAGCAACGCCGTCCAAGGCAGGTTGAAAGTAAGGTGATTGAATTGCATTGAATGGAATACGTACATCAATGATCCATTTTGCAAGCCCCAACTTAACCTTGTGCACAACTTGTTTACTGACCAAAACACTTTTCAAAGTTGGTTGAGAGCCTGGTATAGTCCTTCCCTTAAAATAACTTCCAATTGGAGTAGCAGCAATAGCTCTTCTCTTTCCTTTGTCACCTATTGTTGCAGGAGCCGGAGGTTGTACAGGATTAGGCGCTTCACACTCTTCTTCTGCTTGTGTTTCCACATCATAACAATCACTTGTAAATTTTTTTTTCTGCCTTATTTTTCTTGTTTTCCTCCAAAAGCCTTTTGAATTGAAGTTCAACATCTTTAGTTACTTTGTTACATACTTTAATTTGTCCAGGAATTTTTGCAAGATGATATTTCATTCTATGTATCCCCCCTCCATTGTAAGTATTCAAGCAGAAAATATATGTATATTGAGCCTTGTTATTTTTGTCATACTTCACTGTAAAATATTGCCAAGCTAGATCAGATTTACCTCTAGATGAACCAGTTTGAGAATCTTGAACAGCATTATCTTGTGGGTGTGGGTTACTTTGTGATTGTTCTATCTGTAACAATCAGAAAATCAAAAACAAAAAATAACCTCAGAAAACCATGAACAAATAAATAATTCAGCAACCAAAATCACGAAGCAGCAAACAAATAAATCATCAACAAATAACCTCAAAAAATCAAAAATCAAAATCATGAATCCAGCAAACAAATAAATCATGAACAGATAACAAATAAATCAAAATCTTGAATCCAGCAAACAAATAAATCAGAAAATCATGCATAGAAAATCAGAAGGCAGCGAGGAGGAATAAGTGAATAACAGAGTATTACTTACCGGCGGCGAGTAACGGCGACGAAAGAGGAGGCAAGCTCGGCGACGAAAGAGGACGCGGTGGTGGCTACAGTGGTCAAAGCCTTCGCTACTGTGGCTGCGGGATGCGGTGGCGATGGCGGTGGGCTGATCAATTGGTGGTGGTGGATATGCGATTGCGAAGAGAGGAGAGAATGAGAGATCAGTTGCTATGGGTGCGGATTCCTCTCCTGGGTGATTAGGGTTCAGCTTCGTTTACGTTTAGCCTTTCTTTTCTTTTTTTTAACAGACAAAACGACGCCGTTTTGGGGTTTTACTTTCAAACCATAAACCTGCTTAAAAATCGGACGGTTCTGCCGATTCACCAATTAACCGCCGGTTCGACTGGTTTTTTCACCAATTTTTTGCCAAGCGATTTCTGACCTTACCCGGACTGGCTAGGTGACTAGTGATCGATTAATCCGGTTGAACCGATCGGTCTGGTTTGATTTTCAGAACCATGGTAACAACACTAAATGCAATCCAAATTGCTGAAATACACCTTCCTGCAACCGTACTAAATGAGTAACCACCCAACTTACGGTTGTCATGAAAATTACAGTCAAATAAAAACTATCAAAAACACCTATATCCTCTAAAAAATAGGCCATCATTGTTCCGCTATCAATGACTAAGAAGACAATAACAACAGCTGAACAAACTTTTACTTTTTGGACTAACTTATTCTCAACTATCCAGCCATTTGGTATGTATGCTGCAAATGTTGTAATGATGCATGGTTATAACTTTTTAAGAAGGTATTGTATAAAGCTTTGAAGAATATTAGATGCAAAATGGCAACAAAGTGATACAAAAATAGTTCCTATTTTACTCCATGTAGAACGAGGAGTAATATACCCATATCCTACTGTATTTAATGTAATTGAGGTAAAATAAAGAGCATCTACAAATTTCTTTATAGACTTAACCTTAAACTTTCCCTTCAAGTAAATTATAATCCCAACAAAAAAATAAAAAAAACACACTAAAGCTAATATAAAAAATAAAATAGAAGCATGTCCCTGAAATTAAATAAAAAATAAATAATCAGTAATTAAATCATAAACTTTTTATAATAAACAAATTAAAAATATGTAAACAATAACATGTTAAAGAGTTATATCTAAAAAAATATTTTAATTATATATTTATTAATTTTTATTTCAAATATTTTTTAAATAAAATAATTACAAAATTGGAATTGATTTCTTTAATTATTCTAAATATTTTTTTAATATTCTTTTTAATTTTGAATAAAGAAATACAATTAAAAATATTTTTCTTTTTAATATAAAAAAATTTAATATAATGATTCATACTAAATAAATATTTTTGGATTCTTATTTTTAAGATTTTCAAACAATACATGACCAAACTAATTAACTTAAAATATAAAATAGCAATAATACCAAATAAAAAAAGTACTTAAAAATAAAAAAAATTCAAAATCATAGCCCAAATTCAATATATAATAACAGAAAATTAACACACACCTGCAGAAAAGGTCGGACAACCGACATAAGATTTTGCCACCATGATGGTGGATTTCCACCATTAGCTTTCGTCTCTGCACCAGTTTCAAGATCTCTATCTTGGCGGTGTCGAATCCCACTGGTAAGGATCGACTGCGGGCGACGAGAGGGTGAGGGTGTTAGGGTTAGCGGTGTCGGATACCACTGGAAAGGATCGACTGCGGGCGACGAAGAGGATGAGGGTGCTGGACTGACTGGTGGCGACGAGGGTGCTTAGGGTGCTGGGGTTGGCGGTGTCGGATACCGTTGGTAAGGACCGACTGGGGGCGACGAAGGGGGTGAGGTTGCTAGGGTTGGCGGTGTCAGATCCCGCTGGTAAGGATCGACTGCAGGCGACGAGGGGGTGAGGGTGCTGGACTGACTGGTGGCGACGAGGAGGGTGAGGGTGCTGGGGTTGGCGGTGTCGGATACTGCTGGTAAGGATGGACTGCGGGCGACGAGGGTGCTGAGGTTGGCGGTGTAGGATCCCGCTGGTAAGGACTGATTGGTGGCGACGAGGGAACTGGTGGCCACTAGGGGGATGAGGGTGCTGGGGTTGGCAGTGTCGGATACCACTGTAAGGATCGATTGTGGGCGACGAGGGGGTGAGGGTGCTGGGGTTGGCAGTGTCAGATACCACTGGTAAGGATAGACTGCGGGCGATGAGGAGGTGAGGGTGCTGGACTGACTGGTGGTGAGGAGCGGGGTGAGGGTGCTGGGGTTGGCGGTGTCTAGCAATGATAGTGGTAGAATGGAGGTGGTGGGGTGGCAGGGGGTAATGGGGTGGACGTGGCTAAGGCGGTGGTGATGGCGTCGGCGACAATGGCAGCGAAGACGACGGTGGTCACGACTTTGGTGGCGGAAATGACGACCACAGCGGGGGGGCCGGCGACAATGGCGACGGCGGCGTTAGGGATGGCGTCAGCGGCTGCAGTGTTGGCGGCGGTCATGGAAGCGGCGGTGCTGGCAGCGACGGTGATGGTGGGAGTGGCGGCGGCGTGGTGGCGATGGGGTGGGACTGGGTGGTGGGGATGATTCAGCCTCTCCAACATAGTCATAGGCTGTAAAAAAAATAAGGTGGAAATAAAAGTATTGGATCCACAATTTTAAAGGTCCAATTCCGAAATAAAGTGGAAATCGATTATTGAAGATAGATTACAGGCCTTATGCCAATGAGCCTTGGCTCTAATGACATATATCCTCCTCCCCATCTCAAAGGTCTAGGGTTCGAACCCCTAGAAAATGTAATTGAGAAAAAATGTGATAAAATGTATGAGGAATGTGTGGGTGTGTTGTATACCTAGAATTAAGAGTTGTTCAATCCACCGACCAAAAAAAAAGATTATAGGCCTTATTTCTTTGGACCCTTTGTCTTTTTTTTTTAATTTAAAAATATTAAGAGATAAGGATTGATTTTATTATTCGGATCATTATTGTATATATTGTTGGTCATTTTTATGAAATTATAATTTGTTCTAAATTTACAAAAAAAAATATTTTGGTCAAAAGTATAAAATTGTAACTTTTTTAAATATACTCACTAAAGTTAAGTAATGTTTGCTTGGATTTTGCCTCTTGAGCAATCAACTCCTTATTGGGAATCCATTTTTCAGTAATTTTATTTCTTTTTTTCATAAAATCTTGCATTTGAACTTGAGATTAAGTTTTGCTATTCATTGTTACGGAACCGAATGATAGGAGAATTCAGATTTAAAAATATGCCTTCAAGCTTGGTAAGTTTCAACTTCTTTTTTTTTTTTAATTTTACAATCAGTAATTAGTTTAAATCCTTTGAATTTTAGGCTCTACTATTCAGGAGTGCGATTAGATTCTCCTCCAGTTGATTTTTATGTGCAGATCGACACTAGTAGTGATGTTTTCTGTGTTAGCTACACCTTTTTTAGTGGTAGTCCCAAAACAAAAAGTCTCTTATGAATTGTTTTAGTGATATTATCTTAAATTGTAATCAGTTTACTATTATATACACTAAATTTTATTTGAACAATATGAATTTTTATTTCTATATTAATTATTTTTTTCGTTAACTATGTTTTATATTTTTATGCTCACACGATGTAATTGTTGTGTATGTAAACTAATTAAATATATTATGAGAAGAAAAGAAAATAATGTGTAAAAAAAATTGCTTTCATTCACTATCATTGTACAAAATACAATTCAAAGAAGAAGGACAAGACTAATTAGATATGAAGCTACATAACTATATGTAACTGAAATACACTTTCCTGCAATGGCACTAAATGTGTAATCACCGTAACCTACGATTGTCATGAAAATTACAACCAAATAAAAACTATCAAAAACACTTATATCCTTTAAAAAATAGGCCATAATTGTTCCACTACCAATGACTAAAAAGACCATAACAGCGGAACAAATTTTTACTTTTTGGACTAACTTATTCTCAACTATTCATGTTGCAAATATTGTAATGATGCATGATTCTAACTTTTTAAAAAGGTTTTGTAAAGCTTTAAAAAATATTAGATGCAAAAGAGCAACATAGAAATACGAAAACAGTTCCTATTTTACTCCATGTAAAACGAAGAGTAATTTCTCTATATCCTATTGTACTTAATGTAACTGAGGTAAAATAAAGAGCATCTACAAATTTTTTTGTAGATCTAACCTTAAACTTCCCTTCTAAATAAATTATAATTCCAACAAAAAAAATACGCTAAAGCTATATAAAAAATAAAATAATAACATGTCCCTTAAATTAAATAAAAAAAATAAATAATTAATAATTAAATTATAAATTTTTTATAATAAACAAATTAAAAATATGTAAACAATAACATGTTAAAGAATTATATCTAAAAAATATTTTAATTATATATTCAAACTAATTAACTTATAATATAAAATAATAATAATACCAAATAAAAAAATACTTAAAAGTAAAAAAATTTCAAAATCATACCCCAAATTCAATGTAGGATAATAGAAAATTAACACACACTTGCGAAAAAGGTAGACATAAGATGTTGTCATCATGATGAATTTTTACCATTAGCTTCGGTTTACAACAATTCCATGATCTCTATCATTGACTGTTAAAGAACGACATGTAATTCTAATGATAGGGATCCTGAAACTGCTGTAGAGATGGAAGCTAACGGTGAAAATCCACCATCATGGTGATAACATCTTATGTCAGTTGTCCTAGCTTTTCTGCAGGTGTTTGTTAGTTTTTTTTATTATATATTGAATTTGAATTATGATTTTAGAATTTTTTTACTTTTAAGTACTTTTTTATTTGATATTATTATTATTTTATATTTTAAGTTAATTAATTTTGTCATGTATTTTTTAAAAATCTCAAAAATAAGAATCTAAAAATATTTATTAAATATGAATAATCATATTAAATTTTTTACATTTAAAAAAAGATGTTTTTAATTGTATTTTTTTTTCAAAATTAAAAAAGATTATTAAAAAATTCCAACTTTGTAACTATTTTATTAAAATATTTGAAATAAAAATTAATAACTATATAATTAAAATATTTTTTTAGATATAACTCTTTAACATGTTATTGTTTACATATTTTTAATTTATTTATTATAAAAAATTTATGATTTAATTACTATTTAATTTTTTATTTAATTTCAGAAACATACTACTATTTTATTTTTTATTTTAGTTTTGACATGCTACTATTTTATTTTTTATTTTAGTTTTAGTGTAGTTTTTTGTTAGGATTATATTATAATTTACTTGACGAGAAAATTTAAAGTTAAATCTACAAAAAAATTTGTAAATACTATTTATTTTATCTTAGTTACATTAAGTACAGTAGAATATGAAATAGTACTCCTAATTTTTCATGGAATAAAATATGAACTTTTTTTCTCTCTTTGTTATCCTTTTACATCTAATATTCTTCAAAACTTCGTACAATACCTTCTTAAAAAATTAAAACCATGCATCATTACAACAATTGCAGCATACATAACAAATAATAAGGATTGACCTCATATAATATATGGAAATGCCCATTCATAGCATAAACTTAATCATATAGACAACTAACCGGATATCATCAACTCATCGTCATTAGAGAAAACGGCAGCACCTTGCATATAATGCGTGGAAAGCTTAGTTCTTTCTTCTCTCCCTTCTAAATGTTCCTAAAAAATAAATTAAAAGTTGATAAAAGTTTACCGGATGCAACAACAGACTAACAGCATAAAATAAAGATTTTGAAAAATAATAAGTTAAAGGAAACATTAACAACTCAAATGATGTTTATTATGTGAACAGACACAATCTTAGCTTCAAATTCACCATAATAATGTCCTAAACATAAAACATGATTTTAATTTCTGATTCTCAAGTATAAAAAAACTATAGCTAATTATTAATTAAAAGAAAACAAATAGTTACACTAACATAAGCAAACACTATACACTAACTCATCACAATTCAAAAAATAATAAGGGTTAGAAAAAGAAGTGTTAAGAGTTCCAGTGCAAAGCAAATTGAGAGAAAAAAAAAAAGAAAAGCATAATAACAACATTTTAGCTCACTCCACTAATAAGCCTCTTTAGCTGTACTTCATTGCTTGCAGTCATAGCCTGACCTACTTCCTTTGTAATGTTCTCTTCATCCCTGATGATCCAATCAAAATTGTTGGCCTGTTTTACCTGGAATTATAAGATAACCAAGGATAAAAACTAATTTATGAATTCAAATGGAAAACAAACTTAATATCCAACAATTCTTAATATAAGCCTACTATTTTTCTCATTCAATAACCTTTTGCTTTT
>NC_029777.3:8414647-8419631 GCF_000817695.3 Arachis duranensis | reverse complement strand
TGGTTGAGATCTTGATCCAGCATGTCTCACCAAGCCTGTTGACGTTCGTGAACGCGTGAAGCTCGTAACAGAGATCTCAGTCTCTCAGCATCGCCTACATCTCACCAGCTGAAACTAACCAGCGCCATCGCCGTGATTGTGCTCTCCGACGAAGAATCTGCTTAGCTCGGTGGGTTAGGGTTTCCATATGGGGGTTGACAAAAACGATGTTGAATATACGGCATTCGGGAGCATTCACAGAGCGTGAATGGCCAGAGTTTATACGGAGCAGGTGGAGTGAATTTGGCTTTCACTATTAGCTCCGGTGTCTAGCTGCTGCCTTTTTCATTTCAATTTCTTTTTTCTGCAGTTGTGATATCTCTTTCCTGAAAGTACATAGTCATCGTGGATAAATGTGACACATGAGATAAGAACAAGAAAAACTAAGAAGTAATAAAACGTATACAATCTAGAGTGAATGAAGTGATATTTTTGTAATTACAATTTAAACAAATAAAAACAACAGACAAACAAGTTTGAGATCAGTAATGTGATTCAAATGTTGAAATATCTGAAAATCCATAGGAAGAACCTAATGAAAACTCATGGCCACACCTTTGATATCTTATTCATACGCATAAAAAGGAAAAATTAAAATAATAAAATTTATTAGTTTATGCATTTACTTATAAGAAAATTGACAAGAATGGGAAGAAACAAAGAAGGTAATGGCAGCAGCGATATAGAAGAACAATGCTAAAGTATTGCAATGAACTCTGAAGTCCATGAATCATGCCTTAAGTATAGTTATAGAAACCTTCCATTTGAGGATCAAGAAATTTGCTAAGGTTTTGAAAAAGAAACAGCCTTGCCTATACATTTACTAGGAGACAATATGCCTATATCTATGTTGAACATCTGGATGGTTGTGGGGGAAAGCCAACACACACCAATTACAAGATACATTGATATTACTTCTAATCAATAATTAGGAAGCCCATCTGAAATACATTTGATCAACAGAATGAATACTTTACAAGTGAAGTTTGTATTCCATGATTACTTTCAAGTTCAACATGTTAATCTACTGAAACATTATCCTGGATACTCTTCTTATATATAGTGTCCCTTATATGGCAGATTAAGGGTGAAAAAAAAATGCATTACCTTAACTGCGCATTGCAATTGGCAACAAGCACAATGAATTTTTCTTAGTAAATTTGTGATTATTAATTGGTGTCTGATTGTGTAAAGATTTCAGATCTGACTTGACTTAGAAAACTTTTTTCTGAAAAAAAAAAAAAAGACTTGTCCCTTTCATTTAACCAAACCAACATAATTCGAATAGGAACTGCAATTTTCCCTTCCCTTTGTTTTTGATTGAATCAGAACTTTGCATCATATCATATGCATAATTTATATGCCTTTTTGAGCCCATGTAACAACATTGGTTCCTGTTCGTGCAGAAAAAATGTGATTGTAAGCATCCCCCTGGTGATAAAATATACAGAAGTGGTACCCTATCAATGTTTGGTGTATATTTACAGTAATGTTTTTGTTATTATTAATATAAGTTCATCTATTCATTTTTCTCCTCCTATGGTAAGTTTTATCCTAGGCCACTATGATTGATATTTTTTTATATCCAAACTCAATTCCTTAATTCTTGCAACGATGTGATTACTTTTAATTATTGTTCTATGTCTAAACAGGTTGACGGGAAGAAGAACAAGGTTTATGGCCAGAATCTGTGTTATTTGGCAAAGTTGTTTCCTGATCAAAAGACCCTCTATTATGATGTAGACCTATTTTTGTTCTATGTTTTGTGTGAATGTGATAATCTAGGATGCCACATGGTTGGCTACTTCTCTAAGGTAAATAATACTTGGCTCTAATCATTTCAGGTTGGCATGAGATATTTCAGTATTTATATTTTTTAATTTGCTATCCCAATTCTTTCATCTCTTCTCAGAAACCTGTGATGCTTGTAATTGGTGAAACTTGACATTGGACATTGTTTTAATTTAAATATCTTATTTCTCCTGCATACTTATGCCTTATGGTTTTGTTGCACTTATTTCTTCGTATTTACTTTACATGAACGATACTGGTGTTGATATTGACTACCTTTTATCATAAAGGAAAAACATTCCGAGGAATCCTATTAAAAATTTCTAATAGCCTTCTGTAAGCGCGCTCTCCCCCTCCTCTATCCTTCTCACACCGATGCGCACACACATTTTTGTAGATTTCATCGATTCTAATTTCAAATATTGAACAACATATGAACTTTCCAAGGGGGACAAAGTTGGCACGCCAGAAAGACCCCTTTCAGATCTTGGACTGCTAAGCTACAGAGGATATTAGACCAGGGTTCTCTTGGACATTCTGAAAAAGCATAAGGGTAACATTTCCATCAAGGTAAGCATCTGTATAATAATTTTATTTCATAGAACGCATGTTATATTGTTACTGAGAAAGTTGCGTTTCTGCAGGAACTAAGTGATATGACTGCCATTAAAGTCGAAGATATATTGACAACTCTTCAGAGCCTAGAATTGATCCAATACAGAAAAGGACGGCATTTTATTTGTGCAGATCCTAAGGTTCTTGATCGCCATCTTAAAGTTGTTGGTAGAGGGGGTCTTGAGGTTGATGTTAGCAAATTGATTTGGACCCCTTGCACGGAACAAAGTTGAGGCAAGAGCTACCTACCCTTTAAGTAACTTTGATGAACTTGTATATATAGATTTTAGGTTTGGTTGGTTAGTTGTTTTAGCACTGCCCCCTTTTGTGTATTAACAAATAACAAATACTTGGTCTTGTAAAGATCTTAGCTAGCTTAGGAACACATTGATTGTTATAAGCTGAATCATTCTTACCTGTTTTAATTCATGACTCAATTTATTTGTGCTTAATTTCAACAAAAAGAAAAGAGAATACTTGGAAATCGACCTTTAATATTTATAAAAAAATAGAAATTGGTAACGATTAGATTTAGTTCTACCTTTTCTTATGTGCAATGTACTGAATCGTCTCTTTTCGTGCAGTTTGAGGCATGTATTGTATTTTCTTTTTCGTGGTATCTTCCAATCCTACAACTTAAAAATTAATTTGTTGTAAATTTGTACTTGATTTAAGAGATAGCATATTGAATTAAATTCTGAAATTAATATGACAACATTTTGTCATACAAGAAACCCGAAATTAAAAAGACTTCCCAATCAAACTTGCATTTACAAGCCACCAAAAGAATTAAGATGAGAAAAACTCAAAATCTATGAAAAGTTGAAAACCACTAAAAGACAGATATGCTATAAGGCTCTTGCAATGGTTGGTCATCAGAACACAAAATTGGTTTTCTTAGCCTACTGTCTTCTCTATATGCTCATCCATGACTAGCAACACTGTTAAACAAAAAGGGTTAGTCACTTCATGTTCAAGCAAACCATAGTAACCCTAATGACTCCTGATATCTTGGATATAGCGACCAATTTGCTACAGACCGAGATAAAACGCATCTACCGCAAGAAATACTCCAAGCTGTGAGGAAATGATCAAACATACAAAACATCATGATTGAGAAAAAGAGAGTTGCGACTAACAGAGAGAAACATAGATTTGGCAAATTACCAGCCGCACTGAGAATACTAATCTATAACCCCAACCTTCCTTCGCTGCAGCCACTCTTTGCTGATTAGTCCAACTGGATAATCATGAAAACATAAATTTTGTATTTCTATTAGTAATATAATGAAACTATATTTAAATGGTGCACATAATGATTATGTCGTTTCAATTTTAACCAACAATTTCTCATCAATAACTGGTAATTATAATGAATTTAAAATACTAGAAATTATAACCTAGTAATAGTATAAGAATGCCTCCCCTCATATCAAGATAAGAAAAATTGTTAAGAAAAAATTATACATATGATATGATGCAAAGTTCTGATTCAATCAAAAACAAAGGGAAGGAAAAATTGCACTTCCTATTCGAATTGTGTTGTTTTGGTTAAATCAAAGGAACAAATCTTTTTCTTTTTCAGAAAAATTTTTTCAACTCAAGTCAGATCTAAAATTTTCACACAATCAGACACCAATTAATAATAATCATAAATTTGCAAAGAAAATTTCATTGTGCTTGTTGCCAATTGCAATGCTTAGTTAAGACAATGCATTTTCTTTTCCACTCTTAATCTGTCATTGAAGTGAAGTAGTTGTTTTATTTTCTTTTCCACCCTTAAAATAAACATTGCGGTGCAAAGACGGCAGAAAATCTCCAAATACACAAAAATTGCCATAGAAAAAGTAATAAAACCAAATAACGTAAAATGAAATCTGAGTAGTTCGCAAGGACAAAGACGAAGTACACAACAACGCAGAGGGATTGGAAAGTGTGGTGTGGCAGCAGTAGAAGGAGTAGTGGCGGTGGTGAGTGCAGGTAGCAACAGCGCAACGGTGTAGTCTGCAGAGATGTGACAAGAACATGAACATTAGTGAAAAAGCTCTAGCAGATACATCTCTTTCATCCCTGAAATTAAGATTAAATGAAATTTGAGTAGTTCGCAGGGGCAGAGACGAAGCACAACAATGCAAAGGGACCGGAAGTGTGGTGTGGTGGCGATGCTAAGTACAAGCAGCAACAGCAACTGTGGTAGCTGCAGTAAGAACACAAACACTAGGAAAAAAAGTCTTAGCAGAGACATCTCTCTAATTTATGGAATTATAATTAAAAGAAAAACGAAAAGGTGTAAAAAGCAAAATTAGAAAGACAAAATTTTAATTATTAATTTTTTTAAAAATAAAAAAATGGGGTTCAATTTGTAAATATTTTTAAGTGGATTAATGGTACTCCCACATAAAATGAGAAGTAAAGAATCCATGGCCTGAATCGGTTAGCAAATTAGGGTTTGGTTTTCTTAGATTTGGGCTAATTTATGGTCTTAGTCCTTGAAAAATAAAATAATGATAGTAAAAATATTAAAATTATATAATTTTTT
>NC_029777.3:8411446-8414563 GCF_000817695.3 Arachis duranensis | reverse complement strand
ATTTACCAATTCAAAAAAATAGTAAAAAATATAAATTAATATTAATTAAATTATTATAAAATATTTTAAATATATTATTCGTGCGGTACTATTTATTATGTGTCACGAATAACTGGATCTATTATATAACAACGGATATAAGAAGCAATTTTTGATATGAAGTTTAGATATTGAGGTTATTTTTAAAGAAGCATCAAATTTACGCTAATACACTTTCATCCTGAGAACAATTTTCAAAGTAACTTTAGTCTTTCACATAGTGCTTGAAATATATGCAGTGCTGGCGTACTGCCAGCATGTTATAATAGGTAATTAAATAAGGCGGGTCCATTAATGTGAGTATTGAATTGTTTTATGACCCTATAATCATTAAAATAGTTTAGATAATTTTTATCGATTAATATATGGTTATTTATTAACATTAGATAATTGTTATCAATTGTGAATCCAATTCATTCTGAATCCAATGGAAAATTGACCTATGTAAGGTTTATGATGAAGTAAATACAATGGTTGAGAGAAAATCAGGTGCTTTTTGCTTTAAAGGTTTTAGGTTGTTGATATATTATAGAAAAAATTATTAATTGATTGTGTACTCTTGGAATTCAAGAAAAGGAAAAAAAAGTATTTCCGAAGAGTCAAAAAACAAAATTTATTGTATACAGTTGAAGAAAATAAAGATATGACTGTGTGTATGTCAAATATTTCGGAGAAGTCAATCAACCAAATCATATGGTGGTTGATGAATATAGAATATTTGGTTAAGTTCCTGTCTATAAATGTAACTCTCCACTATAAAATCATGAATAAGATTTTGTTGTTGATAGTCATAATGTGAGGACTAAGATTCACCACTAAAGAAGTGTATTGTCACTACAAGAAAGTATTGGAATAGCGCCCGATTTTAACGACGGAAAAAATCAATTGTTAATAGCGACCAATTTAGCGATCGATACAGAATTTTTAGAACCAAATCAATATTGGTCGCTAAATCGATTGCTAAATTACATTCAGCGACCGATTTTAGCAACCAATAAATTCGATCGCTAATAACAACTGAATTAGCGACCGATAAGTTTTAACTACAAAAATAAAATCGGTCACTAAAATCGGTTGCTATTTTTTTATTTAGCAACCAAAATAAAATTATGTCTTTGGAATGGTTGATCACAAAAGCGGTCGCTATTTTTTAGTTTAGCGACCGATTTGGCAACCGATTTATAAATTGTTAACTGCTTATTTTAACGTAATTTAGAGGCTAATCTCTCCACAAATTCCCACTCAATTCTTTTCCTACTTCCAAGTGAACAAATTGTTAATTGCCTATTGTACCATTTATTTGAATTAATAATACATGGTGGTGCTTATTTTATCTGAAATTATGCAGACAATGATAAAAGAAAAGGAAAATAAAAGATAACATCCAATTCTACCACTACTCCATCTGCTACAGCGGCCAATACACTTCTGTCATTAACTCCCAATCCAAGTACTTCTAAAAACGCTCAAACAGTGTTAGATCAAAGAAAGCAAATACTTAACAATGAAATTGAAACCGAAAGCAATCAAATTGGAGTGTTACTGACAAATGAATTTTTTGTCGGTATAGAATTTATCAAGTAATCAATCGTAGTATAGTCTAAACCAACGCAAAATCCATCATCAAACAAATCTACAATCTATATCCGAGAGTATTAGTCTCCCGAGTCGTTCTCCCTTGAAATTGCCAAAGTGTGCATCTTATTGACTTAGTAAGCCTCGTTGGAATTCTTCGAAGGTTTTAGCAAAGTAATGAAAAACAAACAATCAATTATCAAAAGGCTTGGCTTAGGGTTGGCATTAGAACTTCTATCCTTATAGTCCATTCAATGTTGACAATAATTAGGCCTTGCTTCATTTAGTTATCCCCTAAGTATAGAGGAAAATCAAATGAAAACAATCAACTTGAGTCACAAGTCCTAACTTCACCTCATGGGAATCTAGCTTTAGTGCACTCCAAGTCAATTAGCAATCCCTAACTCCAAATCAATTATTGATACAACTATTCAACTTCTTCCAATGACCAAACCCTATGCCAAGTGTAAAAATTCTACCCCATAGCTAGTGTTGACATTTTATCAAACATGTGGTGAGCATGAAAGAAGGTCATAGTAAAATGAAGAGAAAGGTAGAATTAAAGATGTTGCAATACAAGGAATTAACAACAAACAATTGTCAAGGAGCAATAATGAGGATCAAAATCTCAAAACATCAATGGAATCCAAAAATCATAAAGTTGAATCCTAGATCCAAGGAATTTTAGCAATTACAACTACAACTTGAAATTGGAAAAGAAAACCTATTACATGAACAAAGTGGAATGAAAGTTGCAATGGATCTCACCAAAGAATGGGTAGAAATCCAGAATTTTGATGAAGAAGAACCCTAGTAAGAACTTGAGTCCTCTCTTCTCTCTCCCCCCAAAAATATCTCAAAACTAGAAAATGAACTAAGTGTCTTTGACTCTTGCTCCCCTGGTCCTCTTAAAACTTTTCCCGCCAATTCACTCCTCAAAAGTTAAGATCTCTAACCAACTCCACGCCTGAGTCACGTGACTTCTAAAAAAATCATATTCGAGCATCGGCGCGTACGCGCAAGGTACGCGCACGCGCCATGGATGCGGTTTTAGAGTGTACGCGGAGGCGGGACGTACGCGTGCGCGTCCATGAGAATCCTGGCTTAGCCGCTACTCAAGCCGGCTCGTGGCTTGGCTCTTGGTCTCGGCTTCACGTTGCTCTTATCCGCGCGGGCGCGTCAGGTGCGCGCACGCGCCCATGTGGAAATTTCCAAAGCTCAATTCTCATGCTTCCCTCCCTTGCACCCGTCTTCCTTCTCTTTTCCTGTCCATTCCTACTCTATATCCTGAAACCACTTAGCGCACAAGTCACGGCATCGAATGGCATCAAGAGAAGATTAGAGATGTATCTATTTTAGTGCAAAATAAGCATGTTTTCATTCATGAGACAAAACTAGGAAAGGAATGCAAATCCTTGTCTTTTCATGCAGAAAGTGTGTGAAATCATTGATAAACCCTTTGAAATTAGCACAAGATAAACCCTCAAAATGGGGTTTGTCAAC
>NC_029777.3:8408137-8410444 GCF_000817695.3 Arachis duranensis | reverse complement strand
TACACAAAATAATGGACATAAAGAATGAAACAAAGCAAAGATTACAATCATAGAAAGAGAATAATGCACACAAGAAGGAAAGTAAGTGGTTGTAAGATGTAACCACGCCATTAGGCTCAAAACTCACTTGCTTGTGTTCTTAGCTCAAAACTATGTTCCAAAATATAATTCTTCATGCAATTTTGGCATCAAGGCATTTAAAATTTGCAATGCCCCACGGTTGCCCCAAAGTATTGGTTTCCTAAGAAAGAATTTCATTGTTCCAACCAAGTAAACTTATCATGTGAATGGTGCCAACTAAAACCTAATCATGCAACCTATCCTAATGTGTTCAGATTTATTCAGATGTTACCTACGGAGATCGGTCGGCCGACCTCCCCACACTTAAAACTTAGCACGGTCCTCCGTGCTGTAGGTTAGGCGCAGTGGTCGGTTGAGCTCCGAGTGTCCCACATCTCCGATGTCATCGCTCTCTCCGCTTGAAGTTGCGGTGGATGTGGAGATATCGGGTTCCTCCATAGGTGGGGTGACTATGCTTAGAAGTCTCTTCACATGAGAATAACGGCGTTGATTACGCCTCTCATAACGGTCCAATTTCTTGTGAAGGTCCTCAAGGCGTTGGGCGGCCGATTTTTGTGATGTAGAAGAAGTGGTAGCTTTGTGAGTTGGTGTGGTGAATCCGCTGTCCTTGGTAGCTTCCGTGGCTTCCGGGGGCTTGAGGCATCTCTTGGTCGGAATAATATCACCATCGACCGGAATTGAGGTTCTCCTATCTTTAGCCTCTCGGTTGACGCCGGCTTTTGCAACCAATTCGGTCACCAAAGCGGGGAATGGTAGATTTCCTTTGGCATGAATGCGCCCCATGGATTGGCGGATGGCATGCGAAATGTTGACCGGTTTTTTGGTTAAGATGCACCATATCAATAAGGCCAACTCGGCGGTGATGGATGACCCATGTGTACTTGGGAGCACATAGTGAGCTAGAATTTGGGCCCATGCCGTGGCTTCTTGAGTGAGGTGGCAGACATCTAAACCCTTGATATGGTGATCGAAAGGAATTATCATCCGGAACCCCTCCTAGTCCTACCGGCTCACCTCAGTCCGATTGTGATGCCACATATTGTCCGGAGGCAATGGAGGTTCCTATTGAGGAAACCAAAGGAGGCCAACCTCTCATGGGTAGTAGAATTCTACTCCAACTACCACTCTCTCCTTCTCACATCAATATTTGTGCGCCGAAAGCAAGTGTCGGTCACAGTGGAAACCATCCAAGAAGTCCTTGGGATTGAACCATCAATGGATGTATATGACGCCTACGAAGAAGTCTTGGCTACATGCGATGACCGTGCATTCGATTGGAGCGCGATCCTCCGCGTCATTGCTTTACCCGACGCCTATTGGATTCGAGAGACCATAAAGCGAAGACCCAAGGGTTTAGATGTCCGCCACCTCACTCAAGAAGCCACGGCATGGGCCCAAATTCTAGCTCACTATGTGCTCCCAAGTACACATGGGTCATCCATCACCGCCGAGTTGGCCTTATTGATATGGTGCATCTTAACCAAGAAACCGGTCAACATTTCGCATGCCATCCGCCAATCCATGGGGCGCATTCATGCCAAAGGAAATCTACCATTCCCCGCTTTGGTGATCGAATTGGTTGCAAAAGCCGGCGTCAACCGAGAGGCTAAAGATAGGAGAACCTCAATTCCGGTCGATAGTGATATTATTCCGACCAATAGATGCCTCAAGCCCCCGGAAGCCATCAAGGACATCGGACTACCCACACCAACTCGCAACACTACCACTTCTTCTACATCACAAAAATCGGCCGCCCAACGCCTTGAAGACCTTCACAAGAAATTGGACCGCTATGAGAGGTGCAACCAACGCCGTTATGCTCATGTGAAGAGACTTCTAAGCATAGTCACACCACCTATGGAGGAACCAGATATCTCTACATCCACCGCAACTTCAGGAGGAGATACCGATGATATTGGAGTTGAGGGACACTCGGGACTCGACCACCTATTGCGCCTAACCTATAGCACGGAGGACCGTGCTAAGTTTTAAGTGTGGGGAGGTCGGCCGACCGATCTCCGTAGGTAACATCTGAATAAATCTGAACACATTAGGATAGGTTGCATGATTAGGTTTTAGTTGGCACCATTCACATGATAAGTTTACTTGGTTGGAACAATGAAATTCTTTCTTAGGAAACCAATACTTTGGGGCAACCATGGGGCATTGCAAATTTTAAATGCTTTAATGCCAAAATTGCATGAAGAATTATATTTTGGAACATGG
>NC_029777.3:8389352-8407617 GCF_000817695.3 Arachis duranensis | reverse complement strand
ACCCTAAACACTTGAGCGATCAGAGCGCAAATACTTCCGGTGAGGGTTCGATGCTCAATCCTTTGATTCCCGGCTCTCGCGAGCATTCCTCATGCAAAGTTGTATATATTGCATTTGATGCTTAGAAATTGGCAAGTCCCATGCATTGACCACCATCGTGTCCCATGTGCTCGCATATGTCATAAGAAAGCTGATTTGTTTCTAACCAAGTAGATAACAGCACTAGTCGTAGTTGCATGCATATAAGTAGGTTGCATTTCGTGAGTCCTATACGTTTGTGACTCCTCGGTCTTCTGCGTTTCTTTGCATTTTTCTAAGCATGAGGACATGCTAGAATCTAAGTGTGGGGAGGTTGACAAACCCCATTTTGAGGGTTTATCTTGTGCTAATTTCAAAGGGTTTATCAATGATTTCACACACTTTCTGCATGAAAATACAAGGATTTGCATTCCTTTCCTAGTTTTGTCTCATGAATGAAAACATGCTTATTTTGCACTAAAATAGATACATTTCTAATCTTCTCTTGATGCCACTCGATGCCGTGACTTGTGTGTTAAGTGGTTCCAGGATATAGAGTAGGAATGGACAGGAAAAGAGAAGGAAGACGGGTGCAAAGGAGGGAAGCATGAGAATTGAGCTTTGGAAATTTCCACATGGGCGCGTGCGCGCACCTGACGCGCCCGCGCGGATAAGAGCAACGTGAAGCCGAGGCCAAGAGCCAAGCCACGAGCCGGCTTGAGTAGCGGCTAAGCCAGGATTCTCATGGACGCGCACGCGTACGTCCCACCTCCGCGTACACTCCAAAACCGCATCCATGGCACGTGCGCATACCTTGCGCGTACGCGCCGATGCTCGAATATGATTTTTTTAGAAGTCACGTGACTCAGGCGTGGAGTTGGTTAGAGATCTTAACTTTTGAGAAGTGAATTGGCGGGAAAAGTTTTAAGAGGACCAATGGAGCAAGAGTCAAAGACACTTAGTTCATTTTCTAATTTTGAGATATTTTTGGGGGGAGAGAGAAGAGAGGACTCAAGTTCTTACTAGGGTTCTTCTTCATCAAAATTCTGGATTTCTACCCATTCCTTGGTGAGATCCATTGCAACTTTCACTTCATTTTGTTCATGTAATAGGTTTCCTTTTTCAATTTCAAGTTGTAGTTGTAATTGCTAAAATTCCTTGGATCTAGGATTCAACTTTATGATTTTTGGATTCCATTGATACTTTGAGATTTTGATCCTCATTATTGCTCTTTGACAATTGTTGTTAATTCCTTGCATTGCAACATCTTTAATTCTACCTTTCTCTTCATTTTACTATGACCTTCTTTCATGCTCATCACATGTTTGATAAAATGTCCACACTAGATATGGGGTAGAATTTTTACACTTGGCATAGGGTTTGGTCATTGGAAGAAGTTGAATAGTTGTATCAATAATTGATTTGGAGTTAGGGATTGCTAATTGACTTGGAGTGCACTAAAGCTAGATTCCCATGAGGTGAAGCTAGGACTTGTGACTCAAGTTGATTGTTTTTATTTGATTTTCCTCTATACTTAGGGGATAACTAAATGAAGCAAGGCCTAATTGTTGTCAACATTGAATGGACTATAAGGATAAAAGTTCTAATGCCAACCCTAAGCCAAGCCTTTTGATAATTGATTGTTTGTTTTTCATTACTTTGCTAAAACCTTCGAAGAATTCCAACGAGGCTTACTAAGTCAATAAGATGCACACTTTGGCAATTTCAAGGGAGAACGACTCGGGAGACTAGTACTCTCGGATATAGATTGTAGATTTGTTTGATGAGACAAGTCAAAGGAAGCTAAAACTGGACTTGGCAGGAGAAGGGTACATTTATATAGAATAAATGTACATAACAATAAAAATACTTATTAATAGAATAAAAAAATAGATACTTATTTAGATATAAATAATAAAGAATATAATGATTGAATAAAAAATTAATTATTTCTTAAAAAATAAACAGATCCTAAAAATCTTTATTAATTTGTTTTGAATGGGTCTGATTAGTTGTTATTATATCTCAATCTCAATGATATATATATTTCTGATTAGTTATTAGTAGTTTTTAAGGGTATTATAGTATTTTCTAGTAATTACAAATGTCTCTTAGGTTCTCCTAGTGTTGTATTTTTTTTATATATTTAACATTTAATCATGACAAACTGCTTTGTAATAATTTATTGATCTGTTGTTCACTATAAGAAGATTTCACTCCTTTGGTATTTGATATGTTGTCATCAATAAATTTTGTTTTGTATTTTGTGGGGATAAATTTACTTCCTTAACAAATTTTTTGGATTTAGGATAAATTTATTATGTTTTTACTATTAGAACAGGGCCTTATCATTTTAAGTTTACTTCCTTAACACCATACAAGACTACAATAATTTTATTTTTTTGAAGTTAACCTCTTATATTATATTCTTAATATCTACATATTTTTTTACCTTCACCTACCGCGGCTCATGCAATTTCGAACATTATTAAAGGGCATTACTCTCGGCCTGGCTTTCGTGGAAAAAAATACCGTATGCTACTAGAAAATTTTGGTGGAAAAAGTTTGAAATAGGTTTTAAAGAAACATTTAATCTTTGGTAGATTAAGAATTAGTTCTAAGTTTGAAAAATATAATATATATCAACTTATAACTATTTTTCCTTGTGTTGATTATCTAGAGCAAATATCAGTTTTTTCTCCAGATCTCTATTGGGCTCGAAAAAATTTTGAGAAGCGAGGTGTGGCTTTATTAAAAGAAGCTCGTGCAAGTATTGTCCATATTGTGTGGGATGCTCTCTGTGCTTACTGGAATACTGACGCTGGATTTCTATAAAAGAGCGCGCAAGGCAAATTAAATCGAGCATCTGATTGCACAGCAGCTCTTCATACTGCTGGCTTAATTTCTGTTACCCAACACAAAGCTAATGTGGTGATGTTATAGAAAAACTTAGACCTTTCATTTATAATTTTATACTCTTCAATTGGTAGTGGATACTCAGGTTTTTAATTTATATCTTTGGTAGAAAAAATCATTAAAGAGGACTCCAACACAGTTAGAATTGTTTGCGAAGACCCACAAACACAAAGATGAGACATGGGTAGATAAGAAATCAAAATATGTTGAGATGAGTTTATCTTAATCAAAATATATATCTCTCCCTTTATATGTATTATTTTAATATTGCATTAGGGCTAGTGTTTCGCCTCATAGGGCTATTCTGAAACACTAGCCCTAATGCAATATTAAAATAATACATACAGAGAGATATATATTTTGATTAAGATAGACTCACCTCAACATGTTTTGATTTTTTATCTATCCATGTCTCATCTTTGTGTTTGTGAGTCTTCACAAACAATTCTAACTGTGTTAGAGTCTTTTTTAATGATTTTTTCTACTAAACATATAAATTAAAAAACCTATGAGTATCAACCACCAATTGAAGTGTATAAAATTATAACAAAAAAGATCTAAGTTTTTTTATAATATCACCATATTAGCTTTCTGTTGGGTACAGAAATTGAGCCAGCAGTATGAAGAGCCGCTCCAAATCCGCTGCAATTTTACTTTCCGCGCGCTCTTTTGTAGAAATTCAGTGTCAGTATTCCAATAAGCATAGACAGCATCCCACACAACATCTCGTATCCATTGAGGTTTGATATGACTTGCACAAGTTTTTCCCAACAAATTTTTTAGTAAAATCGCACCTCGCTTCTCAAAATTTTTTTGAGCCCCATGAAGATCTGAAGGAAAAAACTCATGTTTGCTCTAGATAATGAACACAAGCAAGAATAGTTATAAGTTAATATATATTATATTTTTCAAACTTAGAATTAATTCTTAATCTACCAAAGATTAAATGTTTCTCTAAAACCAACTTCGAACTTTTCCTACCAAAATTTTCTAGTAGCATCTGGTATTTTTTTTCACGAAGGCCACGGTTAAGAGTAATGCCCTTTAATAATGTCCGAAATTGCATGAGTCACGGTAGGTGAAGGTAAAAAATCTGTAGATGTTACTTAATATCAATCGAAATACAATATAAGAGGTTAACTTCAAAAAAAATTATTGTAGTCTTGTAAGGTATTAAAAAAGTAAACTTAGAATGATAAGACCATGTCTAATAGTAAAAACAGAATAAATTTATCTTAAATCCAAAAAATTTGTTAAAGAAGTAAATATATCCTCACAAAACACAAAATAAAATCATCAACAGATCAAGCACCAAAGGCTTATAGTTGACATTAATAAATTAATGAACAATGGCATATAACAAACAATTTGTCATGATTAAATATTAGATATATTAAAAAAATACAACACTAGAGAGAACCCAAGAGTCATTTGTAATTATCAGAAAATGCTATAATACCCTTAAAAATTACTAATAACTAATCATAAATATATATCATTGAGATTGAGATATAATAACTAATTAAACCCATGCAAAACAAATTAATAAAAATTTTCAAAATCTGTTTATTTTTTAAGAAATAATAATTTTTTTATTCAATTATTATATTCTTTATTATTTATATCTGAATAAGTATCTATTTTCCTATTCTATTAATAAGTAGTTTCATTGTTATGTACATTTATTCTATATAAACGTACCATTCTCCTGCCAAATCCAGTTTTAGCTTCCTTTGACTTGTCTCAACATTTGAAGACGCGTGAATAGATAACACTCCAATTTGATTGCCTTAGGTTTCAACTTCATTGTTAGGTACTTGCTCTCTTTGATCTGACATTGTTTGAGCGTTTTCAAAAGTACTTGGATTGGGAGTTAATGACGGAAGTGTATTGGCCGCTGTAGCAGATGGAGTAGCAGTAGAATTGGATGTTATTGGTTTTTCTAAACTTTCAGCAAGTTGTGGCAATTTCACCTTTTTTATTTTATTGTTGGATGTCATCTTTTATTTTCCTTTTCTTTTGTCACTGTCTAATTTCAGATAAAATAAACACTACCATGTATTATTAATTCAAATAAATGGTCTTTTCAGTAAAATAAGCAATTAATAATTTATTCACTTGGAAGTAGTAAAAGAATTGAGTGGGAATTTGTGGAGAGATTGGCATCTAATTACGTTAAAATAAGCAGTTAACAATTTATATTTTTCCACCAATTTGGGAACTCACTGATATTCCCTCATCTGTGATTTTTGCATTCTTCACCTATCTCTATCTGCTATTTCTCTACTGCCACTTCCTATACTATTTGCTCTCTTTCTGTTCTGTCTTCTTCTTATTCTCATACAACTACTAACACAGAATAAATAGAAATGAAGTTAAGGGCATCAAAATTCAATTCAATTCCTTCCCACAAAACAGAAGAGAAGAGTAAGTTAACCTGCGCTGAGAAGAAGAGAAGAAAGCATCGATTTTGGGGGTAGCAATAGACTAATAATCCTCACTATCACTATCACTATCAACATTGTTTTGATTCTCATCATTGTTATCTTCTTCATTATCATCAAGCAAAATATCCATCTGATCTTCACTGTCATATTCAGAATTATTGTCAAACTCAAACTCCCCATCATCTGTGTGAACTACATTTACTTCATTCACTTGAACTTCTTCGTTTGCACCATCCTTGGCTCTTAAACTTCCAAATGGTTCATCATTTCCTACAAGTTCTTCAGGTGTTGTTTCATCTTGATATGCATCTTCTAGTGTATACCGATCATCAACTGTACGTCTTGATTTGGTTCTGATAACTCCCCACCAATTGGTCTTTTCTCTTATCTTTTCAGGATATGGGACATAATAAACTTGAATTGCATTTTGAGCAAATATGAAAAGATCGTATCTTGAATATTCTATTGTGTTACACACCTCCACAATGCCAAGTTGTTTATTAATCTTGACTCCACGATTAAGAGTACAATCAAACCATTAATACTTAAACAACAATAATCTATTCAATTCACATCCAGAGTATTCAATCTCAATGATTTCTTTAATTACTCCATAATAATAGCTTTCCTCATTGCTGTCATCATCTCCCTTAACACAAACTCCAGCATTGAAAGTTTTTTTTACCAACACTTCAATTTTCTGTATGAAACTTAAAATCATTTACTATATACCAAGAATAACTCTGCACTTTTTTACTAGGACCCCATGCCAAGTGGTGTAAACTTTGATTCATTACTTAATTTCTGCTATCATGAATCTAGAAAAGATCCAAGGTGTTAATAACTAACTTACAAAAATGAAAATATTTAACAAGAAATGGTAGGAAACTTACATAATTCTCAAACCAAGTTGGAAATTCTAATGTTATTCTTCGGTTGGTTTCATCTTGGCTGATATTTGGATTTTTACCTCTCAAATCTTTCACAAAATATCTAAATTTCATATAAATATACATATATATAAGTACTTCGTAAATAAGACTACTAAACTATAAAAATGGAGTATTTGGTGATCTTACTCAATGTATTGTTCAACTTCTTCACAATTTTGTAGAACATGTAAGTGTGCAGCAACCAACTCTTTATCCTCTAAGTATCGGCTCTTAATTATCCTAGATGCGCGTCCACGATGGTTGAATATTGATAAAATTGGAAATTGAATATTGATGGCTCCACCGTCATCATTCCGGCCCAAATTAGTTCTCATTGATTGTACATGAGACTCAAAATAATAAGTGCAGAAATGAGAGGTTTCTTGACTCATGTATGCCTCACAAATGGAATCTTTCAATGCGTGATTTATTTTTAACCATTCGCTTTAATCTATTCAAGTACCTAAAGGCACGTAACATGTAAGCATAGAGTGGCAGCCATAAGATTGAGATTAAATGACTAAGCATTGAATTAAAGTTATACCTCTCAAATGGATACATCCATCGATATTGGACTGGACCTCCCACTCTTGCTTTATACGGAAGATACAAACAACAACAACAAAGCGTTGTCCCACTAAGTGGAGTCGGCTACATGAATCAAACGACGCCATTGTGCTCTGTCATATATCATGTCTACAGAGACCATTTACATGTAGATCTCGTTTGACCACCTCATGGATGGTCTTCTTAGGTCTTTCTCTGCCTTTCGCCCTTTGTCCATCTTCCATCTCGTCCACCTTCCTGACTGGATGTTCTATCGGTCTTCTTCTCACATGTCCAAACCACCTGAGACGCGATTCAACTATCTTTTCCACAATGGGTGCTACTCCAACTCTCTCCCTTATATCTTCATTCCTTATTTTATCCAATCGCGTATGACCACTCATCCATTTCAACATCTTCATCTTTGCCACACTCAGCTTATGTTCGTGCTCCCCTTTAGCCGCCCAACACTCCGTACCATACAACATAGCCGGTCTTATAGCGGTGCGATAGAATTTACCTTTAAGTTTTAAAGGCACTTTTTTGTTGCATATAAAACCAGATGCACTCCACCATTTTGACCAACCTGCTTGGATCCTATGATTTACATCATGTTCAATCTCTCCAATCTTCACCTCTATATTGGGGTTTTCCCTTCTCAGACTGAACTTACATTCCATATATTTCGTCTTGCTACGGCTTATGCGCAGACCATACACTTCTAAAGCTTCTCTCCATAACTCCAACTTCTTATTTAGGTCTTCCCTTGACTCTCCCATAAGGACGATATCATCGGCAAAAAGCATGCAGCATGGCACAGGCTCTTGGATGTGCTCTGTGAGTACTTCCAAGACTAATGTGAAAAGGTATCGACTTAAGGATGATCCCTGGTGTAATCCTATACCAATAAGAAATTCCTCCGTCACACTACCTTGAGTCTTCACACTAATTGTGACCCCATCATGCATGTCTTTAACTGCCGAAATATATGCGATCCTTACTCTCCTCTTTTCTAAAACCTTCCATAAGACCTCCCTTGGTACCCTATCATACGCTTTTTCCAAATCAATAAACACCATATGTAAATCCCTTTTATTACTACGATACCTCTCCATCATCCTTCTTAATATGTATATCGCTTCAGTGGTAGATCTTCCTAGCATAAATCCAAATTGGTTCTTTGTTACTTGTGTCTCTTTTCTCAATCTCCGTTCTATCACCCTTTCCCATAACTTCATAGTATGACTCATGAGCTTAATCCCTCTATAGTTTTCGCAACTTTGTATATCCCCCTTATTCTTGTAGATAGGTACCAAGGTGCTCTTTCTCCACTCATCAGGCATCTTTTTTGACCTTAAAATCTCATTAAAAAGCTTGGTTAACTAGTTGATGCATTTTTCTCCAAGACCCTTCCAAACCTCAATCGGGATATTATCAGGTCCTACTGCCCTGCCATTTTTCATCTGCTTTAGAGCCTCTTTTACCTCGAAGTCTTGAATCCTTCGATAGTAGTCAAAGTTTTTATCTTCTTCCCTTGTGCATAATCGACCAAGGCTCGAAAGAGTCTTCTGTCCCTCATTAAATAACTCGTAGAAGTAGCTCTTCTACTTTTCATTAATCTTCTCCTCTTGAGCCAACACCTCTCCATCCTTATCCTTTATGCACTTAATCTGATCCAAATCTCTCGTTCTTCTTTTCCGCCTCTTTGCGATTCTATATATACATTTTTCTCCTTCTTTCGTGTCCAAAGACTGGCAGAGACCCTCATATACTCTATCAAATGCTCCATGTAGTTAAAAAATCCTGGAGAAAAAATTTGCTCCAACTTACATGTGGTGGTGATAATATTTTGCTCCATCAACAATAAGTCATCGGCTACAAAATTGTGGAGCACAAATCCTTGAAAAATTTGCTTAATTCAGCTATAGGCTTCCAGATTTGGAGTTGAAGATTGGCAAAGGCAATTGATAACAAACGTTCTAGAAAGACATGACAGTCATGGCTTTTCATCCCAAACAGTTTCTCTTCTCGAATATTTATGCATCTACGCAAATTAGAAGCATATCCATCTGACATTTTAATCTCACTAACCTATTTATAAACTGCCCTTTTTTGTTCCATAGAGGGAGTGAATTTTGCTTTGGGTTTCATGTATTTGATTGCAACTCTAAATCCTTTTGTCGGTAGAGTTCCTTCAAATCCATTCTTGCCTTCACATTGTCTTTAGTCATGTCTTTAATATCCATTACCGTATTAAAGACATTATCAAAGACATTTTTCTCAATGTGCATCACATCAAGGTTATGTCTTAACAAATTGTCTTTCCAATACGGTAACTCCCAAAATATACTTCGTTTTGTCCAATTATGAGAAATACTAAAACCAAGACATGAACAAGATTGACCTTCTGTACTTCTTCAAAGATTGCAAACACTTCGCCAAACCTCCTCGCCTAACAATCTAACCGGAGCTTGAGCTGTCACAATTCGATTTTTCAAAAATGAAACCTTATTTCTTCGATATGGATGATCCAAAGGCAAAAATTGACGATGGCTATCAAACCAAAAGCATTTACCACCATGTTTTAAAGTAAAAGCAATTGATTGATTCATACAACACGTACATGCCAATTTACCTGCAGTGCTCCAACCTGATAACATGCCATATGCAGAAAAATCGTTTATAGTCCACATGAGTGCAGCTTTCATAAAAAAAATTCTTCTTTTGGGATATGTCATGTAATGACACCTTCATTCCATAACAACTTCAACTCATCTATCAACGGTTGCAAATAAACATCTATTTTTCCCTTGGGATTATAGGGTCAGGAATTATTAAGGTCAGGAACATAGATGGCGTGGTCATGCATAGTTCTGGTGGAAGATTGTAGGGAGTCACAATCACAGGCCAACAACAGTAAGGGGTAGCTGATTGATTATAGGGGGAAAATCCATCAGCACATAAACCTAATCTCACATTCCTTGGTTCAGCTACAAAGTCTGAATGCTTGAGATCAAATTGCTTCCATGCTTCCCCGTCCGATGGGTGACATAGTACTCCTGGTTCCCTCTGTTGTGCACGGTGCCAACTCATATGTGGAGCAGAACTCAAAGAAGCATATAATCGTTTTAAGCTAGGAAAAAGAGGCAAGTAGTGTATCCTTTTCACAGGAATCTCCTTGTGCCTTCCATTCACTATTTTCGCATCATACCGTGGTGCACCACAAAACTTGCATTCCTTTAAATCTTTGCAATCTTTCGCATAGAACAACATGCAACCATTAACGCAACAATCAATCTTTACTGAAGTTAACCCAAGTTCTCCCGTCCTATTAGGGATCTCACATAAAGTTGGGTAATTTTCTCCATGACTTGTCCAAAGCCAATAATCAGGAACAAATCCTTTCCTATATAGATGGATTATTACATCTTCAGACTTCATATAAACCTTGTTTTTACACCTAGAAGTCTAGAACAAGGGCATCTAATTTGTCCACTTGACAAATCTGCTGATCTCTCAGCAAAGGAAATAAATTCTTCTACCCCTTTTGTAAATTCACTAGTTAAACCCTTTCGACCAAGTCTTAGTCTATTGTACATCCAATTGCGACTCTGACTCATATTCATAACCTGTCCCATTGTAATAGTGCATCTTAACTAAATGCATGAACAAATCACATTTTAACTACAATAAAACATTAATTGATAAACAATTAAGTAAATAAAAATAAAGTACCTTAACTCGTTGGACGCTCCTCACACAATTACAAAGCTTGAAAATAGAATGGAAGCTACGCAATCAATTTCAAACCTAAAGAAAAGGATAAAATAAAACCTACTTAAATTTATTATAAATAAATAGATGCTGGAAAAGCTTTTTATTATAAATAAATACAGAAGCTTTTTATTATAAATAAATACTCCAATTGGATAGTCAAAAAATACAAAAGGTCCAACAATGAACCGGACTAATTTGATAACCTTTTTTCGATTAACCATGTCAAATTAATCTATTCGAAATTTCACATATGAAGAACAAAATTAGCTAAAAATAAGAAGGAAAAAAGAGAACAAAAATAAATGGGAAAGATGTGACATGTTGATATATATTAAGCTAAAATTACAATCTCAGTTAATTGAGCAAGCACACAATTCTTAACCTTCTGATAAACTGCTATCATGTATGAATCAAAGGAGACAGCAAAGGACTTGCCAAAAGAGACAGAAAGTGCAGAAGGTGTATATTCCAGTTAATATTAGAGAAAAAGGAGTTTCAAGGGAGAAAAGACAAAGGACTCATTGGCAGAAAAATCAGAAATAAACGGAAGTACCTGAAAACCAGTTATTCCTCTGCAAAGAAGTTTCTTTTTACCAAGCAAGCATAACTGGGAATCTAACTGTAAGTGATTCTCTGGTAAAAAAAATAAATAAAAATAAGAGAAAAATAAGAACAAGAACCCAGCCCTTAAAATTGGCCAAATCCTTGAAGCGTATTTAGTACTACACTAGTATTTTAAGGCACAAAAAATAACATTATATCCTCTTCTCATAAGCCTCACATCCTGTCAATTAAAAAATATATAGACCATAAAATATATAGAAAATTCATGAAATAAAATGACTGCGAGAGTTTATCCATACATACAAAATAGGTAGCTAATTAACTACAGATGACCTGATCTATTTCAATTCAAAGCATGTGATGAAAAAAAAAAAAGAAACACCACACACGTCAATTATATATTCTCTTCCCTTCTCATGAAGCAATTTACTGAATAATTTAGTTTGAAAACTACTATTTGAAAAAAAGAAAAAGAGCTATTAAATTTTCTTAAGGGAAAAATCCTAATTTAGAGTCAATAATGAATTTATATTAGAAAGGCACATCTATATATTTTGAAATAATCTAGAAGATAAAGGACCTAATAATGATAATGAGCTAGGCCCGTAAAAGAAATGAAGCAAGCAAGGCTAGTGGAATATATATAATGAAGGCACTAATTGAAATAATAGTCAAACCATGCATTCAACGAGAGCAAAGTCCTGCTGATATATTAAAATAAGAAGAGGCCTCTTATTGCTTCAATTAGTTCTAAAAAATATATAATAGTGGAGAGAGGAACAACCTGGCAAAATCCAGAGACTCCAGCAATGAACAGCAAGCTAAATGCCCTTGCTCGAAAAACTTCTAATTCAGATGGATCTGTTTGTAGCTTTGGTGGAGACCCTGGTACTGTTGGGATCATGAGAACACCAAAATCCTGAAAGTTTCAAACACATAAGAGAAATTCTTAGATAAGCAAGGTTCACCAATGAATCTTTTGGGCAACTAAGTTAAACTTTGGTATTATAATCACTTGGTCATGAAGGAAAACCAAAACAAACTATAATAGATGAAGAGTTAAGATAAAGTGTTTACGTTAACTACAGGAGTGGAATACTAAAACCACTTCTTTTAGACCGATACTTAATTAACGGAGTTCCACCTATCCCAAGAGTTAGGAGTGCAACATGAATAATAGAGAACTTCAATAAACACTAAATGGGAGTTTAGAATGAATATTGAATATATAAATAGCTAGGCTAACCTGTAATAACTCAAACTACACAGCAATGATAGCAGTTAAATAGCATTGGAACAACGGTTCTTTTTGCTTCTTTGTTGTACCTTTTTTCCCCCCCTAATATGCACTGAAATATACAATATTGAAATCCAATCCAAACTCAGAAATAGCGTAGGCAACAGTTAATAGACATTACATATAATCTTTCTTTCAAGAAAAAAAAATGAGGTTGATTCTAATGCACAGACAATATATAATGTGATATCTAATGCACAGACAATGTAAAAGGTTCATGCAATCAAAATGATTCACTCACAAAGATGAGCATTCATGTAGTGGGTATGAAAAATAATACTGATGTAACAATATATAATGTGATATCTATATACAAGTTTTAACACTTTACATAAAATTAAATCCTATTAGTAAACCGATAATCAATCACAACAAATGGAAATTAAAAGATAATACTACTTTTCATTTCGTTAATGCAATTCTTCCCTATTTCATTTCTTTGCCGGAGAAGTATATTAAGAAATTGCCATCCATTCAAACTCATCGGCACATGGAAATGAATTCAATTCATATGTGAGCCTTTTTCCTTGATTTGCAAAAACTCATCGGCACCAATCTAAGTTAAGCTTTCATTTCCAAAGTCCAAACTGAGCAACATGAAATTCACCTAACATCATTCTGATAAAGTGATAACAAAATTTGAGCAGCAAACTCAGTAAAAATAACACTTAAGCAGCAGCAACACATTTGACATCAATAAAGACTAAAAAGTTATAATAGAATTAAATAATAAAATTTACCAGGAAGTAAGAGTACTAGACGCATAAGTTAGAAAGCAAACTATCAAATTTTAAAATAATAAAAATAAAAAGAAACAATAAAAGAAGAATTGCAGCGGAGAATAGAAAAAGCATTGCACCTGGCAGCGAAGAACAGCAGAGCGGTGGCAAGAGAAGAAGCAGATGACGAACGCTAACAGAGAAGAGAAGAGATGAAGAGATACAGAACAAAAATTCCCATAAATTCACCAGCACCAAAATAAAATAACCGAGCTAAAGGAATTAGATGAAAGCGATTACCTTTGCAAAATTGGAACTAAAGTGGGGCGGGCTAGCATTTTAAACCCATTTTAGTTGGCGGGGCGGGCCGGTCTGCCCGTTTATGAGGTGGGCCTGGGCGGGGCGGATTGGCCCGCTTTGCCACCCCTACTGATTACAACTTAAGATAATATCACTAAAATAATTCATAAGAGACCTCTTGTTTGGAGACAACCACCGAAAAAAGTGTAGCTAACACAGAAAACATCACTGCTAGTGTCAATCTGCGCATAAAAATCAACTGGAGGAGAACCCAATTGCACTCCTGAATAGTACAACCTGAAATCAAAGAATTTAAACTAATTATTGATTGTAAAATAAATAAAAAAAAGAAAAGTTGAAACTTACCAAGTTTGAAGGCATATTTCTAGATCTGAATTCTTCTATCATACGTTGTCGTAATAATCAAAGATTAAAGAGTGTGTGACTCACTGAAGAGCAAAACTCAAACCCAACTTCAAATGCAAGGTTCTATAAAAAAAGAAATAAAATTACTGGAAAATAGGTTCCCAATAAGGAGTTGATTGATCAAGAGGCAAAATCCAAGCAAACATTACCTAACTTTAGTATTTAGAGCTTGATAATACGCATAAAGACTGGAATGAGAATGTAGTATTCTTGTTTTCATCGGAAAAGATCAATAGAAGAAACTGGCATGAGAAAGGAAAGCAAGTTAAAAGAGATAATCAACTGAGATTAGAAAAACCTGCAGAGACAGAGAGTTAGAGCAAACCGGGAGAGAGGAGGATGCAGTGGAGGAAGGCTGGAGGAGAAGCAGAGAGACGAAGATGAGGTAGCAGCAAAAGAAGAAGAGAAGAAGCATAAAGAGAGACTGTGGCAGTGCAGAAGGAGATGATGTTAACGAGGAGCAGCAAGTAAGGGTGGCAAACGGGCCTTAATTTGCCGGGCCGGCCCGCGTAACCCGCCAAAAAAGGTGGGCTGGGCTGGAAATTTGGGACCGTCGTAAGACAAAAGCCCGCCTAACCCAAACCGCTTAAATCGTGGGCTTTGGCGGGGCGGGGCGGGCTGAAGGTTTTTTTTTTTGCTGAACCCATTACCCATGAACCCAGACCCAGAACCCATGAACCCACCCCAACCGACCCGACCCAATCCCCATTCCCCACCCACCTAAATGGCTGAAAGCCTGAAACCCTAAATTGAATCCCCATTCGGCCATTCCCCAATCCCTAATCCCCATTGCAGCTGCCTCACTCTCACTCCTCGGTCCTCTCCTCTCAGTTCCTCGGCAGACGGCAGCACCCAGACACTCAGTCGTCTCGTCTCCACTCTCCAGTCTCCTCGACGGATCTCAGCCTCTCACTCGGTTCATCAGTCTCAGTTCCTCAGTTCCTCAGTTCCTCACCGCCACTCTCAGTCTCTCACTCGGTCATCCTAAGCTCCTCACCGTCACTCTCAGTCTCTCAATTCCATCGTCCAGCGACCTCAGCTCGAACTTCAGAGTTACGTCCTCACCTCTGTTGGCCGTCGTCGCTGCTGCCTGCTGGTCTCGGTCCTGGGCTCCTGGGTCTTATGAGTCGTGGCTTGTCCTCTGAATCTGCTGCTCCTCGCTCTCGGTCACAGGTCACGGCTGCTCCTCGCTCTCGGTCACGGCTACTCCACGCTCTCGGTCACGGCTGCTGCCTGCTTGTCTCCTTGATCCTTCAAGGTCTGCACAACTCTAACCTTTGCTAATGCTATTACCTGAAGTCCTGAACACATATTTGTAACTAATTCTTTGTTTTCAAATTATTAACAGTTTAACACAAGTTGATATATGATATACTTGATGATTGTAATTTATAGTGTGTGTTGCTAAGTGAAGGTGCATGGTGTTGTTATTTATTATGTACAGAAAAAGGGTGGAGTTATCTTAAGAGAATTGAACAATTTTATTGATGAGAAGAAATATCTGAGTTATTGAGCTCACTGTCATTATAAAAAAAAAACAGAAGACATATTCTTTGAATTTGTCATTCTGGTGGTTAACTCATACCTATTGTACATATTCTTTCAATTCATATGCAACTAATCCTTTTTTTGTTCTGTTGTTACATCAAATGCAGATGTCTATGCAGTTGTTAGAATTTAGCTTTGATTGGATGTTGTTTTCATATAATTCAGTTCTAAATTTGTTCTTCATAATGGTTGAGTTTTGATTATGAGTGTCAGGTCAAGCAGTAAGTTTTTTAAACTTCCAACTTTTCTTTAATCACAAGTATTCATGATCTGCCATACTCTCATTATAGACAGCTTAATCTTGTTATATAAGAAACTTCAGCTTCAAGAATGTTAAATATGTTGTTTCATTATTCATCTATATCATTATTTTGCATCTAAATCTTTCTCCTAGGCCATTTGATTAGACATTCATTCATCCTATTCTCAATTATTAAACTAAAGCTTGTTTTCCAATCATATTCTTGTTGAATAGGTCACTTCTCTGGTTCAACACTTGCTATTAAGCTATTGAGTAACACAAGAATTGAGGATTCAAGGTTTGGTGTGTATAGCCATTGCCTCGATGATAAATGGCTTATTGGCGGTGCTTCAAACACTGGTGGGGCTGTTCTTAGACAGCTTTTCACTGATGATCAATTAGAGGAATTGAGTGAACATATTGATCCCTCAAAAACCTCTCTTTTAGACTACTATTCCCTCCCAAAAACTGGTGAAAGATTTCCTGTGGCAGATCCAAACTTGGCTCCAAGGTACTTAATCCTTTATGATTGTTGTTAGAATACAGAGTCTTTGAAATTTAGTTCCCAATAAATTTAGCTTTGATTGGATGTTGTTTTCATATAATTCAGTTCTAAATTTGTTAGAATCTCACAGTTGGGGATTATTTTTCTTTTAAGATTTTTCCTCCTATTCTGTTTCAGTAAGCATTATAAATTAAAATTTTTCCCTTGCCAAGGTTTAAAATTGAATAATATTAGATGTAATAAGTGTGTAATTATAAATGTTATATGTATGAAATTATAAACATTAAGTTAAATAAGATAACTTTGAGTTATGGTTTATAAATTAAAATTTTGCCCTGGCAAAGGGTCAACTGGTTGTAATTGAGATTTGAGGGTGGTACCAGTTCTTAAGAAAAATAACAGTATTTGACTATACATTGATTGCGGGACAACAATTTATTTCGTTGTTAAAATATGCATTTAAGTTAATGTGCTAAATTGTTCTAACTAGATGAGTATTCAATTTTTAAATATACTTGATAATGGTTGATTGTTGGTTAAATGCTTGAATTTGATAATGGTTGAGTTTTGAATATACTTCATAATGGTTGAGTTTTGATTATGACTAAATACTTGCGGCTTTTTGTATGATTTGCTAATGGTTGAAAAACTTAGTTCATATAAACAATTTACATTTACTTTTATTTCAGGAAATATGAATTCTGAAACTGTGAGTAACCTTGTTACCACTGGAGTTGGTTCTGAGGCTGCTCCAGTCGAGGTTGATGAACCTAGTTCGAAAAGGCTGAGACCAGCAACCTCTGATGTTTGGAATTTTTTCAAAAAGCTCGGTCCAGATAAGGATGGAGTAGAACGTGCTGAGTGTAAAGGATGCAAGAAAGTGTTTAAAGCTGGAGGTAAGCGATATGGCACTTCTACTATAAAACGGCATCTTGATAGTTGTACTCAAATTAAGCATGAAGATATTGGTCAGACTATAGCAGAATTGCAACTTAAAATGGGTTCACTTAAGATTGATTCAGGAGTGGCTAGAGATATGTTTGCTGGGTATGTAGTTGCTGGGGATAAGCCTTTTAATATGATTGATGATAGGAGATTTAGAAATTGGGTGAAATATATTAGTCCAACTTTGAAACTTCCTTCTAGGAATACGGTTAAAGCTGACATAGTGAAAGTTTACAAGAGAGTTTGACTGCACATTTTGTTGATGAGAACTGGAAATTACAGAGTAAAATTCTCAATTTTTGTCATATGCCTCCTCCTCACACAGGATTTGAATTGTCTTCTAAAATCTTTACGCTTTTGACTGAGTGGAAAGTTGATAAAAAGATTTTTTCCATTACTTTGGATAATGCTTCTTCTAATGATACTTGTGTTGAACACTTGAAAAGTACTTTGGATGTGCATGGTTCATTGTTGTGTGGTGGTGAATTCTTTCATGTTCGTTGCTCTGCTCATATTTTAAATCTTATTGTCCAAGACGGAATGAAAATATGTGGTGATGCAGTGTATAAGATTAGAGAGTCTATTCAGTTTCTGAGAAAATCTGAAAGTCGAATGGTTAAATTTAAAGAATGTTTTGAAGATATTGAGGGACTTGAGTATACGACTGCATTATGTTTAGATGTTCTAACTAGGTGGAATTCACTTTATGCAATGCTTGCAAGTGCTATTCCTTATAAGAAAGCTTTTGAAATGTATAAAGTAAAAGAAGCTGGGTTTAGGGAGTTTTGTCCTTCATCAGATGAGTGGAGAAGAAATGAAAAGATATGTGATTTCTTGTTACCATTTTACGAAACTACCAAGTTGATGTCTGGAACTTCTTACCCAACATCCAACTTGTATTTTTTACAAGTTTGGCAAATCCAGCTGATTTTAATGAATAGTTTGAAGAATGATGAAGTGCTTATAAGGAACATGGGAGAAAAAATGATGATTAAGTTCAAGAAATATTGGGAAGAATACAGTGTTGTTCTTGCATTTGGGGCAGTTCTTGATCCTAGATTTAAACTCAACACTTTGGTTCATT
>NC_029777.3:8384574-8388434 GCF_000817695.3 Arachis duranensis | reverse complement strand
CTTCCGGCGGGGCGGAGCGGGCTTCCCCGCCTGACACCCCTAGCAGCAAGCCTTTCTCAAAATTGGGAGTGATGGTGTCAAATGAATGGTGTGGGTTGGTAAAAATTAAATCAACTTATTACTTAATAGCACAACTTTTGCAGTAGATTAATTCAACTTATTACTTAATAGCACAAATTTTCTCTTGTTAACTTCTATAGATACTGAGATTAAATTAAACAAGAGACCAAAAAAATATACATTAATAATTGTTTGAAGGAACAAATTTTAGCATTGTCCAAAAAACTATAATCAGAGCTTACAAGGACAAAAAAAATCCCGAAGCATGTAGAAGCAAAAAATAGTACCACGAAGGGGAGGGTCGGAGAAGAGGACGGCAAAACAACAGAACTCAGAAAAGAGGATGGCGGGTCGGCGACGACACTGGCCAGATGAAGATGGCAATCCTCAGAGAGACTCGATGGTGGAGACTGCTGCGATAGATCTCTCGCCGCCTGGTTCCTCGCCTGGATCTGAGTTTCTTGCATCTCTCCCAAGAATAGAGTTTAGTGGTTGGTGTGGGAGAGTAATGGAGATCTGAGTGTTTGGTGAGAGTTTTTTTTTCTTTTTTTTTAGGTTTGGTGAGAGTTAAGATGTAGATTTTTAAATAAAAAAGTTATTATATAATTAATATTTACTGTAGTTAATTTACTCATGTAAATTTTAGTATTCATCAATTGAGACATATGATAAATTTTATTTTTAAGTGAATTCTTTTTCTTAAGCTCCATATTGTCACGGCCTTGGACACACTCCAACGCTACCGTGCTGGCACTCGGACTTACTCAACCTCTTAAGCTAAGACCAAGTCAGCCTAACCCTCAATACTTAGCAAGAAAGCTAAGAATACAAGAGAACAAAAGAGAAAGGAAGTTTTGGTATAAGAACACTTTATTGCTCAAGTGTTTGTTACAAATGATTCACACATAACTCACACTAACTTTCACCTCCTATTTATAACCATCCACCTCCTTAATGGATGGTTAGGATTAAATCTAATCAATGGTCCAGATTAATTATCTAGAACCTTCATAAAAAAATTTTATCCTACCACAATTTTCTAAATACTTCTAAATTATTCTATACTACTATTCATAGTTCTATATATATCCACACTCTTCTAGAATACTCTATGATCTTCTAGAGTCTTCTAGAATCTTCTAGGGTGTTCTGGAACCTTCTAGGACATTCTAGAACGTTCTGGAGCCATCTAGAGCATTCTCAAATACTTTGGAAAATTCTACAAACACTGTTAAATTTAACCTTCTAAAATTTACCGTGACATTCTTTCCCACCTAATGCGCAGACGTCCTCGTCGCGTTCTGTTCATGATAGCGCTCTAGGTGTTCTTGAAATTGCCACAGATCTTCTCAAGCTTCCTAGCTAGCTTCGGTTATCGGGAGTCCTTTCCACTTGATCAAGTATTGGATATTTGGTGGTACTCATTTTCGTCGCACGATGCGATTAGCTAAGATCTCTTTGATTTCTTTATCAAAGGATCTAATCACCACAGGTGGAGCACGACTCGAGTCACTTCTACTCAGTTCATCTTGGTATTTACGATATAGTTTAATCATACTCACATGGAAGACCGGGTGGATCTTCATAGAGGGAGGAAGTTATACTTTGTAAGCAACCTCCTCAACACGTCCAATGATCTCAAATGACCCTTCGTATTTACGGATTAAACCCTTATGAACCTTGCGAAAGGCTTTGAATTGTTGTGGAAGAAGTTTGATCATTACCTTGTCTCTCACTTCATAGCTTGCATGCCTCTTCTTCTTATTTGCCCATTTCTTCATCCTCTTTGCAGCTTTGTCGACGTAAGAACGAGTGGCATCTGCTTATTCTTCTCATGACTTAATCATATGATAAGCTCCAAGGCTCTTCCCAGAGTAAGGAAAAGAAAGAGAGTGAGGTGTAAGTGGCTGTTGTCCAGTCACAATCTCAAACGGACTATTCCCTATGGATTTGCTCCTTTGCAAATTGTATGAGAACTGAGCAATGTCGGGAAGTTTTATCTAGTTCTTCTGATTAGCGCTTACAAAATGTCTCAAGTAACACTTGAGTAAGGCATTCACTCTCTCAGTCTGTCCATAGTCTTCCTGTGAAGCGTATATCTCGATCACTAATGATGCTCTTAGGCAATCCCTAGTACTTCACCACATTCTTGAAGAATAGTCGTGCTGCTTCTTCTGCAGTGCAATCAGTAGGGACAGGTATAAAAGTAGCGTACTTCGAAAATTGATTCACTACCACGAGAATAGATCCAAACTCCTTGGACTTTGGTAAGACAGAGATGAAATATAGAGAGACACTTTCCCACGATCGCTCTGATGGAGGCAGAGGTTCCAACAAACCACTTGGTGTCTTATTTTCAATCTTATCTTGTTGGCACACAAGACAA
This sequence comes from Arachis duranensis, assembly GCF_000817695.3. Classification (NCBI taxonomy): domain Eukaryota; kingdom Viridiplantae; phylum Streptophyta; class Magnoliopsida; order Fabales; family Fabaceae; genus Arachis; species Arachis duranensis. Next base: position 8,385,988 of record NC_029777.3, on the reverse strand, counting down.
GTCTTCACATAGCTCTCCACTTCATCTCTCATTTGAGGCCAATAATAAGAAGATTCAATGAGTTCCAAGGTCCTTCGCTGACCTTGGTGACCAGCCCACTTGGTGTCATGGCATTGTCTCCCTAATTTTTCTCTTAAATTTTTTCATTTAGGGACGTATAGTCTTCTCCCTTTAGTGTAGAGAAGGTCATTTTCTAGCCAAAATCTTTTGGTTTTACCTTCTCTGGCTAACTCTACCAACTTCTTGGCTAATGGATCATGGTGCAACCCTTCCTTGATGGTATGCACAATATCTCCTTCAACCATAAAAATGGCCGCCAACTCAACCTTGCGACTCAGCGCATCTGCTACCACATTAGTCTTGCCTGACTTGTATTCAAGTTCAAAATCAAACTCAGCTAAGAAATCTTGCCACCTAGCTTGTTTGAGGCTTAACTTCTTCTAAGTTTGGAAGTAGCTTATAGCCACATTGTCTGTCTTGATGATGAAGTGTGAACCAAGCAAGTAGTGACGCCAAGTTCTCAGACAATGCACCACCGTGGTCATCTCCTTCTCTTGGACAATGTATCGCCTCTCTGTATCATTTAACTTGCGACTCTCAAAGGCAATAGGATGCCCTTCTTGTATCAGAACCCCTCCAATAGCGTAGTCAGAAGTATCAGTGTGGACTTCAAACACCTTTGAGTAGTCCGGTAGTGCTAGTATTGGTCCTTCTGTGATAGCAGCCTTCAACTCATCAAAAGCCTTTTGACATTCCTTTGACCATTCCCAAGAGTGATTTTACTTGAGAAGATCAGTTAATGGTGCAGCCTTAGTGGAGTATCCCTTGATAAACCTCTGATAGTAATTATCCAACCCAAGGAATGACCTCAATTCAGATACCTTATTTGGTGGCTCCTATTCTGTGATAGTCTTCACCTTTCCTTGATCCATGCAGAGAGTTCCATCTTTAATGATGTGTCCTAAGAAGTGGACTTCGTTCCTTGCAAAGGAACACTTTTCCTTCTTCACATATAAGTTATTTTCTTGCAAGATCTTAAACACGGTTCGTAAGTGTTCTACATGTTCCTCCAAGGTATTGCTATAGACAACAATGTCATCCAAGTTGACCACTACAAACCGATCAAGGTAAGATCGAAAGATCTCGTTCATCAAGGTACAGAAGGTCGCAGGAGCATTGGTCAAGCCAAAAGGCATCACCAACCACTCATACGATCCATACCTCATGACACACATGGTCTTATGCTCACTTTATTTCAGAATTAGACCTTTAAAATTGTGGATCCAATACTTTTTTTCCACTTTATTTTTTTATAGCCCTATGACTATGTTGGAAAGGCTGAATCATCCCCAGCACCCAGCCCCACCCTCATCACTACCACGCCGCCGCCACGCCCACCATCACTGCCGATAAC
>NC_029777.3:8383535-8384410 GCF_000817695.3 Arachis duranensis | reverse complement strand
CAGCACCTTCACCCCCTCGTCGCCACCAATCCCCTCGTCGCCACCAGTCAGTCCAGCACCCTCACCCCCCTCGTCGCCCACAGTCGATCCTTACCAGTGATATCTGACACCGCCAACTCCAGCACACTCACCCTTCGTCGCCCGCAGTCGATCCTTACCAGCGGGATCCGACATCGCCAACCCCAGCGTCCTCACCCCCCTCGTCGCCCCCAGTTGATCCTTACTAGCGGGATCCAACACCGCCAACCCCAGCACCCTCGTCGCCACCAGTCAGTCCAGCACCCTCACCCCACTCGTCGCCCGCAGTCAATCCTTACCAGTGGTATCCGACACCGCCAACCCCAACATTCTCACCCCCTCATCACCCACAGTCGATCCTTACCAGCGGGATCCGACACCGCCAACCCCAGGACCCTCCCCCTCGTCGCCCCCGGTCCTTACCAGTGGTATCCGACACTGCCAACCCCAACAATCTCAACCCCCTCATCACCACCGGTCAATCCTTAACGGCCAGTGATAGAGATCCTGAAACTGCTGCTGCAGAGACGGAAGCTAATGGTGGAAATCCACCATCATGGTGGCAAAATCTTATGTCGGTTGTCCTACCTTTTCTACAGGTGTGTGTTAATTTTCTGTTATTATACATTGAATTTAGGCTATGATTTTAAAATTTTTTTACCTTTAAATACTTTTTTTATTTGGTATTATTGTTATTTTATATTTTAAGTTAATTAGTTTGGTAATGTATTATTTAAAAATCTTAAAAATAAGAATCCAAAAATATTTATTGAGTATGAATCATTATATTAAATTTTTTTATATTAAAAAGAAATATATTTTTAATTGTATTTATTTATTCAAAATTAAAAAAGAAT
>NC_029777.3:8368070-8383395 GCF_000817695.3 Arachis duranensis | reverse complement strand
TAATTTTGTAATTATTTTATTAAAAAAATTATTTGAAATAAAAAATTAATAAATATATAATTAAAATATAATTTTAGATATAACTCTTTAACATGTTATTGTTTACATATTTTTAATTTGTTTATTATAAAAAGTTTTTGATTTAATTTCAGGGACATGCTTTTATTTTATTTTTTATATTAACTTTAGTGTGTCTTTTTTTTTGTTGGAATTATAATTTACTTGAAGGGCAAGTTTAAGGTTAAGTTTATAAAAAAATTTGTAGATATTCTTTATTTTACCTCAGTTACATTAAGTACAGATAGGATATAGGGATGTTACTCCTCGTTCTACATGAAGTAAAATAGGAATTATTTTTGTATCTCTTTGTTGCTCTTTTACATCTAATATTCTTCAAAACTTCATACAATACCTTCTTAAAAAGTTATAACCATGCATCATTACAACACTTGCAGCATGCATATCAAATGGGTGGATAATTGAGATTAAGTTAGTCCAAAAAGTAAAAGTTTTTTCAGCCGTTGTTATTATCTTCTTAGTCATTGGTAGTGGAACAATTATGGCCTATTTTTTAGAGGATATAAGTATTTTTGATAGTTTTTATTTGGCTGTATTGACAATCGTAGGTTACGGTGATTACTCATTTAGTACGGTCGGTTGCAGGAAGGTGTATTTCAGCAATTTGGATTGCATTTAGTGTTGTTACATATAGTTATGTAGCTTATATGTAACTAGTCTTATCCTTCCTCTTTGAATTGTATTTTGTAAATTTCTACAATGATATTGTACAATGATAATGAATGAAAGTGTTGTGAAATAAAAGATATATAAATAAAGATGTATTAATATAAGACTCTAGCATTAAAATAATTAACTCAATAATGATTTGTATATATATATAATAATATTATAGAAAGAAAGAGAACATTTTTATATTGCTTTGTAGTGTAAGAAAGAAAAGAGAGAGTATTTGTTTATTATTGTTGTATGTAAAAAAGTCTTGTACCATACCCCTATTTATACATGCATGGGGTCTTTATTTTCAACATGCATTTAATATTCATTCTCTCTTTGAAAATGTGAGTTTTACATGGGAATGGGCATCCACGTTGCTTGTTCTTATCACAACACTCCTCCTTGGATGCCCATTTAGGATTATTGCCTCATTAAAATCTTACTAAAGAAAAATCCTGTGGGAAAAACCTTAGTGAAGGAAAAAGAGTACAATATCCTTTGTGATGGAGACTGCCTCATTAAAAATCTTGTCAAGAAAAACCCAATGGGAAAAAAACCTGACCAAGGAAAAAAGAGTACAGTCTCCCCCTCTTGCTGACATCATTTAATGTCTCGAAATCGGCGTATCCCAATCTCATGTACCAATCTTTCAAAGGAGGATTTTGGGAGTGACTTTGTAAATAAATCTGCCAGATTGTCACTTGAGCGGATCTGTTGGACATCAATTGTCCCTTGATTTTGAAGATCATGAGTGAAGAAGAATTTGGGAGAAATATGCTTTGTTCTATCACCTTTGATGTATCCACCCTTAAGTTGAGCAATGCATGCTGTATTATCTTCAAACAGGACAGTTGGAGCTATCATATGATCAATCAGTCCACATGATGATAGAATATATTGGATCAAACTCCTGAGCCGAAAACACTCGCGACTAGCTTCATGTATCACAAGTATTTCAGCATGATTAGAGGAGGTTGCAGCAATCGTCTGTTTCGTGGACCTCCATGATATATCTGTTCCACCATATGTAAACAGATATCCTGTTTGAGATCTCCCTTTATGTGGATCAGACAAGTATCCGGCATCTGCATAGCCAACTAGTTGTGACTTGGATCCATAGGGATAAAACAATCCCATATCAACCGTCCCATGAAGATATCAAAAGATTTGTTTGATTCCACTCCAATGTCTTCTGGTTGGAGAGGAACTATATCTTGCTAGTAAATTCACAGTAAATGATATGTCAGGTCGCGTATTATTAGCAAGATACATTAGCGCTCCAATGGCACTAAGTATGGTACTTCAGGACCAAGGATATCTTCATTCTCTTCTTTAGAACGGAATTGATCTTTTTCCACATCCAAAGATCTTACGATCATTGGGGTACTTAATGGATGTGACTTATCCATATAAAATCTTTTCAAGATCTTTTTTGTGTATGTTGTTTGATAAATAAAGATCCCATTTTTTATATGCTCGATCTGCAGGCCGAGACAAAACTTAGTCTTTCTAAGATCTTTCATCTCAAACTCTTCTTTTAGAGTTTTTATAATTGTTGGAATCTCTTCAGGTGTCCCAATGATATTTAAATCATCAATGTACACAACAATTATAATAAATCCAGAAGCAGTTTTCTTTATGAAAACACACTGGCATATATCATCATTCTTGAATCCGTTTTTTGGCCAGATACTCAGTAAGACGATTATACCACATTCGTTCAGATTGCTTTGGGCCATATAAAGATCTTTGCAATTTGACTGAGTATAACCCTTGCGAATATTCATTGGATGGTTTAGATATCTTTAGTCCTTCGATAAACTGACCAAATAACGCAATGTTATCGCATCCACTACAGGGGAATACATTTCTTCATAATCTATATCGGGCCTTTGTGAAAAACCTTGTTCCACAAATTGGGATTTGTAGCGCACAACTTCATTTTTCTCATTTCGTTTTCTCACAAATACCCACTTATATCCAACAGGTTTTACATCTTCAGGTGTACGGACTACAGGTCCAAAGACTTCACGTTTTGCAAGTGAGTCTAATTCAACCTTCATGCCTTCTTTCCATTTTGGCCAATCATTTTTTTGTCGACATTCTTTGACTGATCTTGGCTCAAGATCCTTACTTTCATGCATGATATTTAATGCCACATTATATGCAAATATTTCATTGACAATTGTCTTATTTCGGTTCCATTTCTTTCCTGTAAAGACATAATTTATCGAGAGGTCCCATTTTTCTCCTGTAAAGACATAATTTATCGAGATCTCGTCATTTTCACTATTTTCAGGTACCTGAACGTCTTCTGGCGTTATATCATGATTTTGGACAACTGTAGGTGTCTCTACTATGTCTTTTTCAACAGGAATATTATTTACCTCTTCTCTTTCGAGGATTTTTGTCTTTGGAACCGACAGGCCTGCTACGCTTCTGGCGTGAATTTGCTTCAGTGGCTACTTGTCCTACTGGGACATCAATTCAAATTGGAGCATTTTCTGCTGGTATATAAGATTTGGTTATCCTCTTTGTATCGGAAAATGCATCAGGCAATTTATTTGCTATTCTTTGCAAATGTATAATCTTTTGAACTTCTAGTTTACATTGCCCTGATCGAGGATCTAAATGCATCAACGATGACGCATTCCAATTAAGTTCCTTTTTAGGAATCTTTTTCTCTCCCCCTAATATTGAAAATCTTGATTCATCAAAATGACAATCCGCAAACCGGGCTTTAAATACATCTCCAGTTTGTATCTCAAGATACCTCACTATAGAAGGAGAATAATATCCAACATATATTCCCAATTTTCTTTGGGGTCCCATTTTGGTGCGATTAGGTGGTGCAATGGGAACATATATCGTACACCCAAATATTCTTAAATGGGAAACATTTGGCTGCTGGCCAAAAGCTAATTGCATAGGAGAGAACTGATGGTAACTCGTTGGCCTCAAACGAATAAGTGCTGCGGCATGTAAAATAGCATGCCCCCAAACCGAAGTTGGGAGATTTGTTCTCATAAGTAAGGGTCTAACAATTAATTGGAGGCGTTTAATAAGTGATTCTGCTAACCCATTTTGTGTGTGAACATGAGCTACTGGATGTTCAACACTTATTCCATTAGCCATACAATAAGCATCAAAAGCTTGGGAAGTAAATTCACCAGCATTATCAAGACGAATTGCTTTGATTGGATTTTCTGAAAATTGTGTTTTTAATCGAATAATTTGAGCCAATAATCTCGCAAACGCCAGGTTGCGAGAAGATAATAAGCACACATGTGACCATCTCGAAGATGCGTCTATTAAGACCATAAAATATCTAAAAGATTCACATGGTGGATGAATAGGTCCACATATATCACCTTGAATCTTTTCTAGAAATTCAGGGGACTCAAATCCAATCTTTACTGGTGATGGCCTTAAAATTAACTTTCCTTGAGAACATGCAGCACAACAAAATTCACTAGTTTTAAGAATCTTCTGGTTCTTTAGTGAATGTCCATGAGAGTTTTCAATAATTTTCCTCATCATGGTTGTTCCTGGATGACCCAATCGGCCGTGCCAAGTTATGAACTCATTTGACCTAGTAAACTTCTGGTTTACAATGGCATGTGATTCAATTGCACTAATCTTGGTATAATATAACCCAGATGAAAGTGAGGGTAATTTTTCTAATATAACTTTCTTATTTGAATCATGAGTTGTGATACATAAATACTCATGATTTTCCTCATTCATCGTCTCAACATGATATCCATTTCGGTGAATATCTTTGAAACTCAACAAGTTCCTCAGAGACTTGGTAGATAATAGTGCATTATTTATTATAAATTTTGTTCCTCCAGGAAACAAAATTATAGCTCTTCCGGAGCCTTCTATCCTTGCCATTCTCTTCAAAAACAAATAATAATAAAATGAGTAGTATGCACAGTTAAATTGAATACTTGATCAGAATTATTTTTCTAAGAAACACTGTACATAAAATAATGTCATATACTAAAATTTTATTTTAAAATTTGACACATTTAATAATTTTAAAATTCATAAACATTAATATTTCATTATTTATGTAGATCACATTTGAAACTTAAATACATAGAAAATAAAACTTAACAATAAGTTCTTTACATAGATGCTTCACAATCCCACATATTAAACTATTCCATCATTGATCAAATGACCAATATTTCCTTCAGGATCCTCAAAGAAATCAGATACATCATAATGAGTGGTGGAGTTCTCAGCATCATTTGAAACAAAATTTGTTTCCTTTCCTTTGTCGTCCTTTTTCAAAGATGCCTGGTAAAGATCGACTAGGTGCCTTGGGGTACGACAGGTACGTGACCAATGGCCATTTCCACCACAATGGAAACACTTATCCTCTGTTGATTTATTCTGCCCGATATTTCTTTCTTTATCCCACTTCTGGTGAGATCCTCTCTTTTGAATATAATTCTTTTTCCTTCCATAATTTTTCTTGTTATTAAAACCTTGCCATTTACCTCTTCTGGGGTAATTTGCCGCATTTACTTCAGGAAATGAGGCGGCGCCAGCTGGGCGCGCTTCATGATTTTTCAATAACAACTCATTGTTGCATTCAGCAACAAGAAGACAAGCAATTAACTCAAAATATTTTTTAAACCCTTTCTCTCGATACTGCTGCTGTAGGAGCACATTCGAGGCATGGAAGGTTGAGAAAATTTTCTCCAACATATAATGATCAGTTATTTTTTCCCCACACAATTTTATTCGTGAGGTGATTCGAAACATTGCAGAATTATATTCATTTATAGATTTAAAATCTTGTAAACGTAAATGCGTCCATTCATATCGGGCTTGAGGAAGTATCACCGTTTTCTGATGATTATACATTTCTTTAAGGTCTTTCCAAAGATCTGCAGGATCTTTTAATGTAAGATATTCATTTTTCAATCCTTCGTCAAGATGACGACGAAGAAAAATCATGGCTTTAGCTTTATCCTTCTGGGATGCATTATTTTCAGCCTTAATGGTATCTCCAAGATCCATTGAATCAATATGGATTTCAGCATCTAGTATCCATGATAAATAATTGTTTCCAGATATAAGATGAGAGAGTTTCGACATAATGAAAAATTGTTACCTGGGTCTTCTTAAAATTTGATCAGAGTCTCGTGCTGATAACGTGTTGTGAAATAAAAGATATATAAAATAAAGATGTATTAATATAAGACTCTAGCATTAAAATAATTAGCTCAATAATGATTTGTATATATAATAATATTATATGTTGGAATGTGTATATATATATAAAGATAGAAAAGAGTATAAAAAGTAAATAGAAAGAGAATTGCATATATATATATATAAAGATAGAAAGAAGTATTAAAAGTGAAAAGAGAGAGAATTGCATTTGTTTATAGTAAGAGAAAGAAAGAGAACATTTTTATATTGCTTTGTAATGTAAGAAAGAAAAGAGAGAGTATTTGTTTATTATTGTTCTATGTAAAAAGTCTCGTACCATACCCCTATTTATACATGCATGGGGTCTTTATTTTCAACATGCATTTAATATTCATTCTCTCTTTGAAAATGTGAGTTTTACATGGGAATGGGCATCTACGTTGCTTGTTCTTATCACAACAGAAAGCAGCTTTTTTTCACACTTTTTTCTTTTCTCCTCATAATATATTTAATTAGTTTACATACACAACAATTACATCGTGTGGGCATAAAAATATAAAAACATAAAAATATAAAAACATAGTTAACGAAAAAAATGAATTAAAATAGAAATAAAAATCATATTATTTAAATAAAACTTGGTGTAATTATAACTTAAGATAATATCACTAAAATAATTCATAAGAGACCTCTTGTTTGGGAACAACCATCCAAAAAGTTGTAGCTAATACAGAAAATATCACTGCCAGTGTCAATCTGCACATAAAAATCAACTGGAGGAGAACCCAATTGCACTCCTTAATAGTACAGCCTTAAATTCAAAGGATTTAAACTAATTATTGATTGTAAAATAAATTTAAAAAAAAAAAGAGAAGTTGAAACTTACCAAGTTTGAAGGCACATTTCTAGATCTAAATTCTCCTATCACACGTTTCCGTAACAATCAAAAATTAAAGAGTGTGTGACTCACCGAAGAGCAAAATTCAATCCCAAGTTCAGTTGCAAGGTTCTATAAAAAAAATTACTGAAAAATGGATTCCCAATAAAGAGTTGATTGATCAAGAGGTAAAATCCAAGCAAACATTACCTAACTTTAGTATTTAGAACTTGATAATACGCATAAATACTGGAATGAGAGCGTGGTATTGTTGTTCTCATTTGAGAAGATCAATAGAAAAAACTGGCATGAGAAAGGAAAGCAAGTTAAAAGAGATCATCAACTGAAATTAGAAAAACCTGCAGAGACAGAGAGTTAGAGCAAACCGGGAGAGAGGAGGAGGCAGTAGAACAAAGCAGAGGAGGAAGGCAGGAGGAGGAGCAGAGAGACGAAGAGGAGGCAGCAGCAGAAGAAGGAGAGAAGAAGCATAAAGAGAGACTATGGTAGTGCAGAGGGAGATGATGTTAACGAGGAGCAGCAAGCCTTTTTCAAAATTGGGAGTGATGGTGTCAAATGAATGATGTGGGTTGGTAAAAATTAAATCAACTTATTACTTAATAGCTTAACTTTTGCAGCAGATTGATTCAACTTATTACTTAATAGCACAAATTTTCTCCTGTTAACTTCTATAGACACTGAGATTAAATTAAACAAGAGACCAAAAAAATATACATTAATAATTGCTTGAAGGAACAAATTTTAGTACTGTCCGAAGAACTATAATCAGAGCTTACAGAGACAAATAAAAAAAACCCAAAGCATGTAGAAGCAGAAAATAGTACCACGAAGGGGAGGGTTGGAGAAAAGGACGGCGAAACAACAAAGCTCGGAGAAGAGGACGGTGGGTCGGCAGCGACGCTGGCCAGACGAAGACGGCAATTCTCTAAACGGAGAGACTCGATGGTGGAGACTGCTGCGACAGATCTATCACCGCTTGGTTCCTCGCCTGGATCTGAGTTTGTTGCATCTCTCCCAGGATGGGAGTTTAGTGGTTGGTGTGGGAGAGTAATGGAGATATGAGTATTTGGTGAGAATTTCTTTTTTTTTTCTTTTGGTTAGAGTTGGTGAGAGTTAAGATGTAGATTTTTAAATAATTTTTTTATATAATTAATATTTACAGTAATTAATTTACTTATGTAAATTTTAATATTCATCAATTGAGACATATGATAAATTTTGTGTTTAAGTGAATTCTTTTTCTTTAGCTCCATATGGTGTTTATAAATTTTATTACTATATTAGTATAGATTATATTTTAGATTTAATTATTTTATAATAAAATTTATAAAACGTATTCCATGATAACCATACTCATGTGTTTCACCCATAGTTGTAAGAATTGGACTAGATCGGCCGATTCGACTAAAAAACCAATAAATCGGTCAATTAGTCGCTGCGATCGAGTAATCTAACCGGATAAAGAATGAACGGGATAAAATCGGATTGAATCGTCCAATTTTGTGAAAAATCGACGAACCGGCGGTTTTGAATAACCCATCCGGTTCGAAGCTCTCTTTTTTTTCTCCCTTAGCCAAAGCGACGTCGTTTTGGTTTTTATAACCAAAAAAAAAAAATAATAATCACACAAAACACTCGAACCTACCAAGTACCAACCACATCCCCATCCCCATTGACCCATTCCCCCTAACCCTAATCCCCAACGGCACCCATTCCCCAGTAAGGCAGCAAGGCAGCAAGGCAGCAACCCCTCCAGGCTCCAACCCCGCCGGCCGTCTCGTCGTCTTCGTCCTTCCAGACACGGTGCGGCTCCGACGACCTCCTTGCACGTCGCGTTTTGGCTCGTAGCCTCGCAGGTCGTCTTCTTCATCGCAGCTCCTTGCTCCGTCGGCGGCGTCGTCGCGTCCTCTCTGTCCACTGCCTCATATGTCGGACAGGTTGGTCCGTTGGTGGTCTCCTCGCATTATGCCATTATCTCTGTTTTTGTAGTTATTATGTTCTGTTTATGTTAAATGTTTAATTATAATTGGTTGAATTTGTTTATTCTTGATTATGAATTTATTGATTCTTGATTATGAAATTACCGAATTTGTTGAATTTTTTATTGTGCATCTGTTTAGTGTAGTGATGGCTGGATTGCTGGATTTTTTATTAATTTTTTATTATGCCATTATGCCTGTTTGCTTTAGAAGATGGATTGCTGGATTTTCTAGCAATTTTTGTTGAATTATGTGCTGTTGAACTATTATGCCATTGTGCATCTGTTTAGTGTAGTGACTCTGAGTCTTTTTGTCGAATTATTTGCTGTTGAACTACTATGGTGTTGCTTTTAAATTTGGGTTGAATTGAATGGTTATTGTTGAATGCAACTATTTTACTTGTGAGTTAAGTGCTTGTTATTCATTCATCAATTTCTCATGGTTGTATGTCTTAGTTAGGTACCAATCTTGCTCATAATTTAAATCATTCGGCAAATTTAGGCTTGAAAACATGTCGGCAAAACTAGTTTTATGTCCAAAACAGATTTTAGTGAATGCATATATGGTTGCTTTTGTTTTGCTTAACAGGAACCCTTTGAATTGAACTGTTGGAAATAGGTTATGCTTCCAACATTGAACAATTGATGTGAATTTGTATTTTGCAATAGCTTTTGTTTTATACCTTTGCTATTATATTTTTTATTTATGTGAAACCGGTTTTATCGGTTCAACCAGTAATTTATCGGTTGAACCAATAAACCAATAAACCAGTAACCTGATCGGTTTGATCACCGGTTCGGTTCTTACAACTATGGTTTCACCGACTAACACTAGGGTTTCACTTTTTCATTGTCCCCAAAACTCAACTCTGTCTCAGTTGTTTCTGAAATAAAATCATTGTTCTTTCTTTGATGCATCTTCCATAATTTCGTCTCTTTGCGGCGGCTGCAGGCTACTTCCTCCCCATCAGTGGCTGCAAGCAGTGGTTTCAATTTTCCCCTTCTCCTTTATCTTTGTTCTGTTGTTGCTTTCTAAACTCATTGCATCTTCCATTTATTTTTTTGTGGTTCTTTTTTTTTTCAATAAAATTTGGCATTGGTTGATCCAGGTTTAACTGTCTAATTTTGAGAATTTGTTGCATAGCGTATAGCCTCACTGTTTCCTTTCTAAATTCGATGCTTAGTTTGCTTTTGATTCTTTTCTTGTTGATGTTTGCATATGATTTCTTATAACTGTAAGATAATTTTGGTGATTTTTGGTTAATATCTATTTATTTGTTTTAGAGTTGGTCCAATGGAGGATAGCCAGGAAATTGAGGAGCAGGTGCAGGAAGAAGTGATTTCAGACAATGGAACTGAAAAGAAGCAGGAAACTCGTGATGAGATGCTTTCGCGGCACAGGTGATGTTTTAGGCTTGTCATTTTAGTGAATCTATTTGGTTCTGCATGTTCATGTAGTAGGATCTATTTGTCATGGAATCTATGGTTGTTGTAGTTCATTTCTGTTGCTAAGCAAGAGAGAAGAGTTTATGGTGAATTCGTGGTGTTTAGACAGCACTGTAGCTTCAATAACCTAGTTAATGATATAAGGGACACTATATATAAGAAGAGTATCCAGGATAATGTTTCAGTAGATTAACATGTTGAACTTGAAAGTAATCATGGAATACAAACTTCACTTGTAAAGTATTCATTCTGTTGATCAAATGTATTTCAGATGGGCTTCCTAATTATTGATTAGAAGTAATATCAATGTATCTTGTGATTGATATGTGTCGGCTTTCCCCCACAACCATCCAGATGTTCAACATAGATATAGGCATATTTAATTTTTCCTTTATATGCGTATGAATAAGATATCAAAGGTGTGGCCATGAGTTTTCATTAGGTTCTTCCTATGGATTTTCAGATATTTCAACATTTGAATCACATTACTGATCTCAAACTTGTTTGTCTGTTGTTTTTATTTGTTTAAATTGTAATTACAAAAATATCACTTCATTCACTCTAGATTGTATACGTTTTATTACTTCTTAGTTTTTCTTGTTCTTGTCTCATGTGACACATTTCTCCACGATGACTATGTACTTTCAGGAAAGAGATATCACAACTGCGGAAAAAAGAAATTGAAATGAAAAAGGCAGCAGCTAGAGGTAGCAAGGCTGAACAGAAAGCTAAGAAGAAACAAGTGGAGGACGAGGTTACTCGACTTTCTGCTAATCTTAAAGAGAAACATGCAAAAGAACTGGCTGAATTAGGCTATAGCAGTGGTGGTAATGGGAATGAAAAGGGAAATTTAGACAGTTTGATAAAGGCCATAGCTGGAGTATCTGTTGCCAATCAGCCTGACCGTGCAAGGGTTAGCAAGGCCCAACAGAAGCGTGACCGAAGAGCTCAACAAGAAGCAGAAAGGGAGCAGAGAATCCAAGCAGAGCAGAGTGACACTATAAGTGATCGTACAATTGAAAATGAAAAATTGGAAAAGAAGTTGAAGCCTCTCGGTTTAACTGTGTGTGAAATAAAGCCTGATGGGCACTGCCTCTATAGAGCTGTTGAGGATCAGCTGGCCCTCCTCTCTGGCGGTAGATCACCTCATACATACCAAGAACTTCGAGAAATGGCAGCTGCTTATATGAGAAAGCATTCAGCTGAGTTCCTTCCGTTTTTCCTTTCAGAAAATTTGATCGAAGATGATTCAGATGAAACACTTGCTGAGAAATTTGAAAACTATTGTAAAGAGGTGGAATCCACGGCTTTATGGGGAGGACAGTTAGAGCTTGGTGCCTTGACTCACTGCTTGAAGAAGCATATTATGATATTTTCCGGCTCCTTCCCCGATGTGGAGATGGGGAAGGAGTATAAATCCGCTGCTACCACTGCCTCATCGAGTTCAAGTATTATGCTTTCCTACCACAAGCATGCTTTTGGACTTGGTGAGCATTATAATTCTGTGGTCCCAGCATGATCTGATGGGTATATCACAAGAAGCATTTTTATGACGATGTTGCCTTGTAGCATTTTTCTTAGAAACCAAACATTTGATGGAAGATCTCTTGGAACCGAAGTTGTTATTTGGTAATGGTTATTATAACTGTACATTTCTCTACTGTATGATTTCTGGATAAGTTATATTTGATAGTTATGTATCAAATTTTTCTTATGGCGTCTGCCTGATTTTGAATGGTTTACCTAAATCCATATATGAGGGGAGATATTTGCTCTAACATAATGCACACTTTAGTTTTATTGTATTTTTATAATGCACACTTTAAGGTGTTATATATTTTTGTTTCTCCTCCATTTTTTTCACCTTTAATAGTAAGGTAATTTTTGGGGGAAGTACTGCAATCTTTACTTTTTTCAGTGCCCATTAGTATTTGGCTATTTGCTATGCAAGTGCCAAGGGTTTAGTCTAGTAAACTTGGACATGGTATATTAATTTTTTTCTATTCACCCCCAACTATACCATGTTATATCTAAATATCTAACAACTAAAGTTTTCTGCCACGTGGCCAAATGAAGGTAAACGAGTAGGTTTTACTTTTACCTAAAGATTCCGCTGGCTTAGTCCTGTGTCATTGACATGCTCATTGAACCATTGTGATCCACGTAAATGATTTTGATCAACATAATTCAAATTTTGAGCAGCTCAAATTTTATGTTGTTGAACATTCAGCAAAGGGAATACTTTGCTTTGCATCTATAAAAGGGTTAAAGTTGAAGCATAAACAGCTTGGAACAACGAGAGAAACTGTGTCTAGGTTCCTTAATTTACAATCTTGTATGCTGAAAACCGTCCTCGTTTTCTTTTTATTCTTGTGTCTTTGTCACGCTCCGCCACAACTTTATTTATTTTATTTTTTACCATATATTCTTATTCCATTTCTATCTTAATTTGTCTCTCTCATAATCACTTCTACAATATATTCCCCCTATCGAATTGTTACCAATGCTGAGTTTCAACTCGTGGTTGAGGCAAGGTAAGATCATAATAGAGGCCTTTACCCTTTAGTTTCAAGTGTTTTCTTTTTCTTTTTTTTTTTTTTTTTAATAAACCAAATAGAATATATCCATTCATATATTTTATGATCACTGCTTAAGGAAATATCTAAGGTAGAAGAGACATTTGGAGATAACTATGCATCATCGTGACTCGTGAGGCTCCATGATTTCTTGAAATCCCACTAAGACAATAGAATACAACTTAATCACAAAAAGCCTATATCTACATACCAAGATAGCAAGAGGTAAGTAATACAAGAGTTAGGGTTCTTGAAGCACATTCTGTTACTTAAAAGTGTAATCCATTTATGATGTTAAATCTCTAATCTCTCACTCTGACAAAATAAATAAATAAATAAATAAATAAACAAATAGTAAGTAATACGTAAAAAAAAAAGAACTTCTCTAGCAAAATCGAAGGATCTTCACGCCTATATGAGCTTGGAGACCACAATGTATGTATTATGTAACGGATTCCTCAAGTGATATAACTCTCGAAATTTCTTGACCTCCATTTTATTCTTCAATAACCATATGCATTTCCTTTCTTTTCATTACCTTTGATCTTGATCTAATATTAATAATTAAAATCCAACAGATGATAATGTAAATATACCAAAGGGACCGTGCATTATATAACAGTTAATATGCTTTCTATTTCTTTTTTCCCACAGTTCTTCCAATATGAAAGATTAAGGACTAATAGTATCAGAGTTATATTTAAAAATTTGTTATTAGTCAATAAATTGTTATATGGACAAAGTAAGATTCAAACCCACCGCTAGCGAACTAACCACTAGACTTTCTGATAAATTTGCTAATGCAAGTTTGTCATTATTATACCTACAAACATTAATTATTTTTGTATGACATAGTTCAAAGAAACATACTAACACAAAAATTTATTATATTTCTTCCCCCCCTCCCCCCCTAAGTTTTCCCATCCAATAATCAAGGAAATCATATAATAATAACCATGAACACGTTTCCATATGCTATATATATAGACTATAGTTATTGGTTATAATAATCTATAAACATTCCTGCACGGTCATTAATATAAGTAGGACTACGTATGTTTGATTTTGTCCTTAGATGAGTACCATAGTACCAAATATATCTTCAATTTTTCTACTACGGATCGGAAGGAGTGAGAATCTTATACAAAGAAAATATATAAAATAAATAAAGTTGCTCAGGAGTAGTGTTTTATTTAGGACCACTTTCTTTATTATTTTCTCTCAACCTTAGTAGTAGATGCTCCAAAAATGAAGAGATAACACACATATAGTCACATAGCAATAATAGTGTATACTTCTGTGTTGTTATGACGATGATGATAAGATGTGGCGCAAAATAGAAGCTAAGGCAAGCATTTATTATTTCCATTTTGTGAAAAAAAAAAAAAGAAAAAAGATATGCTCTCTTTGATGCACATATTTCTGATGAATCTTATTCTTTGAAGAATTAGATCGACCTTAACAGCTAGCTATAAGGCAAGTTGTTATGTATGATAGATATTGATGCAATGCAAGTGCAGTACAATAAAAGGTACATTATTTATCGAGAATACTCTTCAAAGCTTCTCTTCTATCTTATTATTCCCTTTATTTTCCATCATTTTATTTTTTTTTTCAATCATGGGTCGGCAATGCAATAACAACCCCACCCCTCACACACCACCTTATAAATAACCCTTCATCAATTCTCACTTTACATATATCATTCATATAAACACATATACATATTATAATAATAATAATAATCATTGAAGATGGAAGGTGTGGCGAGCATGGTGGCTGAGAAGCCAGTGGTGATATTCAGCAAGAGCACGTGTTGCTTGAGTCACTCCATGAAATCACTGATAAGAAGCTTTGGTGCAAATGCAACTGTTTATGAGCTTGATGAGATCTCAAATGGAGAGCAGATTGAGAATGAGTTGATCCGAATGGGGTGCCAGCCAAGTGTGCCAGCTGTGTTCATAGGCCAACAATTCATTGGTGGTTCTAAGAGAATCATGAGCCTCCATGTCAGGAATGAGTTAGTTCCATTGCTCAAAGATGCTAAGGCTATTTGGATTTGATCATCAACGTAACCAAAATTAAATCACTACTACTACTATAGTCTATAATATAAGGATATATAGTTACATATGCATATATGTATTTCTATGTTACGTACTCTTGCTATGTATATGTAGTTAATTAATTAGTGAGCAACATTAGCTATATGATTAATATATATAGTAACTATGAATGCATGAGTGATATATAATATCACTTATTATGAGTAGTTACCATGCACTACTTATATTATATATGGATACTTTAATTTCAACATAATGAAAATTTGGCGCGTTATTGCTATGCATGATGTATTGTTTTACTTTATGTATGTTCATCATCTATTTCAATTTTAATTTAGTAAAGTGACAAATAAATTCTTAAAAATTTATATTTTGAATATATTAATTTTTTTAAAAAATTATCAATGTAGTTTTTTAGAATCATAAAAATAGATAAGTTAGTTTAAACTAAAACCTT
>NC_029777.3:8311828-8368021 GCF_000817695.3 Arachis duranensis | reverse complement strand
GATTTTATTAATATTTTTTTTAACAATTAATTTATCTAAAATATAAATTTTTAAGATTTATTTATTATTTTACTCTTATTAATTTAAAACTAATTATTAGCTTTACAATATATCGTACATACTGAAACTATAACGCTTTCTTAAATTGCAATAGCATTTTAAAGGTGATATAATGTACAAATATACATTAAATGTTGTTGATATGAAAATGTTAGACGCATATTTTATATGTAATTATTATTTAATAATTTTTAATTATTATTATCCTTACATAAAAATATATTCATGTGACTAATCACTTTAGAGATGTAAATTTATGCACGATTTAATATATACTTAGAAGTTAAAAATGGAATTGAAAGTTTTGCATATATAATATGCTGCACCTTTAATATTTATTTTGGTTGCCTATGCTATCTTTCATTACAATAAATTAAGAATTTATTCGTCGCAAATCGAAACTCTATTTAATAATTGTCGCTAGTTAATAAATTACTAAATTCGAATTTTGACACTTGGCTATAGGTAGTCTTGCTTTTAAGATATCTCTTTAACATTTATATTCATATTTAACATTCACATTTTTAACTGAGTTTTAAATTGAAAACTTGTCCTAATCTAGTTAAGGTTAAGACGTGTCGTTTACATATTTCATCAAGTTTACATAACTTTGTGTTTGTACGACAAATAATGACACATTGACACACTAATGGAAGAAAATAATAATAGTCAATAGCAAAATGTGACTGAGAAGCTTAATCATATATTCTCACATTTTTTTTTTACTATGCTAATAATTATAAGTTTGCGTGAAGTGATTATCATTCCAAAATTTTCTACCTTAATTATTCTTTCACCTGCTCTAACAAGCACATATAGTATGAAAATTCAAAATAAATCTTCACCAAAAGTAGGTAGATATTGTGATTATTAGTGAAAGCATATATCGTTTTTGTTTCCGTATCAAACACCAATACTTAATTAATTAATAATTAACTCAAAAAAAAAAAAAGATAAATCGATCTCATGATTTGATGGTTGTGCACTTTTTCAGCATAGATAGCAGATAATGAAGGCATTGTGAGGATCAAAGGAACCGTACAAAAGAGTTGGCCCTTTGATTTATGTTTGAGCCGTTTATTGAAATTGATGGAACAAAGGTGGTTGACACAATTGAAAACTTGGAGCCAAGGGTTGTTTTTACAAGCTCATGGCACGTGGAAAATTCTCTTACTAGAACATTGCGAATAATCTCTGTATATATATACATACAAAAATGAACATGCACATTTTTAATGTTATCTGTTATTGGCAAAAATGCCTGGCATAAAAGTAAGATCCCTATTGGATCCAAATCTAAATCAGGATGATATTGAACTATTTAGATATCTTGTTTTTTTCTCTCTAATAACCAATTAAAATGGGTGCAAAGGAATCACTCCCCTCTCTTCTCTAGTCTCTACCCCTCACATACATCTTTGTGGAAGTAATAATGACAACATTTGAAGACATTTGAAGACATTGTGTGCATGATTTCGCAGTTCACTGCTATTCTCACCAAAGCATTAGTTGCACTAACAAGAAATAGCTTATATTATTCTATAAGGATGTGGATTTGATTTTGTGACAACTCAATTCTTGCTTTACTCAGAATAACTTGTAAAATAGTGTTCACTTTAAATAAATATTGCAAATTTATATATATAATAAGGTGAAAACTCAGGTGAAGTCGATTTCATGTGAAGTTGATATTTGAAAGTTGTTAGATGAAAATTTAGTCAAATCAGTCAAATTATCTAACGGCTTTCAGATATCAACTTCACGTGAAGTCAACTTTACCTGAGTTTCCACCATATAATAATCATTGGATAGTAATAAATTTTTAAATAAAATTTAAATTTGTAATGAACTAATCTTTATTTTACCGAATCAAAAGATATATATCATTAAAAAAATGACTTGTAAAATAAAAGTTTTGGTTATTAATTAGACTCAACTATTGATTAGAGGGAGAAAAAATGGCTTGACATGTCTCTCATATCATCCGTCAACAAAAAATACTCAAGAAAAAGGTTAAAACCTACGTTATAAGAACTTAAGATAATTTTCTTAATAAAAAAGTAATTCATGAAGAAGTCGTAACGTGCTACCGAATACTGCTTTTTTTACTATTGACTATAATAGTATTTGATTAGATTAATACGAATATAATAACCTCTTTAATTAGTGCCTAAATACTTTACCAAAAATACTAGCCATACAATCATATACATTGAACTGGAAACACCATGAGACCATGCAAAGTTACATAATTAATATATTTAAATGAAAACCATATGCTCTAAGCAGAAAGCACATAAAAACTCAACATCTTTCTAGCATCTTTCTCTATTCAACGTGCAACCAATCATGATATGAATGACCAATCAACCATGGTAACCATTAAAAGGCAAAGGCAAATGCTATTATTGTGCACTGTATATAACTTTATTATATAAGCATCTATTATCTGCCCCCACCCTTCCATAAAAAAAAAAAATAATAATCTTTTTCTTATTTTTATTTTTAGTTCTTCACCTTTCAACTTATCTTTGGGTATTTGGTACTTGAACTTTGTGGGAATATTATTAAGGCATGGAAAAAGTTGCTACTTTCTGGCAATAGATAAACTCAACTCCATTCACTTCATTTTGATCAGATTCCCCTTCAACAAAAACAACAGTAGGTATAGTTAGTTTCTATCATGTCAAAACACTGCTGTAGTTCATTAAATCATAATGTAATTATGCTAAATTTTGAATATTACTAATTAATTGATTAGGCACAAGAAAAAAGAAAGATTAAGATGATTGATAATTAAGTAGACACCTGGAATAATTTTCACAATGTTCTTTGAAATATTCTAAGCTAAAATTGCAACATGAATGTGAGTCTATGTGCTATGCTAACATAGCCAAGAACATGGGTTGGATACATTGACTTTAAGTCTCTAACCATGAGTTACACTTATCATTCACTCTACAAAAGGATACATGGGTTAAAAATCAAGCAATCAGAAAGGGCAATTTGGGAATCCATTGATGACAGAACTTTTTATTTATATACCAAAAACGTTTATTCTTTTCCAGATGTTTATTCTTCTCTGTATGTGAGTGAAAGAAACCTTCCAATCTCATCTAATAGAATAAACCAAGTGCAATGATGGTATAAATAGACCACCTATTGATCTCAAAGTTACACATACTAAACCAAAACCAAACCAAACCAGAAACCCAAAGACATAAATTGCATATCTTTCTCTCTAGTTAGTAGTTACTTTATAATATTATATCAAACTATATATTAGATTATATTATAAGCTCTACAGCCTTATTAGTAATGGATGTGTTGACAATGTTGACTGCTGAGAAGCCAGTGGTGATCTTCAGCAAGAGCACTTGTTGCATGAGCCACACAGTGAAGGCTCTGATAAAAAGCTTTGGTGCAAACCCTGCAATGATTGAGCTTGACAAGTTGCCAAATGGTCAGCAAGTAGAGAGAGCACTGGTCCAGCTCGGCAGCCGGCCAGGCGTGCCGGCGGTGTTCATTGGACAGCAATTCATAGGTGGTGCTGATGAACTCATAAGTCTCAATGTTCAAAACAAGCTTGCTCAATTGCTACTAAGGGCTAAAGCTATATTCATCTGGAGTAGGTAGCTGTAGCTATAGCTATCCAATTGCAAAGTAAATTCCACCCTTTCACTTCAACTCACATGAGCAAATAAGAGGTTCTAGTATTGTTCTTGGGAACCCCGATGAGTATAGACCTTCTTCTAGCAATGCTTCTTGTGTTCTTCTCTTGTTGAATCTTGTTATCCTAATCCTAATTTTGTATAATGCAAGTAGTTAAGCTTTTACATCATCATAGTCATAGATGGCTCTATCATATTATAGTCCCTTTTTGGAGAGTAATAATCTGATTTTGAAGAGTTAAGTCCAAATTCAGTGTGCAATCTCTGCAATGTGAAAAAATGAACAATATGCTAATAACATTATAACAATCCCCAAGTATAGACAATCACAGATTTCAATTGAAAATATTGTACCACCAGAGCAGTTATAATATAGCACATTTATTATAGTGTATCCTGTTTAGGACACATTTAGTTTTGAAGTTGATAAATAAAGAATCTCCTATGTGTGTATATATTTCACAGAAGATTAACTATGCAGGGTGCCAAAACTTATTAAGTATTGTATTCGTATGTATATAGATTTCACAGAGATATATTCTATACTTTATTATAGGTGGGATATCCTAAGATAAATTAGAGAGAAGTAGAGGGAGTGAGAGGCAAAAACAGAAAGTATAGAGATAAATTCTGAAGCAGAAGCATTTATTTGTTGAGGAATCCTGAGTCCCCACTGTGATGCCAAGAACTGACCTCGCACTAGGTTTTGTGTTTTTTATATTGGTTCCCCAAACGCATATGCCATAGACCTTTTCAATTTTTGTTTTGCAAAGGGTATATGCCAACAATAATTCAACTTCAAAAAACTCAATGTTCTTATGCTTGGAGAGAAACACACCCTTCATTCATACAATGAGTTTATTTTCACCTGGGAAATTTTTGTAAGAATATTCTTAATGAAATCGAAGATAGCTATAGCCAAATGATAAAAGATTGAGCATTATATTAGCTTGATTTATCAAGAGAAAGCTATATTTAACTTTTTGAAAGCATGTATAAATGGAAAATATAAGAGATTCATCAACAGGTTATAGAATTCAATGCATGACAAACTATATAAAACAATAATTTTTGGGTCCAACAGGTCTTTTTTTCTTGTTTTGTTTAAAAAATATAATTCCATTATCTTTTTTTTTTACTTTTTTTATTTTCCATAATATTTTTGTATTCGATAGATGAGAGACTAATCTATCACTAATTTGAGCTCTATTTAAGATTTGTTGATGACAATGAATTATTATATAAGTGAACAAGTAAATTAATCACTTGATCAACCTAACTCCAAATTAAAATATCATGGTTTCTTTCTTTACCTTTCAGCAGACAAGTTACAGAATTCAATGCATGACAATTAAATTATAGAAAACCATAATTTTTAGTTCAAAAGGTTTTTTTTTCTTATTTAAAAAAATTATTTTATTAGCTTTTTTCATTTTTGATTTCATTTTCTGGCTATTGGCCAATAAATTGTTGCATACATAAGGTAAGATTCGAATTTCCAGTATTTATTTAAGTGTACGAGTAAACTAATCACTCGACCGATCTAACTCCTTCAAAATAACATGGTTTCTTTCTTTTATCTTTCAGCAGACAAACCGAAAACTTTATGCATGTTTGATCAATGGATAGAGAAAATCCAATATAAAAACTACATAACACAAAATAATGGAACTACTTCGGTTTTCTACCTACATAATTGATTTTTTCGCAAAAGTTATGCCTCTTAGGCGCTCTTAGTGGTGTATTAAATCGTTTCTCATTGGTGCTATCACTACCTAAACGACTAAGCAGAACTTTATTCCTTGTCATTCTTTTAGTCAAATAAGGCAAATGCAACCTAATTTTAACATCATATACCTCCAAGAATAAACTAATAGATGAACTTAAATAACAAAAGAAAAACGACTAACCTCACTCCTCATTCACTAAAGATCTTCATTATAGTGAAACAGTCAACATGATTCAATAGCTAATGCCATGTGTACCAAAGTTCACATGTTTAATACAACATCATAAATAAGTACAGAAAGGAATTTGCAAAACTCAAAAAACGTTTAGAGGATCTAAAATAAAACTGTCCTCACATGTAAGAGCCAAAATATGCCTGCACTTTGAAGTTATTTCACTTCTGAATATAGTCTTTCAAAAGTTGATTTTTGTGATGCAAATTTGCATTGGTTCGCCAATTGGCCACAGCCTTGGAGACAGTATCATTAGCCTTACGAATCTCCTCAGCAGAAAACTTATGCTCTATGATTCCCAAGGGTCCAGGCTGCAATACTTTAATCACAGTTTCCATCTCTTGTTCAAGCTGTCTGTAACACATTCAAACAAGTCTGCATAAGAAATAATAATAAATTACCCCCACTTACCAAAAAGATCAGGCTCCTCTAATATGCACCCTTAAATCATTTAGTGGGTTCAGAATACCATTAAAAGACAGTTATACTTTAGAGACAAATTCAACATAGAGGATCCTCTTTTTCCCCTTAGCAAATTACAAAACAGCTCTATATTCTACTAAAAAAAATGCATTTTTCCCCCCAAAAAATTTTTGAAATATAAAATTTAATCAATAACCTTTTAATAAAAAAGAGTCAAGTAAGGATTACATTGCTATATATTCTCACAATTTGTGAAATATGAATGGTTAAAGTTAAACAATTAAAATTCTACGAAACAACATCAAATTTTCGATTTCTGTTAAACTTTTCAGCCGGAGGAGTTTTTCTACATTACAGAGTAGCGCAATCAAACAGAACAATTTTTTGTCGCAAAAACAATGCTAATGTAATTATGAAATATAAAGGCAATGTTCCCAAATCGATAATAAGCATTAACATAACCCTAATTTCATAATTGAGAGGGCGGGGGCAACTACGAATTGTGATTAGGATGAAAAAGAAGTTCACCTTATTAGCCCGGAAAATGGCAGCGAACTTCGAAACCCCATGATCCCTCACTGACACTGCAACAATCGAACCCAACGGTGATCTTTCGGCGAAATACGTCGTCGTGTTTCCACTTTCCAGGGACGGAGTGAGCTTTGTTTTTTTTTTTTTGGTTTGGTATCAGAGTGAGGTTCTAAAAACTGGACCGGTCATCAAACCGCTTTAGTCACTGGTTCACTGGTTTACTGGTCCAACCGGTCTAACCGTGATTCAACCGAAAAAACTGTTCCATAATAAAATAATTAAAATTATAAATAAACATCATAAAATATCTTTCAAATTTAAAACCCTACACAAACTATCAGTCTATTACCAACTAAATGTAATTAATTAATCATCAAAATATGCAAAATTAACATCATTATACTTCCATTAAAAATAACTGGATTGAATTGCAGTGCACAAGTTAAAGATAGACAATATTGCCTTAAAGTAATTGAGTCAAAAAGTAAAACAAAACAGGCCCTTTTAATTCTTTTATGCTTGTAGGCTTCAATACAATACAGAAGAACTTTCTTGAAGGAATTTATGGCAACCAAAATAGGCCCTGCTTTTGTCTGAATTGTACAAGATATGATTAACAAGTTTAAATATTGTAGTTAATCAGACAAAAAAAGAACATTTCCCAGTTGTCTCACTGAGTCCAGCCAAATGGAACAAACATCACTGTGTACTAGCATAATTCTAGATCAGACTCAGCTCCAGAAGATGTTATTATCTTCACCAGCTCCCAATTCCCATTTGAAAGTTGAAGCCAACACTGAACCTTTTGAAATATGGAACTTCAGAAGTAAGGGAAAGAAATAGAAAATTCTAAACTATCCATGTCTTACTAATAATGAGAACAGAAAAACTCAATCTCTTGAACTCGATAATTACATCAGTTATCCAACTAAATAATTGCATCACAGTTATCATAAACTGATTTCAAAGCCTAGAAGCAGAGTGAAATTAAAAACATGAAGCATATAATAAATTGAAAGATCACCAATTGCAACTTTTTAATAAGAACAGAAGTTAAGAACAATGAAAAATGAAGAAAGATTAACATTTTTCAACCCAATTTTAACAAAGCTCATCACAATGATTAACAACAACAAAAAAACACTGAAGGAACAGTGAATCAGTAACATGGGCAGTGCAAATTTAAATTTTAAAAGTTATCAATTTAAAATCTATCATCAAATACAATCAGTGAGCAAAGCCAATCAACCAAGCACTGACTGAGCATTCTGTTATGATTCTGTCACTGGGAAGCAACAAATTCAAGTTACAGCAACATATTTAACAAATCTTAGTAAAGTCCCGATTTACAGCAACATTTAGATCAGCAACAAGGCAAATTTATTGATTAGCAATTCAGCAACATGCAAAAATACAGGGAGAAGGAAAATTTGGAAAAGAGAGAACAGGGAAGCGATGGTTCAGGGACTCACCAACGGTTGACGACGAGTCGGCAACCACCCCACAAAAGGCGACGAAGCAAGAGACAACCCCACGAGTTGCTTCTGCCGCCGGCGACGAGACAGACGAACCACGAGATGCCAGTGACCGAGACGAGACTCGAGTGACACTGGGAGGCAGAATCGAGCAGAGACAACCACGGACAACGAGCAGCAACCAACGCGCACAGCTCGAGCACTCACTGGCGGAGGGAGGCGCGAGCAGCCGAGCACAGAGGAGAGAGGGGAGATGCGAGCACACGAAGCAGAGGATCCGGCGAGAGGCCCGACACCACGAAGACGGTAGTTCTTGAGTGCGACGGACGGCGGCAGCAGTCTCTCACTCCGACAGACGGCGACAACGATTGGTGGAGGCTGCTAGGTTTGCTTTCTTTGGTGGAGGCTAGGGCATTTGCTGAAGGAAGGAGTTCGAGAAGGGGGATAAGTGGATAACGCGTGCAATCTTCCCTTTCAAGAAAGGAAACGACGTCGTTTTTGTAAACCGGCCGGCTTCCGTTCCGATCCGACCGGCCAGTTCAGCGGTTCTCGAACGGTTTTAAGTTCTGCGGTTTTGCACACTGGACCAAACCGTTTTTTGCCGGTTCCCGGTTGAACCTGTTTGACCGGCCGGTCCGGTCCGGTCCGATTTTCAGAACATTGGAACTGGGTTTGTGTTCATAGTTAATCACAGTGGCTCATTGAGGCCCAAAAGGAATGGCCATTGGGCCAAAAATAGAATGGCCCATCAAGTTCGTATATTAGTTTCCAATTAGCTACCGATAGAAAGGTCAAGAAGATTCGGCCCAGACCAAAAACAAACAAAAAAAAGAAAGGTCGAGAAGATGCGAACTGATATTATGGAAAGGCAGACAGGAGAAATCAGTTGCCATCAACCATTGCGACAGTGATGGTGGCGAATGATACCGAGTTAGAAACCATAACCAAGAGCTGCGCGGATTGGTGGTTCAGTTTCGAAGGAGTGAAATTGCTCACCAATGTTTGCAGATGTATCTCTGTTTTGGCTAGGTTATGTGGTCCAGACAATGACCAAAAACAAAAGTGGCTACCAATAACACCAGGCATTTTTCCCCTTTAATTCCTATATGCATTTTTTCCCTTAATAATTTTTTTGCTTCTAAAATCATGCCTACAAGGCAGGGTGAAATACATTTTTTTACATATATAATAATTTAATTTATGAAATAAATATGTAAAACCAATTTTTAATTAGTCAATAACTCAATATACTGAGGAGTTATCTTTATAGTTTTTTACTTTTTGTCTCTTCTCTGCTCCTTCATTCTTAGATGCCTCTTAATCTGTTGTTATATTATCTTAAAAGTTATTTGTAAGCCATATTCATTTGTTATGAAGCTTAACTCAAGAAGACAATCTTCCATATACTTAAAATCGTATTCCAGAATTGTAAGAATTACTAACAAACCCATCACTAAAAAGCAGCAGCAACATGAAGGAGAAGTAAGAGAGAGAAATTAGAAAATGATGATTTATGCATACTATATACATTGCAGTCATGAAACTGAGTGGCGTCTTCTTTTTGGAAAAGGAAAGCGATGAGTTTCTGAATGAGCGATACCTTTGGCATTATTATTACTGGCACCAAACGATGATTGCTTAAAAGTACTAGTGCTTAAACGAAAGAGAGAATTGAGTTTGCTTAGTTTCTTCGTGAAAGATTTGAAAAGCTTGTTAGCGGGATATTGTGACTTCACAAGCTCCTGTTTCATGGAAACATGGTCTTTCTCCAAATCAGTCAGCCTCATCCTCATTCTCGCTACCTCCAGCTTCAGCTCTCGATTCTCCCTTCGAACCGACGCGTAGTTATCCCTCGGCGACATGGCGCCGCTTCCGGCACCGCTTCCCGTCCGCTGAGGGAAATGCCCGCCGAACAAGAAGCTGTTGCTGTGGTGGTGTCCTCCGCCGTTCATCGCGTTTCGCAGTCTCATTTGCTCGAAGTAAAGCACTTGAACCGCCATTTGCACCGGCAGCCTCTCGTTCTGTGCTGCATGGCTGCATGCTTCTTGAGACAGTTTCTGGCAATCTATGCTTTTGCATAACCGGTACCTCTCTGAATCCTTTATATTTGGATGAACCTATAACAAGAGACTAATTTATTAGTACATGAATGATTTTATTTCTAACACGCACGCCATGTGTTTGAGCCATGGACAATAGATGTTAATTACCCATATAAAGATATCTCTTCGTGTAAAGATGATAATCAAGAACTGTTAGATAATTTGACATGTTTGACTAAGTTACGAAATGATTAAGAGTAATGGAGAAAAGGGATTCTCTGCTTTTCTTACCTTAAGGAAGATATCAACTGCTCTATAGAGTCCATCACTCACTATGCGTGCATGATCTGGGAGTAGTTCTGCAAGTGCTGTGAATTTTGATGGCAACAAGTTTGAGTCTAATGCTACTTCAGCAAGATAGTTATCCATCAGTTTAGATACTTTGAGGATTGAGCTTTGTTTTGGCGATCCGGGGCTGTCGAAGTCGTACACCATTTGGCTTTCATCTCTGAAGCAGCCACCATCATTATCATCATCATCGTCCTCCTCATCCAGGTTAAGGAAAATTGAGAAAATCCTCAAGATTGAATCTGTGTCATATATTGTGCTGTGTGTGTTCTGAAGCGAGTTAGCCGGAATTAGTATGTCTTCTAGGATTGCCTGGTCGAGTTGTAGGCCGATTCGCCTCTCCAAATCACACCTGCAAGAAGTTGGGGCCCCAGCCGCGATAGCAGCCTTCAACAGGAATGATAAGAATGCCATTGGAACCTGGCTCTTCCTTGATTGATTAGGGAGTAATCCAACTATGGCTTCAACAACCACCCTTTGTTTTTTCTTTACTTCCAAGTCAAGTAAACTCCCTTTAACAACTTGAGGATCCCTAATAAGAGCAATCCCCTGTAGTGAACTATGTGCATAGTTTATCAAAATCTTACTGATCATATCTTGTTTTAGACCCTTTGATTTCAACACAGAAATTACTCTCTGGAAAAAATCAAGGACAAGAACATTGAAAGATTTCCCCCACCATTCTGAGGGAGTTTCTGGTTCCATGTTTGAGATTGTCTTAGAATTTAAAGTATGATCAAGTTTTAGCAATCCAGAGGTAAGTTGTTGTTTGCATGCATTGTTTGCAACTGAATTGATTAACCTGCTAACAAGGTTAATTTCTTCTGAAATTGGGAGAAGAGTCTCACAATGGTGAAGAACACTTATGCTGTTTTGTATGCTTGGTAGCACCGACTCTTTTAGATATGATTCAGCTCTAGTCTCCAAGTTCTTCTCAGCAAATTCTTCTGTCATTTCTAGAAAATGCGCTATGCAACGAAGCTTGGCAACGTTTGAGAGAGTGAATTCAACATTTATTCCATAGCAGAATTTAGCTGCTAGCTCAAATGCATCTATACCACCAGGCACATTTTGGAGGCTTATGCGTGAAACCTTTGAATCTTTTGCTTCTAGCAGCAGTTTTCTGATTCTTCCACTCCTAGAAACTAGAGGAAACTGCAAAAATTTGTTGCCAAGTACTTTAGTTCATTGTTTAAACATTAACCTAAATATATAGGTCCATAACAATAGATTTATTTTTCATTTTCTTACATGGGGAGAACTTTGAAACCATTAAAAATTCATCATATCAGAATGGCAGAATAAGGATATATATGATCAATTATATATATTTTCATAAGCATGGCAGAATAAGGATATACCTTGTGAAGTGGAAAGCTTGAGTCTCCTACTTCAATAGTAAGATCACTAGAGACTTCAGATATTGGCCTGAAAGAAACAACAAATCTAGCTGAATCATTGCATCATGTAGGGGTGGAAATTTTCAATATAAGGCAAACAGTGGAGGCATACATATTACCAAAACCAAATTACCATAGACCTTGAAAGAGCCTCTTGTGTAGCTTGTATTTTGCAATTTAATGAATGCTTATAAGAAAAAAGTGAAACAATCTAATCTTCCAATATCAAAATCTTGAAATAGAATAGGCCCCCAAGCCTAAATTTTGCAGAGGATAAGGTAAGTTCCAATATTGAATTTATATTGCATGGTTGGTTGTGTCATTGCGTGGAACCCATTTATGCAAATCATTGAATCCTAAAGATAAGATGGAAAATCATTTGAGCCATTCTATAGTATGGTCAAATAAGTTGATGTCTATGGCTGTCTGTTCTATTTCCACATGCAGCCAAAAAATTTTCATTTTTATTACCACATAGTCGGTGAGATCTTATTATCACATCATTATAATTATTATTATCAAATTCATTCATTTAAGGCCTAAAGATAATAAAAACACAAGAATAATAATTGATGCACAATGTGATTATTGTCCTCAACAAAAGCAAAACATGATGAAAAGATCTGAAACCATTCACCAAAACATGCAGCGCCAAACCGCTGTCATGTTGGTAAATTACTACATCAAGGTCAATATCTGATCAGAGCTTGACCAATTACCATCGGATCAATATAATGCCTCACATGTTGTTTTCTGACATTGATTTGGATTCATTGTGACCAAGTCATATGAGAGATTTTTGGTACAATGATTGAAGGAATGCACTAAACAGTAACAAACACAATTAAAGCATGATGAGACAGGACAAGGCAAAACAAAAATTAAGGTTCCAACTACCTCTGCTCTTATACTATTGTGCCAAAATTCACCCTCTATTATAACCAATTCTGGTATTGTTCTTTGAACAAATCTAATGAACTCAAGAACTACTACTAGAAGGTCTGTGAAAAATGGTTGCACATACAAGAAAATTTAATGAACCCTCCATCATTCATTCATGTACATAAATGGCACACATGTAGTATTGCAATCAAACACTTTAAATGCAAAAAATAACTAAAACTTGATTAAGAAGCAAAGAGAAGATTATTATTATTATTATTATTATTATTACCATTCATTGGCATGTCTTATGCTTGAACTTGGACGAAAAGTCCTTTTCCCTTGAGAAATACTAGGCTTCAATTCACCAACAGTTACAACTCCCATCTCCAACAAATTTGACTTGTGAGTATTTTGATAATAACACTGCAGTAGCACCAACCCTACTAAGGAATTGTCACTCTGCATGTGAATGGGACTATATGCTATAACCCTATAACAATCCAATTCCATACATCTATGCCAGTTAAAGTAACATAAGAAGATAATAAATTGAAGAATGAAAAATAAAAGAAACACGTGTCTGCTTCTTCTTACATTATTCTTCTTTTGTTGAGGACCACTTCACTCTGTCTGTAATAAAAAGTTGTGGTGACTAGTGATGAAGTGAAAATCACATGAAGCCATGCAAGCCTATAAAAAGGACTAGGAATGTGACAACTTTGTCAATAACAAAAATGTTATATGTTTGTGTAGGCATTTTCGTTTTAGTATTTAAAGGAAAAATAATAATGCAAAAGATTTGTTTTTTATATCAGTAAAAGAAAAAGAAAGTATATACTTTTAAAGTGAACTAAAAAGTGGTACGAATATAATTTCTAGTAATTTAACCTTTATACTATCAAACGTTTTCTTGACATGAATCGTAGGAATCTGCAAGAATATTATAGTGCTTTTGAGAGTTATAATAATAATGGCTAGGTAAAGCTACCCACCATGAAAAGATTAGCATAAATAATAATATTATCATATATTCATATATGTAAAGCTCACTAAAGTAGCTCGGATTTAAATAATAGTTGGATTATTACAAGTCATAATGAGAACCACAAGTTAAGAATATCTCCGATGCTCGATTTTAGTTTTATTTTATTTTGGATTTCACATAATACTACTATATAAATATT
This sequence comes from Arachis duranensis, assembly GCF_000817695.3. NCBI lineage: Eukaryota > Viridiplantae > Streptophyta > Magnoliopsida > Fabales > Fabaceae > Arachis > Arachis duranensis. The sequence continues at coordinate 8,354,041 of NC_029777.3, read as the reverse complement.
TATGGAACTATATATTATAAAAATTAATTTAAAATTTAATGTAAAATTCGTCATTGAAATACTTAGTTTTATTTTAATTTAACAATGTTACAATAATAAAATTATAATGTTCATTTAAAAAATTTAATGAATATACAAATAATAATATTTTATTAGTCTTTTTTTTAAATGATACAATATCTCTTTATTAATATTAATATTATTTTAAAGATTGTATTCAACTTAAGTTTTAATTTTAAATCAATTTTGTTACTATAAAAGTCAATACCTAAAAAATATTTAAGTTGCTCTTTACACTAGCTAGACCAACTTAAATACATGAATAAATTACAATTATGAAAATTATTGTTCATCTTGCAATATTTAATGACTCGAAGGTTATTCATCATGCATGTTGCATTTTTTTAATTATTAGTATATATACTATCTATTATTGGATGACGCGTAAGTCTTGGTGTATAATTTTATTTACAAAAATATTCCAATATTTAAAATGTTCACATTCTTTAAGACATAGCTTTAAGATCAACTAGCAAGCTCAGGAAAACAACTACGAAGCATAGTAATACGGCTTCGTAGATAATGAAAAATCTGGATGAGGTAAATAATGGGTTGAAAATTTAGTTCAATAAAATAAAAAATATTTTATTTAAATTATCTAATAAAAAAATTTTATTCAATAATTTAAAAATTTTAATTATTTATTATATTTTAATTTATCAAAGTACCAGCTTCTTCTCCTAATCCTCTACTATGTCGCTTGGTCGCCAACTAGCTCCATCGTTGCTATTGAAATTCTACTCACCACCGCTGGTTCGTCAACAAAGACTTTCATCGGCATCGCTCTCCTCTAAACCAAAAATGAACAGCGCCGCTGGGCTTCTTTTCGTCGTCGCTGCTTGGTTTGTCATACACCGTCACCGGCGTCGCTCATTCCTAGTGAAAATAACCATCCACTTAAAGATAAAAATAATCATCTGCATATCTAGTGATTGAACATCCAGCATGTTTTAATTGTATATAACTAAACCCAATCCAATCAAATAACCATTCACATAAGAATTAAAATAACCATCTGCATACTTACTAAAATGACTATCTGGCCAATAAAATAGTTTTACTGAAAAGACTGTGGTGAAAACGATACAACGACTAACACTACTGCTGCTCCTTCAACGGTTTGATAACTACCCGCCGCGGTCACCGGTGAGGATGAAAGTTCTTCTCCAGCGATTCAAGTGAAAACCACTCAACCACTAATTCAAGTGGCCATTGATGTAGAAAATCACTCAATAACTAACACTGTTGCTGCTCCTTCAACCGATGAAGATGAAGGATTAAACGAAGAAGAAGAAATGATTAAGAGAGTAAAACTGTACAACTTTTGCTGATCTCGCAGGAGGAGAACGAAGAGTGGCATAAAAACAGCGGCAACAGTGGATAGACGGTGGGTGAGAGGCGTGTTGGGCTGAGCGTCAGAAGAGGAGGCGCGTCCGATTGACTGGCGGAAGTGGAGGAGTGTCAGGCTGAGCGACAGAGGAGGACCGGGATGAACGACGATGTGAGTAGAGGAGCGAAAGTGAGTTAAAATGAAATAAGAATCTGATGTAATGGTATATTAAGAGGAGGTTACGTTGTCTAATTCTAATAATTTAAGTTTAAGAAGTTGATTATTCTAATAAATTGAAAATCTAATTTTAATAATTAATTTAATTTTTCTATTTTTAAACTGTTGTTAAACGTTGTTTAACATTTATATTGTTTATGTATATTTTCTCTAATAATAATAATTACTTTGATGCATAATATAATATAGTGTATGATAATGGAGCTGATGACTCAATGGACAACCAATTAGTACATCATGTTGAGCCAAATAAAAGGTAAACAAGTAACAACTAACAAGTATGCATTAAAATAAAAGACACAAGTCATGATAGTGTAGCTATCACAATTACTAATAATGTGACAACTGCTGGATGAATCATGGTCTCACACTGCATCGATCTGGTGGTCATCATGAGGCCATCAATTTCTTTTGTTCAATGGCCGAATAGTCCGCTTGGGTAATCATATCATAATTTGATACCAAACTATAGATATATTTTTATTTGAATAATAATAGAGAATCAGATTTTAATTAGTTAATATTATCAAATTTTATTGTAATAATAATTTTTATTTTTTGGAGAATTTAAAATTTAAAATTTAAGATTTAAAATATAAAATATATAATAAAAAATTAACTGATATTGATTGAAAAAACCAACTTATTAATTGAACTTTTTTATTTTCTATGGTTGTGAACTTGGAATTCTTAATATTTGAACACGTAAAAATAGAATATTTATGCACATCCAACTCAATTAAGTTATAGCGTTTAATAAGAATTTAGATGAATATCACATCAATAGTCAAAACCTGATAAATACACAAATATTGGTGCGGAAAAGAAAAATTTAGGTATGTAAAAATGATTCGCCGCATATTATGTTGCGCTAGTTAAATTTTTTACTCTATGCTCTAGAGTGTCACCAATTTATTTATCAACATTTCAGGCTTTACAGCCAACAATTGCCATTCCATCCAAGAAATATGATTATATATATGAACACCTGGCAGGTGGTCTTAACTCCTATTTATGTTACAAACTTTACAGTAACAATGTAAATCTTCAACTTATTATCTATGAACTAAGAGCAGCTTTATTTAGAGTCAAATGGTAAGACAGGATTAAATATTTACAACAGGTACTTTCTGTTTGATTCCTCATTTATTGGTACACTTCTTTTTTAAAAGAACAATAAACTAATTACTAATTACTAATAGAAAAAAGAGGGAGGGGGTTGGAATTCCGTTGGAACTTAAAGGACAAGTGAAAATTAACATATCTAATTAGAAAGTGTCATTTGATCTAATCATGAGCTACAAAATATTGATTTCGCTTTAAAATATTAGTTTCGATTACGATTGTCCGTGGACCGAGTTGAATGGATTGAAGATTTTCCAACGAAACCCATTTCATTTAATTAGTGGGTTGGGTTGTGTGGGTATTACAATCTCTTAACCCTAACTAACCCAACCCAAGAAATATTTATTTTATATAGTTAATGAAAGTATCTATTAACTAAAAAAAATCAATATAATTAAATATTTATCAGCTAAATTAATATGATAATGATATCATAAGTCCAAATATATATAAATTTTTAAAAACTTCACAAGGGGAAAAAGGGAGAAAGAACTAAAATCAACACCTTCAAATTAATTAACAAATTAGAATTACAACACATTTACTGGTCTAAGAATAAATATTAAATACCCTTCACTAATTTTAAAGGCCCCCATAGCCATAGGGTTACCCTGTGTTCCCAGAAAAATACTAAAAGCAACAGTCGCTCTCCCTTCTCGAGCGAGGAAGGTAACTGGAACCGCCATTTTGCAGCAGTGTAGGGTAGTATCTGGAATGCCTCAGTAAAATGTACACATACCAAAACCATTATCCCATGAGACCATTAAAGAAAACACCATATCAAGTTTTCTATTGAAGCTTATTCCACATAATAATATTATAATTAGATAATATATGAACATAATTCGAATGGCCTACGCTGGTGAATTATAAACACTGGAAGGAACTTGGAGTAGTTTGAACTAGATATTCAATGAGACTATAGACAGAAGCAATAGAGGCTAATGAAACAACATTCAATGCTAATGAGGAAAAACCTTTTTTCTTCCATTGGTATAATTAATTAGCCTGCTAAACGTATTTCATCGGTTTCCTATCTGGTGCTTCGGCTAGTGCTTAGAGGGGCAGAACTCTGAGTTGAGAGTTGCACATCAGATAGTGAGACAGTTCCACCTTGTGAAAAGATTAAACTGACAGAGGTAGTGGGACTATTTCCAGAAGAAGGCATTCTGGTTGAAAAGGAGGATTCCATTTTGGACCCCGACATCAATTCAGGCCGAAGCTCTGAGGATGTTAAGGAAGGAGCCAGGGTAGACAGCAAAGACCCAACGGGGTATGGAGTTACTGGTGCATCGGTCAGGGAAGATGTCGATGGACTATATCTCACAGGCCCGAAAGGATGGTCAAATTTGCATGTGGAGCCAAACTTGCAATGCCCGTTTTGCAAATAAAATGCACAAGGTTGAACCCCCTGTTTTCTAGAAAAGGAATTGATTAAGAAAAACTTCCAACGAAAGTGCATCAATTATAATGCTGCACTGCATTATCATGCAGAAACAAGTAACTCAAATTATTAAAACATCTGCAACAGGATTAAAAGGAACAGGCAGAATTAGATATGCTTTTTACTAGTAATCTCAAACTATGTAAGACTACCTAAGTGAGAACAAATCCAATGCACTTAAGAGGTATCAATAAGAACTATTAAGTAACCAGAGAGAGAGAGAGAGAGAGAGAGAGTATTATTGATTTGAATGGTTTATGGTTATAATGAGAAAGGAAACAAGTATGAAGCAAAAACAGCATGTCCTCTAAAGAACTCGTCATACTAATAATGTCTAATACAGTAATCAACAAAGGATTCACTTATGTCAACAATCAAAAATTAAAACAAGGAATAAATGAACAAAAAGAAGTCCTACATCAAAAGATGATACCTACCTATATAGTTATCAGAAAACCAAAGATAGCAGAATTATATTAACTCATTCAATCAGATTCCTATCCCTGAACACCAGTAATACTACAGCTAAAAAGATATCTTGAGAAGCCAATATAAGCAGGGAATTCCAAAAATGATAGCATCTTCTTTATTCATCATTGATAGCACTATGACAGTTACTTTTGATTCCTATCACTATCAAGTTTGACCTTGTGCAACTGAGGTCAGGGTTATGACTTAAATGCCACACATGGGTACTTGATACCCTCAGAGACTTCTTATTCCGAATCCTATTAATATAAGTTTCTTCTCAGAATAATCAATAAGTCCCGGTGTCATACCCTAAGTTGGAATATTTATCAGCTTGACATACAAGTACAAAAAGATGTTTCAAAAAGTCATTTGCAAACATGGGTTCATTGCGCAGATATGCATAACACAACAAAAAACTGTGGCCTGACACAAGTAAATGGTCAAAACAGGAATTCAGCGTACGTCAATACTGTCCAGAGTCAGAGAAGTGGTTTTTTAACATGACAATATCAGCTGATATAGCGCGAGACGGAAAACACACATCTTTAATTAAATCTTCGCTTTATCAAATAGCTAAAAATAAAGGGGGTCATGCGTTTTGCATACAGACACTAGATGTCAATGTAGCTTTGCCCCAGGCATGTATTTTATTTGTCTCAAACAAACTGCCAAGATACATGCCCCAAGTAAAAATAAAAAGTAAATACTTTATAAAGTTCTCCAAGCCATATGCATGTTTCACCCTCTTATATGGGAAACTATTGTTCAAAAGGAGAAGAAATAAATCCCTTAAATTTCATGATCAGCGTACAATACATAGATTCAATTATGTCGCGAAATATCCTGAAGAAAAATCAACAAATGTTGAAGGAAGCAAAACATCAGAGAAACCACAATAAGTACAAATCTGCATGTTTAATGCAATATAATTGAGCCAAGATCTACAGAATTTATATCTAATCAGATGACTCAGAAAACACTTAGCTCCAAGTCTTCAGTTCATTCCAGGCAAAAGAGTAGATTAAGCAAATAAGTCATTGAGGCCTACAACTGTGAAATTGCCACAGGTGCCTAAAAAAAAAAAAAAAATAGAACATCATAAGCTATAACTTGAAAATACATTATTACCATATAACATGAGATGGACAAATTTGAGGCAATAAATTAAACAAAATAGTCAAATCAAATGAGTAACTGTACTTACCGGACGAAGAGGAAGACCAATGGGGCTGAGAAGTGGTCGTGTCACACCCCTATCCCGTGGATGATCATATCGACAAGCCGATCCAAATTTACAGTCCCCTGTTTTAAGATAGTATTGGCATTCAGGTTGGCCAGGACGTTCAGGAAAAACTTCCTCCTTCTGACCACTGCCTGAGGGGCCAATAGAAGAGGGCAGTGGAGTATATGGCCTAGCAAAAGCTGATGTTGATGAAGACAATTGGGTCACTCCATATAGAGAAGTAGCCCCAACAGCAGGTTGAGCACCAGGAGATAACACAGGACTAACAGGTGCCTGCTCCAATTTAATGGCACCACCATTAAGTAACTACTCAAGAAAAGTCAAAATAAATAACTTTCTAACACAGTATTTTTATCTCACCGAATAAGGACTCCATCCAGGAAATGGAACAACTCCTGGAGAAAGAAGTACAGGACCATAAGCCCCTTGAACGTACGAACCAGCCAACATAGGAGGCCTAGCCACTCTCAAGCTTGTGGATGCTCCCCCGTATTGGTCAGGCAGAGGAACCGTAGGAGATTGCACCTGTTGATAAAATTGAGGTGCAGAAGCCGGCAATGATGTGCCAGCAGCAGGATGATGGAATTTACAAGTCACACCAAATTTGCACTGCCCCGTTTTCAAATAATAGGAGCATTCTTTCTCACCCTATTGTGGAAATAAAAGTGACAGGTATGGTTTAGCCATTGCATAATTTGCTATCAGTTAAATGAAAGAAAAGAAAAGGGGTAAGACTCAAACCGGCCGTAATGGGTATCCATAAATATTTAGTGGTGCTTGGCTCAAAGATCCACCTCCATGTTTTGGATGGTGAAATTTACAGGATGCACCAAATTTACATGTTCCAGTTTTTAGATAATACTGCTCACCAGAAGAGACACATAATCAACATAACAAGCGGATAATTATTACAAATATAATAATGAAAGGATCCCATCAGAGGCTGGGACAACCGAAATGTAAAAACAAGAAAGTTCAGGTCTTAATGATTCACATTGCATTATTGCAAGTAAAATTAAAAAATATATACATACCTGACATGGAGGTTCCCCCGCTCTTTCCGGGTACTCCCCTGTTGCTCTTACAGCCGCAGCAACCTGAGCAGTAACTGATTTAATACTATTTATACACTTGTGCAACCATATGATTCTTACTAAGATTAGACGAAATTAAATATTAGTTATCTAGATTGATCTTGTGGTACTTATGCAACAGGAAACAAATTTGCTCCACCTGAACTGCATTCAGTCCGCATTGAATAATTCCAAATCCAAACCTCATTCCTACTCTAAAAATCACAACTAACATTTAAATTTACAAAAAGGAGAAAAATAGTTCATTAAAAAAAAGGAACCTACCACAAAAGAAAATAGAATCACAATGTTAAGTTAATAACAGCACATTAACCCTTTAGCACACAATCCTAAGTCCCAAACTCGGCTATAGTTAAAAAGAAAAAGAAAGCACTATGTGAGAACCACAGAACTAATGCAGATAGGAGTGCGACACTTCAATCCAACCTAATGCAGACATCATTTAGATTCACAATGAAAATGTTACCGCAGCACGGTCACGAGGGTGATTGTAACGGCACCTTGCACCATATCCACAGTACCCGGTTCGCATGTAATACACGCAATTCGGAGCACTGGGTCGCTCCGGGTACGATTCGCTGCTAGCCAGCGTCAACTGCCACATTGATTCTGCATCGAAACCACAAAATCAGCCATATCCCCCAAACCCTAACTCCCACATTAACAAAACCCTAACAAAACCGACAAAAAGGAGTAAAAATTCGACCCGAAGCGAAACCAAAAGTTGAAAAGGGGAAAACCTTCGAGGCCAGTATCGGGGCCCGGCGAGCGCCATTCGGGCTGATTCCCCGGGTTCGACCCGTTCCTCCCCGGGTTGCGACCGTAAAGCTCCATGGAAGCCAGGTTTTGTTTCTTTCTGCTTTTTGTTTTTTAGGGAGAAGCTTATGTACAAGTTTAGAGTGTAACAAGTGAGAGTCTGAGAGAGAAAGGGACGTGTGTTATTGCTGTGTGCTTTACAGAGAACGGGGATCGTGGAGGGTTCTAGAATGTTCTGGAAGGAAGAGGGAAGGAAGAAGATCGGATACGTCCGCTCTCTTAGCCGCTGGGGTTTGCGTCGCGAATCCGAAAAAGAAAGAGAGAGAGACTGAGATGGACAGAGATGGGTTTTGTTTCTCTCTAAGACTGTAACGGAGCGTGTGTTTCGTGTGCTTTCTCTTTCTCTCTCTCTAGGACTGTACGGTCTGGTGTAGGCTTTTTTCCAGCTCCATTTTTTTTTTTCTTTTTTCTTTTTTCTTTCTTTTTTTTTTTTGGGTTTTTGGAAACATTTGCACTCACTATCTTCCTTCTTCGAATCTCTTCGGTCTTCTTCGTAACTTCTTTTTATTCTTCAATATTTTTTATTTTGATGACGCGAATATCCCTGCGGGGTAATAATGATGGGTGATGGCAACGGAATGGGGTTTTGATTTGGTTGGTGTGGTGTGAGCGGTGACAAAAGTGGGCTTTGATATTTCGGTTCGAAAATGGGGGACGAATTTGTCATTTCGACTTTACCCTAGCCTCCTACTTTTTGCTGGTCCGTTTAAATTGTACCACCTCATTCCGAGCTGTCCTTTTATTTCTCCTTTTTTCTTTAATTTATATTATATTTATACAGGAGAAGATTCTTATTATACTTTGATGGATATTTAGAGCATAAGATAGGTGAATCATGGGGTTATAAAGACTTTATAATAAAACGGTATGGGTTAAGAATTTCTTGAGAAGTTCATAAAAAGGAAGTAGGTGTTGAAAACAATTTGTACAGATCGTTAGTTATAAAAATGGAGTGTTGTAGATTTTTTTTAATTGTTGATGGCAATACAAAAAATAATATTAAAAATAAAATTTATTCTACTTATTTTATTTTAATTATTATTTTTATGTCTTTAATTTTTTTATCGTTTCACTTTGTTGTGTTGAGCTCGTTTGTCGAAAAGAAAAAAGATATTTAAAGAAAGTAAATTATGTGACTATAAAGACTTCTTAAATGAGACTGTATGGGTCTAAAGAAAAAAAACAGTATGGGCTAAGAACTTTTTTAGAAATTCATTAATTGTAACTTCAGTTTTTGGTGTCAAGTAATTTGGATATGTAAAAAAAAAGTATTTGCAAATAGGGTTTCAGTTTCAACCGTTTTAAATTTCAGTTTGTTAAAAGATTTCAACATACATTGTAATTCTACGTTCAATTCTTATTCTTGTTTTGTAAGTTTAGTTATCAGCCCATAGGTCAAAAAAGAGGAAGAAAAGAAAGTTACATTGTTATATACTTATATCCCTTGCAACCATGTAAAGCCAAATCTTGTCGCCTAAGAACATACTTGACAAATGACAGCTGAAATTCTCAACTTGTGCAGTTCTTCTGCTAACTAAACCAGCGAAGAATGTTCAATTGTTCATGGAAATATGATATTTTATATCGGCAGTTCAATTTAAGCACACATCGATGAACTCTATAATCACATTTTAAAACTAATAAGTGATTCACATATTGATAACGACCAAAAAAACATTCCATAATTCTACTAATGTTATTGAGCAAGTCCTTTGATTCAAAGACCAGTTAACATAAAACATTAAACAAACCTCCATAATCATGCACCAACCTTTGGTGTATTTGACTGGTTAGAGACTAGAAAATAAAAAAATAAGTGTTTAAACACTCTTAAATTAAAATAAAAATTTTATATCTGATAAAAATTATAAATTTAATAGTGATCTTTATTTTATCATTTTATTATTTCATCTTTTTAGAACATCTTTTTCTGATTTTTTTTATTTTTTATTATATTTTTTAGTTTGATATATTAATAACTAATTTATTACAGATTTAAATTTTATTTAAAAATTTAATATTGACTAATAAATTACTACGTATACAATATATGATTTTCTAGCACATGCTTTAACGGACTAAACGAGTTGATATGACGAAACAGTCCAAGTTGAGAGAAAGAGCAAAACCCAAACCAAACAAGAAAAAGAAAGAGCGAAACCATAGAATATTTGGCCCAATATATGTGTATGCAAGCCCAACTTGAGCCCATTAATCACCAAAGTGAGCATTACCACAAAATCCAAAGTTCCAAACAGCAGAGCTCTTTCCATTTCTCTCTCTCATTTATCCGATACACCACCGCTCTTGTTGGCGCGCTTTGCAGTTACACAATGAGCAGCTTAATGGCGAGCTTCACAGCTCGCATCTCTGCTTACACCAACCACCTTTTCCCCATACGACGTCGTCCCCTTCATAACAGACGCCTCACTCTTTTTCCCAACACCACCACACTCAGACCTCACACACTAAGAATCACCTGCATGGCGGTCAGTAACTTCACTAATTAATTAATTAATTAAACTTTTTCATCTAATTTTAGCATTACTTCAGCTCAATCCAATGGTGCGTTTCTGTAATTTTATATATTTGCGTTGAATTATAGGAACCTTATCTCATAACGAAGCTGGAATCTGCTGAGAAGACCTGGCAAGAATTATCGGTATCAAACTTGTTTTCTTTTTTGTTTCTATGAAATTTTGTTGCAACCAGTTATCTAAATCGATTTATTATTATTGTTATTAAAAGTTTGGTTGGTGTTTTAGGTTAAGCTTGCTGACCCTGACGTTGTGTCCAATCCGAGTGAGTACCAAAAATTGGCACAATCAGTGGCAGAGCTTGATGAGGTACTTTCATTTGTAATGTGCACTTCACCTGATACTTCTCTTTGCACTGTATTAAGGTGAAAATGTAATTTTAATATTTCTAAATTTCAATGCAGGTTGTGTCCACGTATAGGAGGTTTAAAGAGTGTGAAAAGGCTCTAGAAGAAACGAAAGGTTTGATTAGGTTTCACTGCTTGAGTGCTTGTTCATCCTTCTTAGTGACTTTTAGACAATTGAAGTGTGTTTTATTTTGGTTTATTATTAATTTTTTTTTTCAATCTGTTATGGATGGTTAGCTTTGGCAAAGGACGATGAAAATGACGAGGATATGGTTGAAATGATATCTTCAGAAATAGACTCTTTGTCAAGGCAAATCGCAAAGCTTGAGGATAAGCTCAAGGTTTCTCATTTACTCTGTATCAAGTATCGCTAGTTCAATTTATGTCATGTCATGCCATTGCTTATCTTTTAATCTCCAACATTCTTGAAGTCTATTCATATGCTAGTTGGGAAAATTAACTTCTTTTTAATATTTCAAATTCACTAATTCAAAATGTACAATCTGCTGAAATTCCAAAACTGTGAGGAGGAATTGTAATTATTTTTTATGTACTCTCTATCATCACTGACCATCGTGAGGTTTTATTCCTCTTATTTCAAAACCATGCCATGGAATTACTTTCTTTTCTCTTTTTCGTCCGGAATGCCTATTATGTTGTTGGTTATTGTGGGTTTTCAAAGTACTTCCCTCCGTTTCCTCATTTCTCCTGGTTTTTAGAAACTTACTAGTATCTTTGGCGATGGTAGGTTTTACTGCTTCCCAGTGATCCTCTTGATGCAAGAAACATAATGCTTGAAGGTACACCATCTTTTTCTTTATGATATGAGATAGGGGCAAATGATCTTATATTTTTGTTTATGGCTTAGTTGAATGTTTCATCATTAAGATTTTGGTAGAGACTAGAGAGCATGCTGACTTCTAAAATTTAAATATCAGTGATGATTTGATAAAGCTTATATTGCAATGTAATCTACGGGTAAGTGTATTGAATGATTGCACTTGGCTTGTGCAACTTCTTTCTTTTCTGTTCCTTCTAGTTGTCATTCTCAACTCTGAAGATTATTGTCATTATCATTACTTTTGCAGTACGAGCAGGTACTGGTGGTGACGAGGCTGGAATATGGGCTGGTGATCTTGTAGGTACATGCTTTTATTTGTCCTTTCTAGTCCATGGACTCAAAATAGGGCATGCCCTTCATCAATGTCCCACATCGTAAAGAAAGCCTAAAAGTGACATTATGTCATATTGAATGAAACATGCTTAAAGAGCGTGCATGCGCATACACACAAAGATAATCCTATTATTGGATCATTTTCTGAATTGTTTATCTTTGACAAAAATTTATTTCTTTAATTTCTCCACAATTGACCTTTTGATTGGTTAGTTTAAATGTTTATTAAATGAACTGTTATTATGAAGTTGAATCCAATGTAATCTGATGCTGTTTTGATGTTAAATCAGGTTCGGATGTATGAAAAATACAGTGAGCTGAATTCTTGGAAACATTCTGTTATCTCAAGCTCTCCGGTATACCTCATCAAAACTCTGTATAAACTAGTTTCTAATTGATTCTTATTTGTATAATTGTTAATTTTGCCATCTTTTTAGGCAGAGAAAGGAGGGTACAAAACTTATGTGATGGAGATAAAAGGAAAACGTGTCTACAGTAAATTAAAATATGAATCTGGTGTCCATCGAGTTCAACGTGTTCCTCTAACAGAGACACAGGGTCGCGTACATACTTCTACTGCAACAGTGGCAATCATGCCAGAGGTAGAGTACATATTTCAGGCCTTTAGCTAAAAGTGTATTCACAACTCTTTGACTTCTAGGTCTGAAAGCTTTATTTTGTGTCTTTGCATCTGGACAGTTGTTAGTTTCATATCACTGCTTTTGTAGCATGTCCATATTCTGAATAATTGAAGTAGGTAGCTAGCTTAAGCCTATAGGGATTCAAAGTAGACCTAGATTTAATATTTTCTCAAATTTTTGTTGCCTAACCATGTGGTGGTTAGGTTCAAAGCATGCTTTATTAGATTATATATTTTTCTAAATTCGTTTAATTTAATGCATGGAGGTTGTATTCTACTGAATATTTATCCAACTAGAATATTCCTTCCTTTTAAGGACAGAATCTAAATATATAAATCTGAAATCTTTGTCTAGGCTGATGAAGTTGAAGTAGTAATCGACCCAAAAGATATTGAACTTACTACAGCACGTTCTGGGGGTGCTGGAGGTATAGAAATTTAATTTAAATAATCAATATTTACATTTCCCGGATCAAGAGGTTTCATACCCTCTATCATTTCTCTTGCATGCAGGCCAGAATGTTAACAAGGTTGAAACAGCCATTGATCTTTTTCACAAACCAACGGGAATCCGTATCTTTTGTACTGAAGAAAGGACTCAACTTCAGAACAAGAATCGCGCTTTTCAATTGCTCCGTGCAAAACTGTAAGCATTAGAATTGTCTTGTCAACCTTTTCTTCTCATGCTGTCATCAATCTTAACAAGAGAGATATCTCAAATCCTTTCTTGAGTTTAGTGGTAGATGAGGAACTAAAGGATATTAATGATGTGAAACTAAAACTGACCAAATGCTAGCAGCACATTATAGTTGTTTCTGAGTGTTCTCTTTAATTTGCATTCAAAATGACACGACAATCTTTTTACAGATACGAGATGAAGGTAAGGGAGCAGCAAGAGTCAATTCGAAATCAAAGGAAATCACAGGTATGCTTGGCATTTGATCCATCATGATTTGCTTCAGACATAATTTATTTTGTCTACTTGCTATCTCGTTGAGCTGAGAGCCAACTGAATTGAATTATTTTTTTTCTGTAATATCTCGATCTCCAGGTTGGTACAGGTGCACGTGCAGAAAAAATTCGGACATATAATTACAAGGTACATTACAGAAATCTGAATATTTTTCTGTTGTCACTCATTCATACTTCTATGTTTTTATTTTCCCCAAACTCCAAATTTGAGGTGTTTTTGTAAATTATATGCATTATAAATTTCCCTCTATAAGATGTTAGGTGAGAAAAACTGATGTTTAATTAGAAAGAAAAAGTAGAAGAAATATGGCATTATAATTTATCTTTTAAGATCTCTCATAATAACAATTGTTCATGGAAATGGATTTGATTAAGTGATCTAGAAGTATGTTGTTCAAGTCAATAATTGTACAATGGTTTGAGGTAAAAACACTGCAACATTTTTAGTGTCTCATTTTGTATTGTCGAAATGATGGTACTTACAGGCAGTTTATGACTTTAATTTTTTTTTTCCTTCTAATCAGGACAACAGGGTCACTGACCACAGATTGAAGATGAACTTTGAGCTCACCTCCTTTCTTAATGGAAACATAGAAGATGCTGTTCAGGTATGCTATCTAGCACACCTCTCCTGCCATGAACTCTGTTTTTTTGGTGTATTTACCAGTGTGCTTAAGATTTCAAAAGGAATATAGTTGGGTGTTGATTGCTGATGAAAGGCTAGGCTTCTCTAACTGAAAAATTATCATTAACCGAAAAGAAAGAAAACTAATTTCCTACGTTATACCATAAAGCTGGGACCTAAACCTGCAGAGTTGCACTCTGCTTGGGCTTTTGAAAGAAAGAAAACACAATTAACCCACCGCAAAATAGCAGGCACTAGATGACACTGATCAAAAGTTGCATTAATTGTACTTGACGAAGAATGCACTATATATACTGACTTCGCCTTTAGTATGAGTGAATGAATGAAAATGTTTGATCATAACTTGGCTCCGCATCATTGAGAATCTTTCTTCTTGCAGTCTTGTGTTACAACGGAGCAGAAGGAGCTCCTGGAAGAACTTGCTGAATCTGTAGGTGCTCCTGCTGGCTGATGTAAAAGCACATTTCACCATGTAATTTTGAATTTTTTACTGAACTATGCATTTCGCAAATGGAAGAAGTGTCATATTTGTTCTCGTTAATGTCCCATTATCTTCCAAGTTTGAGGCATGGTTTGATTACAAATCTGTACATGGGCACTTCTTCTACATGTAACATTCCGCTATACAGTAGTTGAATGGTATTTTATGTATGTAAAGTGAAGCAATTAACAGTTTGCTGCAATGCCAATGTATGTGCTATTGAACTGAGTTCAGTTACCACTTACCAGTTATGGATTTACATTATAACTAAATTTATATTTCTTTATCTTTTAAATAAATTTTTGTTTAAATTAAAATACTTTGGTGGGTTAAAAATGTTAAGTTACCAATAATCTTTTATATATTTATCTTATTTTTAAGTTATACTAGTTAATTTTCCATTTATTTACTAAGTATTTGTGATCAAACACTTCCTTTTTCTGATTAACTTATAGTTGTTTTTTTTTAATAAAAAGTATTAAGTTTTGATACTCTAACCATGAACTTTTAGATTTTAGAAAAAAAAAATTGTAAATTAAAATTTTTCCCCCAATTTTTAATCCGCATATATATAAATGATTTATAAATTGATCTGTTCTGACCAGAAAAATTTGGGATTTCAATTTTCAAAAGTTAATAATATTAAAGATGATTTTTACTCCATACATTAATATTAATAATAAAATGAAAGATACATAAGACCTTTAGTAATATATAACGCTCTTATATTAATAAGCTATAATTTAAATGATATAATCTTTTTATTTTTATCTAAAAATTTTGGATTCGATTTTCACTTTTAATCTTTAATTTAAATAGTATAATTTTTTTATTTTCATATAAAAATTTTGGATTCGATTTTTACTTCTAATCTTAGAAAAAAAAAATCTAAAGCTGTCATTTAATTTTGTGGTATTCACATTGGGAGTTCGTATTACAATTTTTATTTTGACAATATCATATATATAACAAAATTTTTATGTTTATATGAATATGTTAAAAGGAAATTTCATTATTTCAAAGATGATATGAATAAGAGAAATGTTAAATAAATAAATTATTTTATAATTAAATTTAGTTAAATTTTTTTGAGTTTAATTTTGATGTACCCACAGTATAAAATATTTTACATAATTGTGTAATCACATTCATTCTTTTAGATGATTATTCAAGTAGTTAATATAAAAGATAATTTTTTATTGATATGATATTACAGAGTTAAATGTAGTGTAAAATTAGTGCATCAAACAACAATAACAACAAAATTTTGTCTCACTGGGTAGAATTGGTTATATGAATCAAACGACGTCATTGAGCTCTGTCATGTATCATGTCTACAGAAAGACCGTTTACATATAGATCTCATTTGACCAGCTCATGAATGGTCTTCTTAGGTTTTCTTCCACCTTTCACCATTTGTCCATCTTCCATCTCATCCACTCTCCTGAGTGTTCTATTGGTCTTCTTCTCACATGTCCAAACCACATGAGACGTGATTCTACCCTCTTTTCCATAATGAGTTCTACTCTATGACCACTCATCCATCTCAACATCTTCATCTCCGCCACACTCAACTTATATTCGTGCTCCGCTTTGATCGCCCAACACTCCGTACCATAAAACATAGTCGGTCTTATAGCAGTACGATATAATGTACCTTTAAGTTTTAAAGACACTTTTTTGTCGGATATAAAACCAGATGCACTCTGCCATTTTGACCAACATACTTGGATCCTATCATTTATATCCTGTTCAATCTCTCTATTATACTGTATGATGCACCCAAGATACTTAAAACTTTTAACTTTTCGTAAGATATTTTCTCCAATATTCACCTCTATATTAGAATTTTTCCTTCTCATACCAAATTTACATTCCATATATTCTGTCTTAGTATGACTTATGCGCAGACTATACACTTTTATAATTTTTCTCTATAAATCCAACTATATAACTTAGACAGAGTTAAAATTAGTGTATCAAAGTTAAAATTAATTTTTTTATGTAACTTTTTAATTGATATATATTATATGAACAAAAATTTAGATAACATTAAGGATGATCCAGGAGTCCATATTTTGTTTATTTATCCGTTTGTGAGGGGAAAATGGAAATAGGAGCCACCTGTCACAGGATGAAGAAGCATGTAGCAGTTTGTACAGTGTTCCGAAGATGTACGCATGCCAACGTACTCATTCTCTCTTACTCACCCAACCGATTCACCCTCTTCCTTCTTCTTCGTTTCTTCTTCTCCGTTTTTCTTCTATGCTCCCTAGACTCACCCACAAGCTCAAGCTTCTACACTTACACTCTTTACCTCCTCCTTCTTCCTTTCTTCTTCGTCGCCGCCACTATCCTCCTCAATTTTCCAAATTCCCATACTACCCTTCGTCTTCAGCGCCCTTTCTCCCCCTCAAACTCCCAATGGCATCTTCTTCTTCTTCCTTATCGCATTCGCATCACAAGCACTCCAATCGCCTAGCTTCCGAGCAAAGCCCCTATCTTCTCCAACATGCTCATAACCCCGTAACTACCTCATCTACTTTCTCTCTTTTACTTCTATTCCATTCAATTTTGCTTCTTTCTTCCTTCTTCTTTTCATTTCATTGCTTTCGTTATTCAATTGAAGGTTGATTGGTACCCTTGGGGCGAAGAAGCTTTTGCTGAAGCGCGCAGAAGAGATGTACCTATCTTCTTATCAAGTACTCAGTTATCTTCTCTTTTAACTTCTCCTTGTTTCCTTCCCTCTTTCTTTGTGTAATTAATTAACTGCTGGCTCTTTTTTTGTGCTATTAATGGTGATTCCTTTCGAAGTTGGTTACAGCACATGTCACTGGTATGTACTATATATCACTGAGACACTGATGAAAGTTATTTACATTTTTGGAATCTAAACTGTTTTTGTTCTACTAGGTGTCATGTTATGGAAGTCGAGTCTTTTGAGGATGAAGGAGTAGCCAAGTTGTTGAACGATGGCTTTGTTAGCATTAAGGTAATAATAATTCTAAAATTGGTTCCTTTTTTGGTAATGTGTTATTTCTGGTCTGGCATTCAAATGTGGATATTGCTTAATTCCATATTAATAATTATCTATGCCACAGGTGGATCGAGAGGAGCGACCAGATGTTGATAAGGTGATTTAATTTAAACAAACGGTGCATTTAAAGATACGTTTTTTGCATATATTTCAAAATCAGCAAATATGTTACTTATATCCTAAGTTGTGGAGTATTTTAAGGGGGGAGGGGGAAACAAAAGAATTGCCTTTTATTTTTGTGGAACTAGAGCTCTGGAAGTCACCCTTTTTTGCTTAAATGTTTTGCTTGGTTTCATTGGTAGCATGTGGTTCCCTCTCCCTTTGAATCATCAAGGTGCTTAAAGTGTTCACTCCACCGGTGACAAGGTGCACTAAAAGATTTTCTCTTTTATCAGGTGTACATGACATATGTGCAGGCTTTGTATGGTGGAGGAGGTTGGCCACTAAGTGTGTTTCTTTCGCCTGACTTAAAACCTTTAATGGGTGGAACCTACTTTCCCCCTGAGGATAAGTATGGACGACCTGGCTTTAAAACTATTCTGAGGTAAGAATTATTCCACCGGAAGCTTTTGTCATCAATGTGCTTGGACAAACTAATTTTTTATTAAGGCTTCAGTGAACGTCAATAATTTAAAAATTCAAATCATTATTGTGGCCTTGGAAGTTCCTATTCATGTGTATTCTGCCTGTACTCTCCAGAAAAGTAAAAGAGGCTTGGGATAGCAAGAAGGATTTGCTAGTTAAGAGTGGAGCAGCTGCAATTGAACAGCTTTCTGAGGCATTGTCTGCTAGTTCAGTTTCTGATAAATTGTCCGATGGAGTTCCAGATGATGCATTACGTCTGTGCGCTGAGCAGGTATGGCTTTGACCAAGTAGATAAGAGCAGTTGCACAATCCTGTTTCTTACGTTTGCATGCATCTGGATCTTCTTTTTTTTTTTTTACTAAGTCCTTAATTTATATTGATGACCTTGATTCTTGAGTATCATTCAATCTACTATTTTCTTTATAGCTCTCTGAGACCTATGATTCAAAATTTGGCGGGTTTGGGTCTGCACCTAAATTTCCCAGACCAGTTGAGCCAAACTTGATGTTGTACCACTCCAAGAAATTGGATGATACTGGGAAGTTAGATGGAGCTAATGCAAATCGGGAAATGGTTTTCTTTACCTTGAAATCTATGGCAAAAGGGGGCATTCATGATCATATTGGAGGTGGCTTTCACAGATATAGTGTGGACGAGTGCTGGCATGGTAAGTTTATCTTGGACTGAATCTTTGGTATGTATCTGGTTTGTCTACGGCTGTAGTTCTACTTCTCAATTTCTCTGGTTTAACAGATGCATTCCAATTTTGATTTTTCCACCTTAATTATGATGTTCTTCTGTGCATATTTAATGCTTTTGTTCTGAAATATTCTGGACATTTTAAATTGTTGGGCTGTGATATTTTTGCAGTTCCACATTTCGAGAAGATGCTATATGATCAAGGCCAGATTGCTAATGTTTATTTAGATGCTTTTTCTATCACAAAAGATACCTTCTATTCATGTGTAGCACGGGATATTCTTGATTATTTAAGGAGAGACATGATTGGTCCAGAAGGTGAAATCTTTTCAGCAGAGGATGCTGACAGTGCAGAGACTGAAGGAGCTACAAGAAAAAAGGAGGGAGCATTTTACATATGGTCCCGCAAAGAGGTATTTCATCTGTGTAGTTTTTCCTTAACCTTTTAATTAAGGATAAACAAACTGTAGATCTGAAAAATGCACAAATTTTTCATTCTTCTCCCTAAAATTAAGTCGATTTGGTTATTGGGACCTAAATCATATGGACTCCTGAATCATCTGTTGCTGAAATGGCACAATAATCTGCAGATGCAGTCAGTCAATTGAATATTTTCAAGGAATCAATTAAATCTATTTATTTTATTCAGGCAAGATATTTTTTTTTATCACACAACGTGTTGTTTATCCAATTCCTAGTTACTAACTGATAGTTTTCTAAAATGACAAGCTACCTTCTAGAGTTTGTTACTGCACAAGCATGATTTAGGATAATAAACTTGCTTATTTGTTTGGTTAAAATAGGCCTTTTTTGTGTTCATCTAAATAGAATATTGTTGTTGATCTTGAGTATATGACAGTTCTGCGTAAATTCTTTCGGAAGATGTCTAGCTCTCAGCATCATGGCATTCTGTCCTGCTTTCCTTTTGTGATTTTGTAATTATATCTACAGCATCTCAACATGTAATAGATGTGTTGTAATTTATGATTTGTTGTTTTGCTATATTTGCAGTTGGCTTTCAACCTTTTTTTCCCCCTTTTTGAATATTTGGTTTCAACCATTTTGTTAATTTTAATTTTTGGTTTAGGTTGAAGACATACTTGGAGAGCATGCTGATATTTTTATTGAGCACTATTACATAAAGCAGTCTGGTAACTGTGACCTATCTAGCATGAGCGATCCTCATGATGAATTCAAGGGAAAGAATGTCCTGATTGAGAGAAAAGAATCAAAAGATCCTTCAGAGATCGCATCAAAGTACAGCATGTCCATCGAAACATATAAAGATATTCTTGGTGAATGTAGGCGTAAGCTGTTCGAAGTAAGGTCAAGGCGGGCAAGGCCACATTTGGATGATAAAGTATCCCCTTAAACATGGTTACTAATTTATTTAAGAATCTTCTATGATGATACTGGTTTCAACTTTTTATGTGAGTCTCAAGAGATCCTATGCTTCTAGGTTATTGTATCTTGGAATGGGCTGGCTATCTCATCTTTTGCCAGGGCCTCCAAGATTCTCCTGGGTGAAGCTGAGGGCACTAAGTTCTACTTTCCTGTTGTTGGCACTGAAGTAAGTTTCCCCTTATACAGATGTGTCCATATATGTAGTTAGAGAGCCTTTGATATTTTAGTTTTGCCCTTTTGCTGAATGACTGTTGGTATTTAAAAAGACAGAAGACAGTCTGCTTTTATATCATGGGTGTCTGTAAATTATCCTATCATGGATAAATTTTATATTGTTGTGTTGATCAAAATGGGAATTGGCAGTGAGTTAGTTGGCATTGGCAGTTATAAGGGAATTGTGGATGAAGCTTGTTAAAGGAACACCTGGAGACAATTAGATCCTCTTCTTTTTTTCAGTTTTGAGTAATTGTTAATATATTTAACTTTCTCCTTTTTGTTTTGCAAATTCCAGCCAAAGGAATACATGCAAATTGCGGAAAAAGCAGCATTATTTATTAAGAAGCAACTTCACAATGCTGAAACCCAAAGGCTGAACCATAGTTTCAGAAATTCTCCATCTAAAGCACCTGGTTTCTTGGATGATTATGCTTTTCTGATCTCTGGATTACTTGATCTCTATGAGTTTGGTGGTGGAATCAACTGGCTTCAATGGGCAATTGAATTGCAGGGTACTCAGGTAAAGATTGATCTCTGAATCTGAAAGAAATTTCACAGTGCTTTGCCAGACATCGAGTTCCTCCTGAGATGTATTACTTGCAGGATGCTTTGTTTCTTGATGGGGATGGAGGTGGATATTTCAATAATACTGGGGAAGATACATCAGTTCTTCTCCGTGTGAAAGAAGACCATGATGGGGCAGAACCCTCTGGGAACTCGGTGTCAGCTATAAATCTTATTAGGTTGGCTTCCATTCTTGCTGAAAGTAAGGCTGAGCACTATAAGCGAAATGCAGAGCACCTTCTGGTCCGTAAACTGCCACCTCTTTCCTCCTAGAAAACTTGTTTTCTTCTTTGTACAAGTTCCCAAGGGTGGAAAGTTATTATCACTTGGTAGTTGTCTAAGATTCCCCTTTACATGGTAGTGCAGGCTGTTTTTGAGAAAAGATTGAAAGCTTTGCCTATGGCGGTGCCCCTCATGTGTTGTGCAGCAGATATGCTGCGTGTACCTTCCAGAAAGCAAGTGGTTGTGGTCGGAGAAAGGAATTCTGAGGAATTTGAAAGAATGCTTGCAGCAGCACACGCATCATATGATCCAAACAAAACAGTGAGTATATTTAACTCCTTTGTTGAGTTGATACTGCATATTTCTTTTTGGTTGTCATCAATAACATCTGTGCGGATGTTGGTTGTAGGTTCTTCATATAGACCCCAACAACAAAGAAGAGATGGAATTTTGGGAACAGAATAACAGCAACATTGCTCTGATGGCAAAAAATAACCATGCAGCAAACAAGGCTGTAGCTCTTGTATGCCAAAACTTCACTTGTAGCCCGCCTGTGACTGATCAATCCTCACTTGATGCTTTACTATCCAAAAAATCGTCCTCTTCATCAACATGAGATATCGGTTCTCACAAGTGGATGTTAGCTAAAGCTTAGAAGCCATATTATACACAACTTGTTGGTTCTGACTTCTGTGTCAAATTATTTTCTTCAGTGATATAGAGATTACGCTCGTCTTTTTACTCTCTATGCCAGCATTGTCTTTCAAATTTGATACAGAATGATGGAACTCTGTATATTTTTATAGTTAAGGTTGAATAAAATAGTTATATATTAAGTTTGGTTTAGTTAAATAAGTTTGTACTTCATTTTCCTGGGTGAACTAACACAATAAACTGAATAAAGTCACCATGGCGGGACTAAAAATTGTCTCCAATTCATCTTAGATGTTTGAAAAATGTGAGATCACATTTTACCAAATAAATGAGATGTCACACTTTTTTTTTTTTTCCTAAGATCACATAATTTTTCAGTAGTCAATGCATATTAAATTTGAAAATAAAGAAGAGCATAATTTCCTAAGATATTAAACGAATGGATTATGCTGATTCCGGTCATATTCAGAAGTCCATAAATCTATCTCCAAAGGAAAAAAGGGTCCTTTCTCTGCTAGCTTCTAATTTGCTATCACTTCACACTTCACACTTCCTTTCTGAGACTCTTATCCACTGAGTAGTGAATACCATGAAAGCAATCCAATTCCGTACGCCTAGGTTGTACTATGACACATTTCATCCCACAATCAACTTCCAGATACCATCATCATCATTATCACTCCCTAAACCAATGATCTCCCGCTGCAGCATAGTCCAATCTCACCACCCCAATTTCACAATCTCATACCTGATTGACTCTTGTGGTCTCTCTCCAGACACAGCTGCTCTTACTTCCCAAAAGCTTCACCTTCCTTCTGCTGAAAGACCAGACTCTGTTCTCACCCTTCTCAGGGAGCATGGTTTCACAGATACCCAGATTTCAAACCTCATCAGAAAACGCCCATTGCTCCTCTTAGCAAACCCAGATATCCTCTTGCCAAAGTTTCAATTTTTCCTCTCCATTGGGATTTCCAATACCAACCTCGCAAGAACCCTAACCGCTGACCCAACCCTTTTGACCCGCAGCTTGGAGAAACAGATCATACCCTCTTACAATTTCCTCAAGAGTGTGTTGATTTCTGATGAAAAGGTTGCAGCTTCATTGAAGCGCACATCTTGGGTCTTCCTCGAGGATCACAAGAAGAATCTCGTACCAAACCTCAATCTCCTAAAAGAGATGGATGTTCCTGAATCATGTGTTACGCTATTGCTGACTCATTTCCCGGAGGCATTGATGCAGAAAAAGGAAAACTTTGCAAAGCTTTCTAAGGAGATTAAAGAAATGGGGTTTAATCCAAAAAAGACAACTTTTGTGTTGGCCATTCATGTGCTCTCAGGTGAAGGTAACAAATCCATATATAACCGCTGTTACGAGGTTTATAAGAGGTGGGGTTGGTCAGATGATGACATCCTTACGGCATTCAAGAAGCACCCACATTGTATGATACTTTCAGAGGATAAGATAATGAAGACAATGGATTACTTGGTGAATAAGATGGGTTGGCCTTCAGGGATGATTGTTAGGTGCCCAGTGGTGCTGTTTTTCAGCTTGGAGAAGAGGATTAAACCTAGGTGCTCTGTTGCTAAGGTTTTGTTGATGAAGGGATTGATTAAGAGGAAGTTGAGCTTGTCCACTTTGCTGTTGCCTGATGAGGACAGTTTCTTGGAGAAGTATGTGATCAAGTATGAGCTGCAGGTGCCTCAGTTGTGGAGTGTGTATCAGAAGAAGTTGGATTTTATGAGTGTGATTTGATTTGAGTTTGCAGATAGCTATTGCCCGTATTCTAATCTCGTCTTAAATTTTTACATGATTAATAGAAGTTTACATAATGTGGCCTTGCCTATTTTTTTTTTGGCATCCTGGTTTCTCTGAATGTCTTGTTTGCTATATATGAATGGTGAATGGTATGTGTCAAGTCAAGAGAGTTCAAAAAATGGAAGAATAACAGTTGTCAACTTATACCTGAATTCAATATCACATATGTAGTTAGTGATGTAAAAATGTAATGACAGCACATCCAATGAGAATCCTGATCATAAAATGCCCTAGTTCTTCTGTACACACTGCATTTGTTTAACAGCGAAATACAAAATAATGTTTAGCAGACGAAATAAGAGGCTGTGTTTTTAGACTTAAATTAGCGTATTTTGTATTATTTCTGACAAAGATATTAATAATAAATACAAATTATTTTTTTTATTATTTTCATTAGGTTTATATAATTATATTTTTTATTATTATTTTGTTTTTCAAATTTTTTGTATAAAAAAATAGAATAAATTAAATTTTTATAATTTATTTTAATTTATCATTTAATAAAATAAAAAATACTAATTTTTTTTATTTTGTTCTCAATATCTTATCCTATTCTATTATCAAAACTAAATATATTTTAAGAAACATACATCCGAATTAAGAGTCAAAATAATTCCAAAAAAAATTATTCGAGAATTAATTTACTCCTCAAAAAATAAGATATCTCCAATTAGTCTATAAAAAAATACAATCTAAATCAAATTAGTTTTTTTATTAATTAAATAATAATGTATTATGTTAAGTATTATGTGTCATTTAAATATAAAAAACACAAAATAACTTTAAAAATATATTATAATATAGAACTTTAAAATAATTCACTAAATAAAATGAACCTTTTTTCATGAGTATTTAAAATGTTCTTATCCTAGCATAATTTTTTGATAAAAGAACTGCATGAGTAAGCTCCTTGTTCTTTGTGCTCCTAACATCATCCACATAGAGATAAACAACTGAAGCTGAAATTGGTAACAATTTCGGAATTTTCTCTGAAAAAGGATCAAGAAAATGGTGGAACAGAGGAAGCCTCTCGTTCTCTCTTCCACCAAACACCTCATCAATTCCTTGTTGAGCTCTTCCCCAAGCAACGACCCTGCAACCGCCACCGCCACTACCATTCCCCTCTTCCAATTACCTGTGGGGATTCTCCGATTCTCCGACCACCCGAATCACCATCCCCAACTACCTTCTCTTGACGATTCTGCCCTTGTTGGCCTCTCCACTTTACTTCTTAAGAGGCTCTCTGTCACTTCTGGTTCACTGGTAATCCACACTCACTCGCTCCTCTAAACTTTAACTTCAATTCTGATACCCCTTTATCGAATTAAATCTCTTCGATGTTAAAAGAATTGTTTTTTGGGATAAATTTTGTGTTTTTTATTCATTAATTTCTTTTTAGGTTCTGGTGAAGAATGCTGAGATGGGTGTGCAGAGGGTTGCTGTGGCCATTGCTCTTGATCCTCCAGGAACTACTACTACACTTGAGCCTGATTCTGATTTGAATTTATCATCATCTTCTTCTCATCCTGCCAGAGTAATGCTTGTGTTTCCTTCTTGTGATTTCCCTGCTAGTGGGGCCGTGTTGTTTGATCATGAAGTTGCTTATTTGTCTCCACTTTTAGCATTTAATCTAAATTTGCACATGTCATGCTTAAAATCCATTCTACAACATGGGGAGGACACTTTAGCTTCTTATTTCAAGCCCCAATTTTGTAATGAGGATGCTGCAAAAAGCAGTGAGGATTATGTTATCAATGTTGAGTTGGCACCTTTTGCCCAAGCTCTTAGGTTTGCATCACATTTGAGGGTTTCTTTTGTGAAGATGCCAGAATGTGGCATCCTTGAATCTATCAGAGAAAGTTCACCTATTGAATCTAAAGAACGGCAAGACATGATTGACTTAGCATTACAAAAGTACTTCGAAGTCGATAGATATTTGTCAAGAGGAGATGTTTTTGGGATTAACATAAACTGGAAATGCAATTCAACTATTTGCATTCCGTGCAACCAAAAATCAGATAAGAAAAATGACAGTAACCTTATCTACTTCAAGGTATATTTAGTTCATTTTTTTCCCCATAAATCTCAAGAAATATGTCAGGTTCTTGTTAGAGTGTAACTTATATCCTCAGGTCATTGCTATGGAACCATCAGATGAACCGTTCCTTCGAGTCAATAAAACCTCAACTGCTCTGGTCCTAGGAGGGAGTTCACCATCCGCCCTTCCTCCAGATTTGTTAATTGCTGGACCAGAAGGACCTGTGCCGTTGCAAGGAGACACAGTAAAGATATTGGGTTCAATACTTACACCAACTTTCTGTCCATCGGCCCTTTCTTCGAAATTTAGAATTTCAGTTCTATTGTATGGCTTGGCAGGTGTGTTCTCCGTTGCCTTATACCCTACTTTCCATGTGAATCACCATTTGTATTCTGTTATTTTTCTTATTTGAAATAAATATACCTGGTTTGAGAAGTCACGTGGTGTTGTTTGAATTCATTGATGGCCTATATTGTATTTCTGATCAACAGAATTATGCAGGTTGTGGGAAGAGAACTGTAGTTAGATATGTTGCTCGTCGACTGGGCTTGCATGTGGTGGAATATAACTGTCATGATCTGATGGCGTCTGAAAGAAAATCTATTGCTTTGGCTCAAGCTTTCAAGACAGCTCAAAGGTGTATTTTGAAACTACAAGTACATATATGTAGCTAACTATGTATATATATTAAGCTGATTGCCTGTCTAAGGCTAAGAGGAATTTACTTCTTTGAATATGTTTTCTGATTTTTATGCACTTCTGGGATGTGATTGTTACAGATACTCACCAGCAATACTTCTTCTACGGCATTTTGATGTTTTTCGAGATTCACCTTCTCCCGATGGTTCACTAAATGATCAAAGAGGCAATACATCTGAAGTAGCATCTGTTATCAGGAGATTCACTGAACCAATTAGTGAACATGATAGCAACTCCAGGGGAAAATCAAATGGTGAATTTGTAAGATTTAACTTAAATGAATGTTGTTGTTATTCTTTGATGATTACCCTCTAGTTAAACCTTAAATCTTTATCATATTACAAATCAGAGAAAGAAGTAAAACAAGATAACATCAAAAGAAGCAACAGGCCAGATAAATAATACATAGTTTTCGCAGTTTCCATAACAGGAAAAAGAATCTAATGAAAGTGAAACAGCTTGTGGGAACTCTATTAAGTTGTGGCAACCTCTACCATTTCTTTTTTTTTATTTCTAATATATAGGATTACAAAGATATTTACTTTTGCAACATGCTGGTGAAGGTTGAGAAGAATGTTGAGAAAACAAGCGTGCATCAAATCCTCTTGATTGCTGCTGCTGACAGCTCAGAAGGTCTACCTCCAACTATCAGACGCTGCTTTAGCCATGAAATAAGTATGGGACCTTTGACTGAAGAGCAAAGGACTGAAATGTTATCCCACTCACTTCAAAGTGTTTCTGGACTCCTCTCTGATGTAAGTTTGGAATGAAGCTTCATCTTGTGTAAACCTTCTTTTGCTTCTTTTTACTTGTGGCATTGCCAATGCCAGTTCTCTCTAAATTTCAAAACTTAATTAAACTGATTTAAAAATTAAGTTATGAATAAATGATATTGAAAGCAAGGAGTGGGCAGAAGAGTTGGGCCATGTGATTAATTTAAAATTTAAACTTTCTCCTCTCTTTTTTGTTAAAAATTAAATTATAATAGTGGGCTCTTATGCAAAAGAAAAAAATGGGATACTAAATTTAGGATCACCATTTGTATGGTAGTATAGAAATTTTTATCCAAAAAAATATGTATAATATCTCTCAAATTATTAGGACTGGCATTTAATTGCACATTGGACTTCTTTGATTATTACTGCTGAATTTGATCAATCACATTGTTGCTTCTTGCAGCCTGATTTGGAGGGTTTTGTAAAAGAAATAGTTGGTCAAACATCTGGTTTTATGCCTAGGGATATGTGTGCTCTAATTGCTGATGCTGGTGCCAACTTATTTCCCAGGAACGATACTGAAATGGACAAGCATAGGTTTGAGGATATAGATGCTTCTTCTAGTTCCAAAATGACACAGGAGAAGGAGAAAGTTTCACCTCAAATTCCTAGGAAGGAAGATTTAATGAATGCTTTAGAACGATCAAAGAAAAGAAATGCATCAGCATTGGGAACTCCAAAAGTAAATTAAACTGCTATTGTTTTATCAATGAAGAGTGCACACATTAGCTCATTATTTGTCTTCGAGATGAAAACTTTTCCTAACTTCATGGAGATATTAAGCATGGAACTGATTTGCAGGTTCCCAATGTGAAATGGGAAGATGTCGGTGGGCTTGAAGAAGTCAAAAAATCAATCCTAGATACTGTTCAGGTGAGCTTCTTGTGTGGCATAACTATCAATTTTTACATCTTTCTTCTTATAAAAGCACAACTCCACCCTTTTATGTCGGAGACAAAGCAACTTGAACATATATTCAGTAAAACTTGTGTTTAAATGTTCAACATTGTATATTAATCATTAGGTTGTCATATTTGTAAGTTGGTTGAGTTGAAGTCCATTCAAGTTTCTATTCAGGTATAAAAATAAAAGTTAAAAGAGAGAAATGAGGAGCTTTTGAAGAGTCTAGCCTACCTCCTAAGGTTTGACATGGAAGCTATGAAAGTGCAAATTCTGTTAAAATGGATATTGAAGAGACTTTCTCTGCTATCTATCATCTCAGTTTATTTAGCATATCTTAGCTTTTTCTATTTGATGGAAAATAATATGCTTCTCCTTCAAGTCATTTTTTTTTTTTTGTTTAAGAACATTGTCAGGCTTGTTTCTTATATATTGTTGTATTTATCTTGTTAAATGATAAGCAAGCTCGGATATACTGTTTATGTTTGTAGTTTCAGAATATCTAATTGTTCTGAATTTCATATTTTTAGTTGCCCCTCCTGCATAAAGATCTTTTTGCATCTGGATTACGCAAGAGATCCGGCGTTCTTCTGTACGGTCCTCCTGGAACTGGCAAAGTAAGTTGCAGTGTACCCGTTGATGACAATATTCAACCTGTCTTTTACATTTTTTCCCCTCACTGAAGTTTTCTGACTCCATTCTATTTTCAATTATTTTTATTGCATTTCAGACATTATTAGCAAAAGCTGTTGCTACTGAATGTTCCTTAAATTTTCTTAGTGTAAAAGGTCCTGAACTGATAAACATGTACATCGGAGAGTCTGAGAAGAATGTTAGAGACATTTTCCAGAAGGTATAGCTCTAGTTTTGCCAATTTTATCTCTGAAATGGACCGTTTTCATAGCATATTTGAATGTTTTAAACTTTCAATGTAATTCACAGGCCAGATCAGCACGTCCATGTGTTATCTTCTTCGATGAGCTTGATTCTCTCGCCCCAGCTCGGGGTGCTTCTGGAGATTCTGGGGGCGTTATGGACAGGGTGGTTTCTCAGGTATTTATTTACCTTTTCTAAGCAATGCCATGTTTGTAGAAACCCTTCCCCGAGTTTCCTAATGCAATATGTTTCCCTTGCTAATAGATGCTAGCCGAGATCGATGGCTTAAGTGATTCGACGCAGGTTTTATTCTCTTTCTGGAAATTTTATTTTAGCATTCATGTGATATTTTATTTTCCTTCTAATAAATGGTATCTCTCTATGTGCCCTACTAGGATCTGTTTATTATTGGTGCAAGTAATAGACCGGATTTGATAGATCCGGCACTTCTACGGCCCGGTAGATTTGATAAGCTTCTATATGTTGGAGTTAACTCCGATGCGTCTTATAGGGAGCGGTAAGCACTCTACTTTTCCAGTTCTCTGTTTGGTGAAGAATCTATTATTTGATATCTTTTGTGATAGATTGTTATGCACTTCTAATATCGAACTTTCCCAGGGTCTTGAAAGCACTAACTCGAAAGTTCAAGTTGCATGAAGATGTCTCACTGTACTCTATAGCGAAAAAATGCCCGCCGAACTTCACCGGAGCTGACATGTATGCATTGTGTGCAGACGCCTGGTTCCATGCCGCGAAGCGCAAGGTTAGTACCCCAAGATCATTGGATCTGCACCCATGATTCTGTGATTTAGACTGTACTGATCCTTGGTGATTTTTGTCTAGGTTTCGAGCACAAATCCGGAGTCTTCCAGCCAAGATAGTGAAGCAGATTCTGTAGTTGTTGAATACAGTGATTTTGTCCAGGTATCTTGAATCCCCCCACCCCAAAAACCAAAAAAATTGGTCACCCATGGTTCAAAGTTCAAACTTTGAAGCATTTTTCCTACTGATATTGTGACTGCCATTTCCTGAAAATTTCAGGTCTTAGTAGAGCTGTCTCCTTCCCTCTCCATGGCTGAGCTCCAGAAGTATGAGAAACTTAGAGATCAGTTTGAGGGCACCTCTAAATAATTTCTCTTCTTACATTCTTGTTTTTTCATGCAAATTATAAGCTGTTTTTGGCGACAGTTGAAAAGTGTTATTAAATTAAAGTAATAAATTTTCAATATATGAAAACACTTTAATTTAAAAAATAAAAGTAAAAAGTGTTGTAAAAATATAAAAAAGATATAATTTTAATTTTAATAATATTTTTGAAGAGTCGACAAAGTTGTATTAGTGCTCTAGTCACAATAGACTAGACTGCAACTATTTCTATAAGAAATGTATATATTACATACCTGATAGGCACAGGTCTTATATTTGGCTACCAACTACATAAGCTCATTGCCACGTTTAGATGATGAACAACTCATTGTAAACATGTTTCCGTGAATTATCGTCATTATTTTATTCCTTTTCTTTATTATGAAGACGCTTTGATATCATTGATATGTCATGCTCACGGTTGATTCTTATTTATTGAAGATAAGTAGTTTATAAATATTTGTATGAGAGTATAAAAGTTATAAAGTTCATTTTAGTACGATATTATGATATTTTAAAAAATATTGTTAAAATTAAAGTAATATTTTTTTTATTGTTAAACAATATTTTTTTAAGAAGTGTTACTTAAAAAAAGTATTATCAAAATATATAAAAAAAATGTGATTTTAATTTTAACAATACTTACATAGTCATCGTAACATATCGTGACGTAACATATTCATACTAGAATATATAAAATTATAAATTATATATTTAATATCACTTCATATAATTTACTTAAGGTTATCAGCACTTGTTCACTTTTACTGGACAATCTTCTTAGTTACTAAATAAGAAAATAGTTGTTATATATACAAGTTTTTTTTTTGGCAACTAAGTCTAATTAAGTTGGCTTAAACTCAATAAAAGTTAACTTTAGATTAGATAGCGTGTAAACATGTGCTCCCGCAATTGTTCAATAGCGCGTACATTAATATGAAAAATGCTTTTTCTCCCTTGATCAAAATTGAAACTATAACCAAGTTGGGTTGGTCTAGTGGTTAGCTCACTAGTCCGCTTAAGCAAGTGTCTATATTAAAGTACATATTATTGTTCTCATTATACTGTTCATTTGGTGATAACATTGTTAGGTCGGTGTAAAAATGTTACGTAGTATTTCTTATATAGTTTAACATATATCTGCATAAGTTTGAGGAATTTGAATGTGTTTTTTGTGCATGTTTGAGTGTTTGCATGTTTTGAACTGAGTTCGTGTGTAGTAATCAATAACAACTTTCGGTGTATTTTGTCTGAATTGATATGCATTTGGTGTTGTTATCCTCTTTTTGTTGTAACTAGACAACAAAATGTTGTTGTAGTATTTTTTATGTTATTTTGTGCATGTTGAGTGATTTGCATGTGTTTGAGAGATTTTGGTCATGGATTTGTTGTAACTAACCTATAGAAATTTGTTGCAGCGCTTTTGGTATCATTTTGTACATGTTTAATTGAGTTGCATGTCTTTTTGAACTAACATGCTGTGATGTAATCAAGAAATAATAGCGGTGTATTTAGTTTGTCTTTTGGTGTATTTCATGTGAATTGAGGTGCACTTGGTGTTGTTGTCCTCTTTTTGTTATAACTAGGCAACATAATATTGTTGTAGTATTTCTGATATTTTTTTGCATGTTTGAGTGACTTGTATGTGTTTTTGTCTATTTTTGAAGAATTTTGTTCATGGACTTGTTGTAATTAGCCCATAGAATTTTGTTGTAGTGCTTCTGGTATCATTTTGTGCATTTTGATTGATTTACATGTCTTTTTGAACTGACATTATATGATGCAATCAAGAAATAATAGTGGTATATTTGGTTTGTGTTTCAGTGTATTCCATATGAATTGAGGTGAACATGGTGTTGTTTTTACCTATTAACCTAATTTTTTATTCCTTATAAAACAATAACAATCAAGAAAGTTGTTGAGAGGAGTACCATAAAAAAAGAAGGACCAAAATATAATGTAAGCATATATATGTTAGAGCAACTCTATTTTTTTGTATAAATATAATTATGTAACATAATTTTCATTTATTTACAAAAAACTCGCGATTTGAGATATTCCACAAGATCTATTTATGATATATTCTACAACATGAACAATGATAAGAAAGCTATTTTCGAAGAATTGGGATTTGCTGCTGTAACGCATATACCAGTTAGGAGTGGCAAACGGGCCTAAACCCGCCGGATCGGCCCGTGTAACCTGCCAAAAAAAGCGGGCTGGGCTGGAAAATTGGGACCGCCTAACCCGCACCGCTTAAACGGCGGGCTTTGGCGGCGCAGGGGTATTTTTATAATTTTTTTGCCAAAACCTAACTTTTCCCAACCCAACTTACAAGAGAATGAAGATGAAAATTGAGTGTTTTGAATTATATTTATTTTTTTAGAGACAATATTTATAATTATGTTTTGGATTATGTTTATTTTGTTTTGGGAACAATATTTATAATTATGCTTTGGATGAAAACTTGGTTTATAATTATATTTATTAGATATTTATAATTACAAAGACTTTAATGTTTGTGAATATAAAAATTGAATTATCTGTGCAATGTATAGTTAAAACAAACACATACTTTGTATCTTTGTAAATATTCAATCTAAGCTTTTCATATAATTTCTTTGCAAAATTAAACTTTTATGAAACTGTCTGTACTGTATTGAAATCCTGTTAATCTAAATGAATCCAGGTTCACAGAAATGCAGAAAAAGAAGAATTATTTTTGTAACACACCAAAAACTATTCAAATAAACAACAAGAATGCTTATAGTTTTTTCTATAAATTTTCATCAGAAGATATAAAAATTGTGTAGGTTGAATTTCCACACTTCTTAACTATTGAATTGTCTGTGTACTATATATTTAAAATAAATAAATCTCTTGAAAATTTTGAAAAAACTAATCTGAAAACAAACAGTAATATGGTAAAATGGAATAAAACAAGAAAATATAAAAAGTAAACTTCATTTTCATATTAAAAAAAACATCACACAGAAACTGAAAATACACCGAAAGCATTTCCAAAATAAACCAATTTATAATTTCAAATGCACTGAAACTGGAAACGAAATAGATTTATCAAAATAATAATTCAGATTCAGAATAGATTTATCAAAATAATAATTCAGATTCAGAACTCCTACATTACATTCAAATTCAAACTGTCAACCATGAACAACAATTTTCACAAACAAAAACAAAATTATTCAACTACAAAATCATAAACTACTAACGAACTACATTTATTAGATTCGAACCACACCTTAACCACTTGATTAAATTCAAAGCAATAATCCAATTCGCACTAGTTCAATTGACCGTCTAAACTTGAAAATACACCAAAAGCATTTTCAAAATAAACCAAATTATACTTCCAAATGCACTGAAACTGGAAAAGAAACAGGTTCATCAAAATAATAATTCAGATTTAAAACTCCTACATTACATTCAAATTCAAATCATTAACCATGAACATCAATTTTCACAAACAAAAATAAAATTATTCAATTACAGAATCATAAACTACTAACGAACTACATTAACTAAATTGGAACTACACTTCAGCCACTTGATTCGATTCAAAACAATAATCTAATTCGTTCTGGTTCAATTGACAGTTTGAACTTGAATCATTTATTGTCTTCGAAAATAAAATATCTGTTCTTCCACTGCTTGATTTTAAAAAATTTGATCCAAATATTCAAATAAGACAAAAGAGCTTGATCTTGAACGAAGAGAATGTAGAAAACAAAGAGAACACAGAAAGAAAAAGAATAAAGAAAATGCAGAAAAGAAAAAAACGTAGAAAATGCTGAAAATGCTGAAAATTTTCGAAAAAGAAAATGAAATCCGCATGAAAAAAGCAATTATATATATTCGTGCATTAAGTCAAAAGTTCGTTAGAAGTAGTGTTGTGTGGAGGTAAATTAGGTTTTTAGACATAAAAAAGAAAGAAAGAAAAGATGAAAAAAACCTAATGGATTTCCAATTTATGCAAAATGCTTTTCTTTCAATTTCGAATTTCTAAAATGTCCAAGATATGTGTTACATCTTCTATCCGAAAATCTTCTATTTTCATAAGGTTTTCGTGACTGGTATTAAAAAGGTCCAATAATGTATGTATATTGGACCTTTTGAGACAATTATATATCATGGGAGGTAATTCTAATTGGTCAATAAAAAAAGATTTTAATTCTATCTCTTTTTTGTTTTTTCTTAGTTTAGCCAGTGTATCATGAAAAGTAAAACTGGGTAAAATAACTTTGTGTTGATTTTTTTCTAATTTCAAGTTTTCTTCTCCCGCATATAAAAAATGAATAAATAGGTCAATTAAATTATGAGAGGCTTCATAAAATGCTTCTTTAAGAGTTAAACTTCCATTTGTCCATATTTTAAAAAAGAATATTTTTTGTTTTTCATTCTCATTTACATAAAAATGAATTTGGTTAAATAATTTGAATATAGAGATTAATTAATAAGAAAAATGGTCATTTCAGTTTTTATGCAAAAATATAATATAAAAAAATGTATTCAATGGTTTTAGTTTAATAAGATTCACATAATGAAACTCACGGCAACGGGGCATTCCTCTTTCATTTTCTTTGGGACATAGAGGATGTCTTTTTCCTTCTTTTCTTTTTCTATTTTTTTTTTCGGTTGCAACCATAGTTTCGTGCCCTACTCTTATCAATTATTTTTTGTCAAGAAATATAAAGAAATATCACATTTTATATTCTTACTAGGATATGTATATGTGTTATGTATGAGATGATATATAAAAATATATAAAATATTTTTTTTTAAAAATTAAAACACGCAAAATGACTTTTGTTATAAAAATATTTACAAAATTAATTAAACTTAAAATTTAACTATTTTTAATATTAAAAACATTAAAATCAATGAGTAATAATTTTATTTTTTTCAAAGTATAACAATTACTTATTAATAATAACATATAGTTTGTTATTAAATTAAAATATTAACTCTTATGTTAAAATTGATTTGAGCAAGTACAATTTAACATGAGATAAAGTTTATCTTTGAATTACCTTTTTCATATCATAACAAAAAAATTATTATGAAAAATTATTTTTGATAAAAATTTGTCTAGAATTATTTAATATTTTAGTATCATATTTGTTAGAAATAAGAGAGTAATCTAAAGAAAGTATTGATTATTATTTAGTGTATTCTCCAATGAATACTGATACAATATACAAGGATTTATATAGATTCTAGAAGAATTAAAGTAATAAAAGCGTCATAACCGACAATAAATATACAGATATACTAAATAAATATAATTGATGCTAATTGATCTAATTGACCCTAATTATACTCTAACATCTCCCCTCAAACTCGAGTGGGGGCTAAGGATACCATCTTGAGTTTGGACACTAAAGTCCAAAAACGAGTAGGATGATGAGCCTTCATGAAGATATTAGCAGTCTGATCCAGAGTCCCAACATCTACAAGACGAACGACATTTATAAGGAGACATTGCTGAACAAAGTGACAATCAATCTCAATGTGTTTGGTACATTCATGAAAAACATTATTATGGGCAATCTGATTAGCACAGTGGTTGTCACAATAAACATCAGTTGAGAACGACTGAGTGGCATCCATGTCTTCGAGAAGCCAACGAATCAATATAACATCGGCAATGGTGTCAGCGAGAGCACGATATTCAGCTTCAGTGCTTGATCGAGCAGCAAACGTTTACTTCATGGCTTGCCAAGAAATAAGAGAGCCTCCAAGAAATAAACAATAACCAGTAGTAGAACGACGATCAGTGGGATCACCAGCCCAATCAGCATCTAAGTATGCTTAAAGGGTTAAAGATGAATGAGCAAAAAAATGAAGCCTATGAAACAAAGTGCCTTTGATGTAGCGAAGAATGCGAAGAACTGCCGCATAATGAGTAGTACGAGGAGCTAACAAGAACTGGATAAGAACATGAAAAGGATAGGCGAAGTCTGGTCGTGTGACAGTCAAGTAGACAAGACCTCCAACTAACTATCAATAAAGAGTAGGATTATCCAAAATAGTGCCATCCAAAGGAGTAAACCGAACATTAGGCTCAAGAGAAGTAGACTCAGTGCGACTATTTGTAATTCCAACTCGAGCAAGAAGATCAAAAGCATACTTAGTTTGAGAGAGATAGATACCGTCATCAGATGATATGACTTCAAGATCAAGAAAATAACTGAGAGAACCAAGATCTTTCATCTCAAAATGTGGTGAAAAGGATGCTTTAAGATCAGTGATACCATTAATATCATCTCCAGTAATGAGCATGTCATCAACATAGAAAAGTAGAAGAATAACCCTACATTTACTTTTACGAATAAAGAGAGAATTCTCATAAGGGTTGCAAGTGAAATCGAAATTACATATAGTGGTGTTAAACTTTTCAAACCATTTACGAGGAGCTTGCTTCAGACCATAAAGTGCCTTACGAAGAAAACATACTTTGCTAGAAGAACAAGGATATCCTGCTGGTGGTTTTATATAAACCTTCTTTTTCAAATTCCCATTAAAAAATGCATTCTTCATATCCATCTGAGTGAGAGACCATTTTCTGACCGCAACAATGGCAAGGAGAGCACGAACAGAAGTGAGACGAGCAACAGGAGCAAAATTTTTTTCATAATCAATACCATACTTTTGCATACATCCTTGAGCAACCAATCATGCTTTATGACGTTCAATAAAACCATCAAAGTGAGTCTTTATCTTTTATACCCATCTACTATCCATAATTTCTTGATCAGAAAGAGGATTAACCAAGTCCCAAGTGTTTACTTTTTCTAGTGCTTGGATTTCTTCTTGCATCGCTTGCTGCCAATTTGGATTGGTGGAGGCTTCTCGGAATGACTTAAGTTCATGGTGATGAAGAATAGTAGAAAAATAATGATAATCAAGAAGATGAGGATGTGAATTTTTTACTCTAGAAGAATGAGTGGAGGGAGGAGGCAAAACAGCAGGAGCAAGATCATCGTCCGGTCTGGAATCATCGGGAGGTGGAGATGGCAAAAAAGTGAGAAGCCCGAGAGGTTGACTTGATACAGAACATGTATTATCATCACTAGAAAAAAGATCAACATTAGAGTTAGTGAAAAATGGTAACTGAATAGAGGGAATAGACTCAAATGAGGAGAAAGTAGAGAACATGTGATGCTCCCACAATACAACATTCTGAGATATACGAATACATTGAGAGATAGGATCCCAACAACGATTATCTTTGTGTTTAGTTCCATAACCAAGGACCCGTGGTTCAAGTTTATTATGTTCATGAGGCTAAAGAAGAAAAAAACAGACACAACTAAAAACTCGAAAAGAGGTGTAATATGAAGAAGTATGATGAAGACGCTCAAAAGGAGTAATGTTACCAAGAACAAAAGAAGGAAGTCTATTGATAATATATATGGACAGCAGTGAGAACAATTTTACCCCAAGTACGCTCAAGACACGAAGAAGAAATAAGCATTACACGAATAAAGTCAAGAATATGACAGTATTTGTGTTCAATCCGTCCATTTTGTTGAGACGTACTAGGGCAAGAAAACTCAGATAAGTACCCTATTCAGCAAGAAAATTTAAAAGTTTGAGTCACGGTATTCCATAGTATTATCGCATTGAAAAAATTTAATGACCTAGGAAAACTGAGTTTTAATCATAGTGGCAAAGTTAATATAAATTTGAGGCAGTTCATGGCAATTAGTCATCAAATAAACCTAAGTAAAACGAGAATAATCATCTATAAATACTATAAAGTATCGAACCCCTCTGGTAGAAATGATAGGAGCGGGACCCCAAACATTAGAGTAGAAAGATCAAAAGGAGAGCAAGCAAAAGATGAATTATTATGAAAAGATAAGGCTGGTTGTTTTACAATTTGATAATAAATGCAATCAAAAGACTCATTAACTTAACCTAAAACACCTTTAGACACAAGAGGACGCAATTTTTCTAAGGAGATGTGGGCAAGATGGTGATACCACAAGTGAAGGGTA
Organism: Arachis duranensis; assembly: GCF_000817695.3. Classification (NCBI taxonomy): domain Eukaryota; kingdom Viridiplantae; phylum Streptophyta; class Magnoliopsida; order Fabales; family Fabaceae; genus Arachis; species Arachis duranensis. Next base: position 8,315,768 of record NC_029777.3, on the reverse strand, counting down.
GATAGAGAAAAAATAACATAGAGATGTGACGTAAAAGGAACATGAAGATTCTCGAGTTCAAATAATCTTCTGACATTACATCCAGTCATGATTATCTGTCCCGTCCGATCCTGCACGTGACAACCAAAAATAGAAAAATTGACATCAAAACTGATATTAAAGTTTAATTTTGGAATAAAATAAGTATCAAGGAGATGAAGATTTGACTGTGAAATAAAACCCTTATGTGTCGCATGCAAGAGGGAATGATCAACAGTGTTGACAGAAAGTGCATTTGTAGTGATAGATAAAGACGAAAAAGGATGACATAAAGGAGACATGTGATTAAAGCAACCAGAATCAAAATACCATTTAGAGTTACCTGGAGGAGTGGAAAGAGCAGCAGGTATTACTAGAAAATGAGAGAAGTTGCTTAAGAAGAGACTCGATGTCAGATGAAGAGACAGAAGGTGGATTGAGAGAAGCATAGTTGTTGGATTCATTAGCAGCAGCAATAACAGTAGAAGCGGGCACCGTCTTAGAGTAGTTGGAATGAGAATGGTACTGGTTCTGATCTGAATGTTGTGGGTGAGTAGGGTAGGTAGTAATCAAGTGTCCCAAGAGCTTTCAATAATGGCAGAACAATTTTGGACATTTGAACCGTTGATCGTTGTCGTAGATCCAACGGTGCTGGTAGCGTCTGGAGAGAGGAAAAACAAGGAAGTGGACAACGACCTTGAGGCGGCATGTCTAGTGGTTTTCGACGATAAGTCTAGACTCGATGAACTCGTAATGACGAGACGAAGACGTTGGTATGGGCGGTGACGAACCAAAACATTGGAAAATTATCAAAAAACAAGGGCAAAAAACACTGTCGGAAGAAAAACAAAAAGGACTATAAACTAATTTCCATGGAGAAAAAAGAAAAACCTACGGTCTTGATACTATGTCAGAAACAAGAGAGTAATATGAAGAAAGTGTTGGCTATTATTCAATGTATTCTCCAATGATACAATATACAAGGGTTTATATAGATGCTAGAAACAAAGCAATAAAAGCGTAGTAACCAACAATAAATATACAGATATACTAAATAAATATAATTGATGCTAATTATTCTAATTGATCCTAATTATACTGTAACAATATTCATTATTGAATCAAAGTAATATGACCAACATTGTTACCTGTTGAAACTTACAAACATATTTTGACTATTCTTGAGTTAAAGTATCTTTATATATACCTAGAAATTGTTTCATATATTTTTGTTGGTTTAAACACCTACCAAAACTGTTAAAGATAAGATGAATATATAATGGAATGCACAATATCTTGTCACAATGATGACATACTTATTGGTCCAAAATAATTTATAATATTTTTTTCTATTTCAATATAGATAATAAAAATTTTACTAAGAGAAAATATGATATAATTTATACTTACTCTTTATACATAAGCAACATTATATATAATTACTCATAATTTCTAAAAAAGAGAGGTAAGCCAAAAAGACAAAAAAAAGAAGACACACATCAGCCTTTGTCGATGTTATTTCATCACATAATTTTTCAAATTAGAAATGAAATTAAATAAGTAAGAAATATAATTTAAACATTAAGAAAACTCAATATGTAAAGAGTTGTGATAATATAACTTGTATGTGATAAAAATGATAAAATTTATAATAAAAATGATAAAAAATTTAAATAAATAGAAGCAAAATAAAAGAAATGGAAGAAATAGAGTACAATAACGAATGATAATGTTTTATAGTTTATAAAAAAAATCAAAGAGTAAAAATAATGCATTATAGGAAGAAAAAAAGTATTACCAAATAGAAGAGTAATTGGTAAAAAATGAGATTTTCTTCTATTATATATATTTTTTATAATAAATAAGTTATGAAATATAGAAATAGGTAAAATAAAAAAGAAAAGAATGAAATTGTGTTTTTTTTTTATAAATTGAAGAAATATTCATAATTATATAATTGATGGTGTGCATATAACTATTAGACAATAAATTACAAAAAAAATATTAATAGAAATATTAGATTTGGTATCAAAATGAAAAAAGAAGTATAAATAATGAATAAAAATCTGAAATCTAAAATCAAAATATTTAATATCAAGAAAAGAATTAAAGAGAAATTTTTGCTAAACAACAAGTCAAATATTAATGTGATAATAAATTGAATCAAATAACATATATTTAAATTAGTTAAATTAAATAATTGATGTAATAAATTAACTATAATTGTTTGGATCATTAAAGTAAGTTGAATAAATATAAAATATATTATAAATATACCATGTAAAAATTATAACACTTTAAAAACTATTAATAAAAATACATAAGATAAAAAAATAAAAATTAAAATAAAATCAAATTATTTATTTCGGTTAAATAAAATAATTATAATGATTAGTTATACTTTTAGTTATAATTAATGTGATCAAATAAAATATTAAATAATTTGATATTTATTTCAATCAAATCAAATAATATCAGAAAATACATTAAAAAATATATCACGTCAACTATGCTATTAATTGAAAAAACTTAATTTTAATAATATATAATAAATAAATAATTTTTTATATAAAATTTAAGAGAATTTATTTTTCCATTCTTAGTTTTATTGTCATCTATATTTTGATTTTTGAGTTTCAACTATTATCATTATTATGGAAAAAAATTACTCATAACTATCACTAACAAGGTTTAATTACTAAAAAAATAATTTATATTTAAATTATTAAAAAAATTTATTTAATAAATATTGAAGGATAAGGACAAAGTTTTTATTATAGATAAATAATAATACCCTTAAATTATGTTCTCAATTTTTCTCGTTCCTGAAATATAAATTATCTCTTTAAAAATGGATTTATTCTTCTAATCAATATTTTTAATTATTAAAAAAATAGGGAGAATAAAATGAATTAATTTCAAAACTTCCAAGACATTGATTAATCAATATTCAATACCACATGATTAATTACTTTTCAAAGTATCAGCCGTTGCAATTTCTTTGACCACACGGTACAGAATTTTAATAGTCAATTTTATTAGCCCAAAAATGGTGAAATTATGCACGTGTCACACAGACGCAGTAAAGCTAAGTCTTGGATTATTAATGGTGTTACTCTATCTTTTTGTGCCAATATCAATATTATTAGTTTTCTTAATCCGTAGGTTGGATGGAATAATTGGAAATGGGATGATGGCATATTCTTTTGTCTGGCCATTTGCTTCGAAAGAGTAATAACATGTATATTCCAACCAACGGTTTATTGGGTTCACTTGTAAATGTGGCAAAATGAAAATCGTTGGAATTCGCATCGCTTTCAACTTCAAATTAAAGGCTCCCAATATTGGCATCAATGGCTACCCCACTCATCATGTGAATAATATTCCTTCATTGTCTTGCTCCTTTTTATCATATGGTCAACGTGGGTAGCATGAACTTTTTACTTTTTAGTTTTAACCACCCTTGGCTCTCTTCTTTTCCATTTTCAATCAGTAATCTTTTTATTTTGATGTACTGTTAAGTGTATAACTATTTTATACGTATATTTAATCACGTTTCATTAATAAAAATTACTCATTTTTATATTAATTGTGTAAATAATTATCTAAAATAATAGTTGTAATTGTACGATTATTAATACATCAAAATTAAACTTAAAAATAATATGTCATAAAGTATTATGATATAAACAAAATAAAATTACATAAATTTAGAATAAAACAAGAAAACAAAAACATTAATAACGCCAACTTCTGTTGCAATATCCATCACCTATATGGCTTTATTCCGATTTTTTTTTTCTCTTTGATAGTCCAACTTCTGTTGATATACGACTAGTCACGTGTAACAAATAAGTAGTGTTCAAAATTTTAGCATCCCTCCTAAAAAATTCATATTATTCCTATTCTCAATGATACCCAG
>NC_029777.3:8252587-8311810 GCF_000817695.3 Arachis duranensis | reverse complement strand
TTAATCGATTTTGTGTTAATTTAAAAAAAAAAAAGACAAACAAGGAACCAAGCCATTTCAAATGCTTTTAAAAAATTAACTTTTAATTAGTTAAATTAATTAATTAATAATTATTTATTTATTTATATTTTAAGTTTAAGATAAAAATAATTTTTATAATTAATCAGTATTAGCAAAAAGAATAGTTCACTAGTTTATTCTTTTTGTATGTATTCAGGTCGATAACTGAAAGCTCAAAGAGTGCTTCTTTATGTGAAGACTGAAGAGAGATCGAGTAACCGTTGGTCCGACAAGATGACAAGATAGAATTTTTAAAGCGGAGGTGGTACCTGTAAAGACATTCCGACACTCAAGTCAGAGAATTCGAAAGGTAGGGAGTAAGTGTTAGGGTAGAATAATCATACATGTGAGAGAGATGGGACTCCCCTTTTATAGATGGTGGAGGCTATCTTATCTTTGAGATAAGAAGTCCTACTTCTTATAATTCGAAAAATGGTTAGGACCAGACCATTAAAATGGCAGTGATATTTTTGGGCTGGTTGTATTGGACTTGTTAAGAATCCAAACGCTAGGTTAGGAACAATTGCTCCCAAAGCATGAGGATAAGCTTGCTTAGGCTTCACGTTGATTGAGTTCGGCTCTCCGTGGATCGGGAGATCGTGAATCTCGCGTGGGAAAGCAAAATGTTACTTTGTGTTTTAAAAACTTTTGGGCTTCTTAGTGGGCCGTTCTGATATTTTAGTTTTATTAACTTTGGATATCCGTTTCGTTGTTCTCGGAAGTGATCAATCTCCGGGATAGCCGTTTTGTCGAATTTCGTTTAACGTTTTGGATTTACTCATAAAAAAAGGAAAACTTTACTTAAATGGAGAATGTTTACAAGGTGAAGACCTCGTTAAAACCTCCTGCTGCTTTGGGTAGGAAAGAATGCCCTTTAGAAGCGAAAAAGAAAGACAAAGTATCAAAAAGGAAAAATGCTAAAAGATAAGTTGAAAATTCTTGTTGATGTAAGTGACTTTCTCTCTGGATTGTCCTATTTGTAACTTCTCTAAGTCTCCTTCTGGTTCTGGATCTCAGGATCGACTGCAATTCCTATGCCTCTCGTGACATCGATGTGGGATTCTTGTTCTGTGCTCCCTTATAGAGACGGTTCGAGAGATCACTTTGCCGATGTGCTCTGGTTGGTAGCGTTTGTTTGTGGCAATCCTACCTTCCAGAGTTTGAACTCAGTGGCCAAACTCATGAATTATGCGGTTTATATCTTATCCTTGGCCACTGAATGGCCTGCTTCTGTTAGATTAGTAATTTTATTCTCGAGATTACTATCTCGGTTGACTGCCCAGCGCGTGGTTGTTGACCACGCTGGTCAGCCTAGGGGGTCGCCGTGGTTCTGAGGAGGTTGATCAGGCAGTTGATGAGGGTTAGGTTCCGAGTTTTGGTTGGGTTGTTCCTCACGAACGTCTGTCATGCTACCAGAATTTTTATGGTCCCCACAAATGGCGTCAATGTTTACGTCGGCATGTGAAGGTTCAAAGAGTGCTTCTTTAGGTGAAGAGGGATTGGGTACTCATTGGTCCGACAAGATGGCAAGACAGAATCCTCAGAGCAGGAGTGTTACCTACAAAGGCACTCTGACACCTAATTCAGAGAGTTAGAGAGGTATAAAATAAGTGTTTGGGTAGAATGATCATACCTGGAGGAGTGATGTAACTCCCCTTTTATAGATGGTGTAGGTTATCTTATCTTTGATATATGAGTTTTACCTCTTATAATTCGAAAAGTGGTTAGGAGGTAGAGACGATCCCAAGCCATTGGAATAGCAGGAATATTTTTAGACCAATTGTATTGGGCTTGTTAAGAATCCATATGCTAGGTCCGAAACAGTATGTAACTATAAAACTTTGAGCAGAGTTTTTACCAGTTAAAAAATTGTTATTAAGTAAATTGTCGGATCGATGCCATAAATTTTATATTCAACCCTGTTACACAAAAGATGAAACATCAAATCAACTACTAATATAGAATGTACATTGAAATACGAAATATATAATTAGTTAATTAATATATGTATATATACATAATAGTCAATTTAATAGCTAATTTTAAATCTACACATAATATTTTTTTCCTACTTTTATAGTAATCAATAATGTATTGAATTAAATACATATCTTTGGCTATGCTTGAAAAGTCCGAAACATTTAAGCAGATTTTTAAGGTGGTTCGGGACCTTTGTTGCCATGTCTAGCCAAAGTTCCAAACACCTTTCCTCTGCCCTGAAGTGGGATTTGGTACTTAAATATTTTAGATGTTCAACATCAAAGATTTTATTAATTTGCCACCAATAAAAACTTATGTGTCAATATATCTTTTTCAAATTCCAATCCATTAATGAAGTGAGTTGGTCACAAGTAACTTTCAAGGGTTCCTTAACCAATAATTATATATATACAAGAAGTCACCAACAGAAACAGTATATAGAAGAAAATAATAAAAAATAGAAATGAAGGGAGAGCTATAGTAATAAGTAATTTACCAAGGTTTGTACTTTAAACATCAAATAAACAAATTTAAGCAATTAGAGCATTCTATTATTATTTCTATATGCTTTTCAATATTATTTGATTCTTTCTTATTCGTTGATCTGACCATATTTGTAGTTGGCATTGACGCATGTCTTGGTTCTTTTTCTCTGTTAGTCCTAAATATAGTTTATTCTCAAACCTATCCGGTTCACAAAATTAGCAAAAATCATAACCTTGTGTGAGAAAACATGACTAAAACTTTCACCTTCGTGTGTTCATTCATATTTAATTTGTTTAGTGAAACCAAATGCAGATCATTAAATTTAGGTACATATTAATGTAAAAAAGCATAACTAACAAAGTTAATAATTACAACACCTATTCATATTTTATAAATTCAAGCATGCATTTTATTTTATAATTAAATCAAGTTTTTAACTAAATTCTCCCAATCATAAGGGCACTACTTCTACTACTTCTACTACTTCCTGTTGTCGTTGTCGCCCGCCATCGTCGCTGTCGTCTGTCATCGTTGCTGTCATCACTGTTGTCTTATTATTGTTGTTAATGATGTTGATGATGTTGTTGTTTAATTTCTTCTTCTTCTTTTTCATTTCATCCTCTTTTATTATCATCATCATCGTCTTCGTTATTTTCATCTTCTTCTCTTAAAAATATTCAAAAAACTATAACACAAAAATTTGTATACTATACTAATAAAATATGCACAACACATAAATTTTTAGAAGATTATATACCCAAAACATTGATTCACCCAACTAACAAAATACATTCGTAGCAAAAATTTGTGTCCTATATGCAAAAATTTGTATTCTATATGCAAAAAATTGTATATTATATTAATGAAATACGCACAACACATACAGTTTAGTGTACATCACAAAAATCTTGGTGCATAATATAGAAATTTTGATATGCACCATAAAAAATTTTGGAAGACTACATACTCACTCGCCCAACAAAGAAAATACATTCGCAGTAAAAATTTGTAGGCTATATGCAAAAAATTTGTATACTATATTGATAAATTTGTGTTATGTGTAAAATTTGTTGTGCTATATTTCAAAAATTTGTATGCTATAAAAAAAATACAGAAAAGGAAGAGTAGTGACGTATGCATGCGTTTTTTTCGCTGGGCTTACACTAACTTAGTTAAACTTACTACAAAAATGCTTGTACATGTAGCATCATTCTTTTTTTTCCAAAGTATTTAGAATTTGTTGTAAATATTTATTTAAAGACTTGTTGTTGACTAATAATTTGTTGTGTATAAAATAAAATTTGAACTTTCAATGCTTAATTGTACGAAAGAATAAACTAACCACTCAATCAATTCAAATTAATTACATGTTATCTACTCTAGTATTGGCTCAAATATTTTTTTAATTGTAGATAATGCATAAAAATTAAATTTATTTATGATTATGATGTAAGCATTAAATTTAATATACTACTAATGTAAAATAAGTTTAGACAAATAGTAAGATAATTTTGAAGTAAATATATTTTGCAAATTTCTCAACTATTGAACTATAAAATTTTTTTATGCAGATAATTTGCATTGGTTTTAGTCTTTAGATTTAATTATAGATTTAAATTGGTTTCACATGCTTGTAGTAATTATGGCTGCGTTTATTTATAAGAATAGGACATTGAGATAGGATACAAAAATACAAAATCGTATTTGATAGATGAGATATGGACAAAAATATTGCAACTAAAGACATTGAATTACAGAATTAATGTATTTTGTGTCTATCCTGACAGGAAGGACATAGAGACTATAACAAGAGATACAACTTATTTTTTACTTTTTCTTTCATTATTCTTATTAATATTTCATAATTATATTTTTTATTATTATATGCTTCTTCTCAAATTTTTTGAAAGAAAAAATAAGAAAAAATTAGATTTTTCTAATTTGTTCTAATTTATTACCAAATAGAATATAAGAACACAAAATTTTGTGTCTTTATCTTTTGTGTCTTGTTCTCAGTGTCTTGTCTTATTTTATTCTCTGAAACAAATGGAGCCTATAAGTACTTAAGAAGGAATGAAGGCAACATTTAATTAAAGAGACATAGACACTTAGATATGAACATGATAATATATATTTATTGAAACACAGATTTTGATAGATACAATAATAGATAGATGCACACAAAATATATACTTTTAGTATCCTTTCTTAAAGTTGAGACACTGAGAGTTAAGACATAAATTTTGGCTTTTGTATTTCTAATTATTTTTGAAATTATCTATTTTGTCCCTATCTTTACTTTTATCACTTTATGCTCTCCATCTCTAACTTCTCTCCTGCTTCTTCTATTGCCGTCACTGCTTCTTCTTCTCTTCTCCATCCCTGTTTCACTTGTCTATATCTGTCGTTCTGTTCAACTGTTGTCCAAATCTGATTTCACCGTGGTCTAGATCTATGGACTCAGTTGTCAAGCACAAGGAGGATGGCGGGACTGACTCAACTTTCATTGTCGCGTTCCTAACTCTGCGCTGTCTCCACTTTGTTCTTCCACCTCGTCGGCTCAAATTCCATCCCTCGCTCTCACCTTTGTTTGTTTTCTTTCTCAATTTCTGTTTCAATTATTTTTCTTTGTTAAAAAAAGAAAAGGCATGAAAGAGATTAGATTTCGATGATCTTAAAGGTGACGTGACACGGATAATTATGATATGGGAGATAACAAGAAAAGAAAGGTATTAAATTTTTGCATTTTATTATTTTTGTGGTGAATGATTGTTCCTTTTGAGAGTGCTCGACATCAATTAGATGGTTAAAATCACTTTATAACACGAAATGAAGTACTTTTATTATTATTATCATCATTTTTTTTGTTTTATTTATTTTGGTTAAGAATATGGTCTGTTACACCATGCGATGACTTGGATTGATTATGAAAATATCAATGGTAGTAATAGCGAAAAGTAACGGTAATGATAGTAGTAATAGTGATGAAGTATAGAATATTTTGAAGAGGATAAAATTAATATTTAATTTATATTATTGTATATTATATATTATCACTAAACACGTTTTATGTATCTTTATATTTATATTTCTTTGTGTATTTGTATTTGTACTGTATTTCATATATTATCACTAAACATATTTTATTTATCTTTATATTTATGTGTTTCTTGTGTGTACTTATGTCTGTGTCTATCTATCTAGTGTCACAGACCCTATCCAAACACTGTTGTGTAACAATGTTAGTATAATTTAGCTGAAAAAAAAAATTAGGGAAGCATGCAAAGGGATGCACCTTAATAGAGCATGTGGGTTGTGAGTAAATATGGTTTCACATGCTTGTAGTAATTATGGCTGCGATTATTTATAGGGACGAGATACTGAGACATGAATACAAAAACATAAAATTATATTTGACAGATGAGATATGGATAGAAATGTTGTGTCTAGAGACATTAAATTAGTGTATTTTGTATCTATTCGGACAGGAAGGACACAGAGACACTAATAAGAGATATAACTTATTTTTTCTTTCATTATTTTTATTAATTTTTCATAATTTTATTTTTATTGTTATATGTTTCTTCTCAAATTTTTTGAATGAAAAAAAAATAAGAATAAATTAGATTTTTCTAATATATTCTAGTTTATCACAAAATAGAATAGAAGAACACAAAATTTTGTGTCTCTATCTTTTGTGTCTTGTTCTTAGTGTCTTGTCTTGTCTTATTCTCAGAAACAAATGCAGCCTATAAGTACTTAAGAGGGAATGAAGGCAACATTTAATTAAAGAGATATAGACACTTGATACGAACACGATAATATATATTAATTGAAACACAGATTTTGATAGATACGATAATATACAAATACATACAAAATATATACTTTTAGTATCCTCTTTTAAAGTTGAAACACTGAGAGTTTAAGACATAAAATTTGACTTTTGTATTTCTAATTATTTTTGAAATTTATCTATTTTGTCCTTATCTTCACTTTTATCACTTTATGCCCTCCCTCTCTACCTTCTCTCCTGCTTTCTCTACTGCCGCCACTACTTCCTCTCCTCTTCTCCATCCCTGTTTCACTCATCTAGATCTATCGTTCTGCTCAACTGTTGTCCGAATTTGATTTCACTTGTGGTCTAGATCTATGGACCCAATCGTCGAGCACAAGGAGAATGGTGGGACTAGCTCGACCTTCGTTATCGCGTTCCTAACTTTGTGTTGTCTCCACTTTACCCTTCCACCTCGTCGGCTCAAACTCCATCTCTCCCTCTCACCTTTGTTTTTTTTTTTCTTTCTCAATTTCTGTTTCAATTGTTTTTCTTTGTTTAAACAAGAAAAGGCATGAAAGAGATAAGATTTCGATGATCTCAAAGGTGAGGTAACACAGATAATTATGATATAGGAGATAACAAGAAAAGAAATGTATTAAATTTTTGCATTTTATTATTTTGGTGGTGAATGATTGTTCTTTTTGAGAGTGCTCGACATCAATTAGGTGGTTAAGATCATTTTATAACAAAAAATGAAGTACTTTTATTAATATCATCACTTTTTCTTGTTTTATTTGTTCTGGTTAAAAATATGGTCTGTTACCCTTGCAATGAATTGGATTGATTATGAAAATATCAATGGTAGTAATGGCGAAAAGTAACGGTAATGATAGTGGTAGTAGTGATGAAGTATAGGTTATTTTGAAGAGGATAAAATTAATATTTAATTTATATCATTATATATTATATATTATCACTAAACACATTTTATGTATCTTTATATTTATATTTTTTTGTGTAATTGTATTTGTATTGTATTTCATATATTATCGCTAAACATATTTTATGTATCTTTATATTTATGTTTTTTTGTGTGTACTTATGTCTATATCTATCTATCTAGTACCAGAGACCCTATCCAAATACTGTTGTAACAATGTTAGTGTAGTTTAGCCGGAAAAAAAATCGGGGAAGCACGCGGAGGGATGCGCTTTAACAGAGCATGTGGATTGTGAGTAAATATGGTTTTATATGCTTGTAGTCATTATGGTTGCGTTTATTTATAGGGATGGGTAGGGACGGATACAGAAATTTTAATATGAAGGCACTAAATTTTAGATAATTTTTTTCATTCTATAAAAATAATTAATATATAGTTATTAGAGTTAATTTTTTAAAAGATTTATCAATATATATATAATTTTTTTCATAATTTTATTTTTAATATTACATAATCACAAAAAAAATATAATAATATCAATAATACATTATAAAATTTAAAAATACCAATAATTTATAGCGTGTTTAGTTAAAAATTATTACATATTTTATTAATTAAAATTAATTCTTTTAAAAATTTTAAAAAATTTGAAAATAAATTATAAATTATTAATTATTTAAAAGACATAGTACCCTTATAGAATACAAGATATAAGATATCTTTATAAATTTTTTTTAACATCGTAAATTTAGAAGAAAAATGAGATTTTTTACAAGAAAAAATATCTAAAGTACATAATGTGATTATTAAAATATAACTATGTAAGTCATTATTCATATAATAATATAAATGTTAAATATGTTAATATAAAAAATAAATGATTTTTTAAAAATAAATATAGAGATTATTATATTAAAACTAATTTAAAAAGTACAAAGACTTGAGGGTATGATATTAGATTAGTTAAGTAAAAAATATTAGTGAATTAAATAATTAAGACATAAATCATCACATAGTGAAAAATAATACATATAAAACTATTAAATTACATAATATATTTTTATTTTTTAAACACATATTTTATATATAAGTATAGTTTCTTAAAATTTCGGGAGACCGAAGCCATTACTCGCCCCTCCTCTAGATCCGTCCCTGGCAATAGCAGAAAAAAGGGTAGACTACTCGCCCCCCTCTAGGTCCGTTCCTGGGGACAGGACACTGAGACAGGGATGCAAAAACACAAAATCATATTTGACAGATAAGATATGGATAGAAATGTTGTGTCTAGAGACATTGAATTAGTGTATTTTGTATCTATCCCGACAAAAAAGATATAGAGACAGTAACAAGAGATATAACTTATTTTTTCTTTCATGATTCTTATTAATTTTTCATAATTTTATTTTTTATTATTATATATTTCTTCTCAATTTTTTTTGAATGAAAAAAAAAAGAATAAATTAGATTTTTCTAATTTGTTCTAGTTTATCTCCAAATAGAATATACAAGAACATATAATTTTGTGTCTCTATCTTTTGTGTCTTGTTCATAATGTCTTGTCTTGTCTTATTCTCAAAAACAAATACAGCCTATAAGTACTTAAGAGGGAATGAAGGCAACATTTAATTAAAGAGACATAGACACTTAGATATGAACACGATAATATATATTTATTGAAACACAAATTTTGATAGATACGTTAATATACAGATACACACAGAATATATATATATATATTAGTATCCTTTCTTAAAGTTGAGTTGAGACACTGAGAGTTTAAGACATAAAATTTGACTTTTGTATTTCTAGTTATTTTTGAAATTATCTATTTTGTCCCTATCTTCACTTTTATCACTTTATTCCCTTACTCTCTACCTTTTCTTCTGCTTCCTCTACTGCCGCCACTGATTCCTATTCTCTTCTCCATCCCTGTTTCACTCGTCTAGATCTGTTGTTCTTCTCAAATGTTGTCTGGATCTGAATTCATCGTGGTCTAGATCTATGAACTCAGTCGTCAAGCACAAGGAGAATGGCGAGACTGGCTCGACCTTTGTTGTTGCGTTCCCAACTCTGCGCTGTCTCTACTTTGCCCTTCCACCTCGTCATCTCAAACTCCATCCCTCCCTCTCCCTTTTTTTTTCTTTCTCAATTTTTGTTTCAATTGTTTTCCTTTGTTTAAAAAGAAAAGGCATGAAGAAAATTAGATTTCGATGATCTCAAAGGTGAGATGACACAAATAATTATGAAATGGGAGATAACAAAAAAAGAAATGTATTAAATTTTTTCATTTTATTATTTTTGTGGTGAATGAAAGTTCCTTTTAAGAGTGCTCGACATCAATTAGGTGGTTAAGATCACTTTATAACAGGAAATGAAGTACTTTTATTAATGTCATTAGTTTTTTCTTGTTTTATTTGTTTTGATTAAGAATATGGTCTGTTATACCTTACGATAATTTGGATTGATTATGAAAATATCAATGGTAGTAATGGCAAAAAGTAACGATAATGATAGTGGTAGTAGTGTTAAAGTATATGTTATTTTGAAGAGGATAAAATTAATATTTAATTTATATCATTATATCTTATATATTATCACTAAATACATTTTATGTGTCTTTATATTTATATTTCTCTGTGTGTTTGTATCTGTATTGTATTTCATATATTATCGCTAGACATATTTTATGGATCTTTATATTTATTTTTTCTTATGTGTGTACTTGACTACTTGTGTCTCTGTCTATTTATATAGTATCAGAGACACTATCCAAATGCTGTTGTAACAATGTTAGTGTAATTTAGCTAAAAAATAAAATAGGAAAGCACGCGGAAGGGCGCGCCTTAACAGAGCGTGTGGGTTATGAGTAAATATGGTTTCACATGCTTGTAGTAATTATGGATGCATTTGTTTATAGAGATTAGATATTGATACAGGGATAAAAATAGAAAATTGTATTTGACAGATGAGATATGGATAGAAATATTGTGTCTAGAGACATTAAATTAGTGTATTTTGTGTCCATTATGATAGAAATGACACAAAGACACTAACAAGAAGTATACCTTATTTTTTAGTTTTTCTTTCATTATTCTTATTAATGGTTTCATAATTATATTTTTTATTATTATGTGTTTCTTCTCAATTTTTGTTTTAATTGTTTTCCTTTGTTTAAAAAAAAAGGCATAAAGAAGATTAGGTTTCGATGATCTTAAAGGTAAGGTGACATGGATAATTATGATATGGGAGATAACAAAAAAAAAAGAAAAGTATTAAATTTTTGCATTTTATTATTTTTGTGGTGAATGATTGTTATTTTTGAGAGTGTTTGACATCAATTAGGTGGTTAAGATTACTTTATAACATGAAATGAAGTACATTTATTATTATTATCCTCAAATTTTTCTTGTTTTATCTGTTTTGGTTAAGAATAGGATCTATTACACCTTGTGATGATTTGGGTTGATTATGAAAATATCAATGGTAGCGATGGTGAAAAGTAACAGTAGTAGTAATAATAATGATAATGATAGTAATAATGAGGTATAGGTTATTTTAAAGAGAGTAAAATTAATATCTAATTTATATCATTGTATCTTATATATTATCACTAAACACATTTTACGTATCTTTATATTTATATTTCTTTGTATATTTATATCAGTATTGTATTTCATATATTATCACTAAACATATTTTATGTATCTTTATATTTATTTTTTTGTGTGTACTTGACTAATTGTGTCTTTGTTTATGTATCTAGTATAAGAGACTCTATCCAAATGCTACTGTAACAATGTGTAGTGTAGTTTAGCTGAAAAAAAAACAGGGAAGCACGCGGAGGGACGCGCCTTAACACTAACAGGGCGTGTGGGTTGTGAGTAAATGTGGTTTCACATGCTTGTAGTAATTATGATTGCATTTATTTATAGAGACGGGACATTGATACAAGTAGGGGTGTCAAAAATTTTTAGGAGGCGGGGATCCCCACTGGAACTGTCCCGAATGGGCCCCGATGGCAGGAAATTTTTCCTGCGATAACAGAGATGGGGGACAAAATTCCCCCGAAGCAGATGTGGGGACTCGAACGGGGATTCCCGTCCCCGTATTTTCCACAATCCCCAAATGTATTAAATGACTTAAACACCCTTAATAATTTATTTTTTAATTTGGTATTTTAGTCATTTGACTACCCATATATATATATATATATATATATAAACCCTAACTACTCTTCCCACACACTAGCGCCGCTTTCGAATTAATAGCTCACCCTCACCCTCCTCGCGAAACCCACCCGCTTCTGCATTCTCTCCATCGTCTTTGCACCCAGCGTCCCAGCCAACCACCTCCAAACATCTCCGTCGCGGCCTTGCTACTGTCCGTTTTAGCCGGCCTCGCTACTGTCTATTCAACTCCTGCACTGCCGCCGTCAGGTCGTCTTGCTTTGCTACTCCGCATGGTCATTTTGCTCAACTGTTGTCCAGATCTAATTTCACCATGGTCTATATCTATGAACTCAGTCGCCAAGCACAAGGAGGATGGCGGAACTGGCTCAACATTTGTTGTCGCGTTCCCAACTCTGCGTTGTTTCCACTTTGTCCTTCCACCTCGTCGGCTCAAACTCCATCCCTCTCTCTCATCTTTTTTTTCTTTCTCAATTTTTGTTTTAATTGTTTTCCTTTGTTTAAAAAAAAGGCATAAAGGAGATCAAATTTTGATGATCTTAAAAGTGAAGTGACATGGATAATTATGATACGGGAGATAACAAAAAAAAGAAAGGTATTAAATTTATATATTTTATTATTTTTGTGGTGAATGATTGTTCTTTTTTAGAGTGCTCAACATCAATTAGGTGGTTGAGATCACTTTATAACATGAAATAAAGTACTTTTATTATTATTATCATCAGTTTTTATTGTTTTATTTGTTTTGGTTAAGAATAAGATCTGTTACACCTTGTGATAATTTGGGTTGATTATCAAAATTTCAATGGTAGTGATGACGAAAAATAACAGTAATTATAATAATAATGGTAATAGTAGTAATAATGAGGTATAGGTTATTTTAAAGAGAATAAAATTAATATTTAATTTATATCATTATGTCTTATATATTATCACTAAACGCAGTTTATATATCTTTATATTTATATTTCTGTGTGTATTTGTATCGTACTGTATTTTATATATTATCACTAAACATGTTATGTATCTTTATATTTATGTTTTTTTTTTGTGTATTTGTTGTTGTATCTATTTATCTGGTATCAGAGACTCTATCCAAACACTTTAGTAACAAACTAACAATGTTAGTGTAGTTTAGCTGAAAAAAACAAGGAAGCACGCGGAGGGACGCCCCTTAACACTAACAGGGCGTGTGGGTTGTGAGTAAATATGGTTTCACACACTTGTAGTAATTATGGTTGCATTTGTTTATAGAGACGGGACATTGATACAAGTAGGGGTGTCATAAATCTCTAGGAGGTGGGGATCCCCGCCGGAACCGTCCTGAATGGGGCCCCGATGGCAGGAAATTTTCTCTGCGGTAACGGAGATAGGGGACAAAATTTCCCGAAGCAGATGCAGGGACCCAAATGGGGATTTTCGTCCCCGTATTTTCCACAATTCCCGAATATATTAAATTACTTAAACACCCTTAATAATTTATTTTTTAATTTGGTTTTTTAGTCATTTTACCACCCATATATATATAGAAAAACTAGAAACCCTAACTCTACTTCCCACACACTAGCGCCGCTTTCGAATCAATAGCTCACCCTCACCCTCCTCGCAAAACCCTGTAACACCTAATACATATACATATTCCAATTTCAGTTTTCTCATAATAAATACAAGATTAAGCTAGGGTTAGGGTATCCTTACCATACCCATATGCTCAATAGCTTGAACCCATAAGTCCCCTTTTTAATTATGGGTCCAGTTGGACCCACGGGTCCGATTTGGACCCCGGTTTAACCAGTTCGGTCTTTCTGGTCCAATTTTGGGCCAAATATTCGAAATTAGTATCAAAATTCTCATTTCGACGAGTTCTATCCTATTTTGATATTAGTTTTACATTTTTAACTTTCCTAATTAAAATACAATTTATTAACTAATTATTTACTGATTTTAGCGGGGTTTACATCCTACCCACCTAATTAGGAATTTTGCCCTCAAAATTCAAAGTGAGTTACCTGAAAAGAGGTGTAGGTAGTCCTTTCGCATTTCTGACTCAAGCTCCCAAGTATGTTCTTCAATACCAGCCCAACTCCAAGCTACTTTACCAAGGGAACCTCCTTTCTGCTTAGATGCTTGCTGCTGGTATCATCAATCCTAACCGGAGTTATTAGAAGCGTTAGATCTTCTCTCACTTTGACTGATTTCGGTTCTAGGACATGACTAGGATCAAAGGTGTATTTACAAAGCTGCGATATGTGAAACACGTCATGCATGTTCGAGCGTTGTGGTGGTAGAGCGATCCTATCGCCATTGGTCCGATGTAACGGGGATTTAGCTTTTCAGTTTTTGATTGGTCATCCGATTCTAGTTCATTGAAGTGATCTTCAGGAATAGGTATCTTCTTCCTTCCAACTTGAGAAATCTTTTTCTTAGATCCGCCTAACTCTTTGTCGGCTTTCATAGTAAGAATTCTAACTCAGATTTGCGTAACTTTTTCTTTGTTGTCTCGGCTATCAAACTCAGGAACTAAGGTATTCAATGCTCTAGTAATACAGGGGCATTTAGTGCTCTGTGAAGCTCTATCCTCTATCCTAGTCCTCGACGATCTATGTCAAAATCGGTAATTACTCTTCCTTACTCTCGGTGTAGGACCTCCAATGGTTGCAGCATTCCGATTTATGCTTTATTCTTTATTTCTGGCTACCCAAAAATATCTTCTTTGATTCATGGTACGTCTTAACAGTTTCAGGGTAAGTTTGAAAATCCTATCTCGTAAGTTCCGGAAAATAGTTTCTCATCTCAAGTTCTAATCTCGACGCATAACTCTCTCTTGGTATCTTCCTGATTCAACATGCCTCAATACTCTTAGTATCTCCTTATCACCATTATTGCGCTCCCTAAGTCCTTGACTCCATGATCTCTATTCCGGCATTGGACATATGAATCTCTTCTTAATTCCCTTTTGTTTACCAAACTTCGACATCTTTGACGGCTCCTTATTATCTCATTACGCGTCTCGTACCTCATCAATTCCACGTTGTAACCTAGCAGTGGATTTACACCAACACTTCCAACACTCTCATTCTTCCAACTTAGAACTTTAACTCATCTAACATTTTCTCCTTTGGAATAACGTCCAAGAATCTTTTAGAAACTTCTTGCTTAGGGCGTCTATCACAACCTCACGATGTTGCATCCGCATGCATCTTAAGTTTTTCAATAATACATCATAGTCATTCCCTAAACGGTTCGTTAGGTGATGAGCGGATAATTTATACGCTTTTTGGCATTGTTTTTAGGTAGTTTTTAGTAGGATCTAGCTATTTTTTGGGATGTTTTTATTAGTTTTTATGCAAAATTCATATTTCTGGACTTTACTATGAGTTTGTATGTTTTTCTGTAATTTCAGGTATTTTCCGGCTAAAATTGAGGGACATGAGCAAAAATCTGATTCAGAGGCTGACAAAGGACTGCTGATGCTGTTAGATTCTGACCTCCCAGCACTCTAAGTGGATTTTCTGGAGCTACAGAACTCTAAATGGTGCGCTCTCAATTGCATTGGAAAGTAGACATCCAGGGCTTTCTAGTAATATATAATAGTCCATACTTTGCTCGAGTTTTGACGACACAAACTGGCGTTCAAACGCCCCTTCTCTGCCCTATTCTAAAGTCAAAACGCCAGAACTGGCATAAATGTTGGAGTTAAAACGCCCAAACTGGCACCAAAGCTAGCGTTTAACTCCAAGGAAGACCTCTACACGTGTAAAGCTCAATGCTCAGCCCGAGCACACACCAAGTGGGCTCGAAAGTGGATTTCTGCATCATTTACCTATTTCTGTAAACCCTAATAGCTAGTTTCATTATAAATAGGACCTTTTACTATTGTATTTTCATATTTGGAATTTGACATCTTTGGAACATTTTCCTTAAACATTGGGGGCTGGCCATTCGGCCATGCCTACCCTATTTTCACTTATGTATTTTCAACGGTGGAGTTTCTACACACCATAGATTAAGGTGTGGAGCTCTGTTGTTCCTCGAGTATTAATGCAATTATTACTATTTTCTATTCAATTCATGCTTATTCCTATTCTAAGATATTCACTCGCACTTCAACCTGATGAATGTGATGATCCGTGACACTCATCATCATTCTCACCTATGAACGCGTGACAGACAACCACTTCCGTTCTACTTAAGATTGAGCGTGTATCTCTTAGCCTCCATTCCGAAAGATCAGAGTTTTCATGGTATAAGCTAGAATTATTGGCGGTCATTCCTGAGATCCGGAAAGTCTAAACCTTGTATGTGGTATTCTGAGTAGGATCTGGGAAGGGATGACTGTGATGAACTTCAAACTCGCGAGTGTTGGGCGTAGTGACAGACGCAAAAGGATAGTAAATCCTATTCCAACATGATCGAGAACCAACAGATGATTAGCCGTGCGGTGACAGCGCATTTGGACCATTTTCACTGAGAGGACGGGAGGTAGCCATTGACGCCGATGAAACCCGAACATACAGCTTGCCATGGAAAGGAGTATGAATGATTGGATGAATGTAGTAGGAAAGCAGAGATTCAAGAGGGATGAAGCATCTCCATACGCTTATCTGAAATTCCCACCAATGATTTACATAAGTATCTCTATCTTTATTTTATGTTTTATTTATCTTTTAATTATGAAAACTCTATCACCCATTTGAATTCGCCTGACTGAGATTTACAAGGTGACTATAGCTTGCTTCAAGCCGAGAATTTCCGTGGGATCGACCTTTACTCACGTAAGGTTTATTACTTGGACGACCCAGTGCACTTGCTGGTTAGTTGTGCGAAGTTGTGACAAAGTGTGATTCATGTTTGAGAGCTTCAAGTCTTTGGCGCCATTGTTGATGATCACAATTTTGTGCACCAAGTTTTTGGCGCCGTTGCCGGGGATTGTTCGAGTTTGGAAAACTGACGGTTCATCTTGTTGCTTAGATTAGAAAAATTTTGTCCTTTGGGTCAGAGTCTTTTATTTTCTTTTTAAAATTTTTCAAAATTTATTATTTTTCTTTTAGATTTTTCTGTTTGAGTCTAGTTGCATGTTTTAAGTTTGGTATTTTCTTGTTAGTTTTTATTTAATACATATACATATTCTAATTTCAATTTTCCCATAATAAATACAAGATTAAGCTAGGGTTAGGGTATCCTTACCATACCCATATGCTCAATAGCTTGAACTCATAAGTCCCGGAAGCTAACTTGAACCTAGAACACAAGTATTGAACAATTTTTAACTTAATTATTCATGAATTTCCGAAATTAGGGGAAGCTGGCTGAGAAGGAAACAATGAGTTACCTACCAAATTGTTCCATGGGTTTCGTAGAGCTCGTCGCGGTGAACGTGTAGTCGCAAATGGTTCGTCAATCGGAGCTCTGGATCAAAAGTTATTGAGAGGTAAAGTTTGAGTGAGGGTTAGGGAGCTCTCTTCCTTCCCTAACCTGTTTGGCGTGTTTGATGCAGAATGGGGAAGAATAGCTTCTGTCCCCTTTTTAAGTATGGGTCCGGTTGGACCTACGGGTCCGATTTGGACCCCGATTCAACCAGTTCGGTCTTTCCGGTCCAATTTTGGGCCAAATTTTTTAAATTGGTATCAAAATTCTCGTTTTGACGAGCTCTATCTTATTTGATATTAGTTTTGCTTTTTTAACTTTCCTAATTAAAATGCAATTTATTAACTAATTATTTACCGCTTTTAGCGGGGTTTACAAACCCCACCCTTTCTGCGTTCTCTCCCTTGTCTTTGCACCCAGCGTCCCAGCCAACCACCTTCGACCACCTCCATTACGGCCTCGCTACTGTCCGTTTCAGCCGGTCCACTCACTGTGTTATCACTGCACTGCGCCCTTCGCCCTCTTCCTTCGCCAACATCGTTGCTCCGGTGACTCTGTTCAACTCCTGCCCTGCCACCGTCAGGTCGTCTTGCTTTGCTACTCCGCGTGGTCGTGTTACTCAATTGTTGTCCATATCTAATTTCACCATGGTCTAGATCTATGAACTCCGTCACCAAGCACAAGGAGGATGGCGGAACTTGCTCAACCTTCGTTGTCGCGTTCCCACTTTGCGTTGTTCCCACTTTGTCCTTCCACCTCGTCGGCTCAAACTCCATCCCTCTCTCTCACCTTTTTTTTCTTTCTCAATTTTTGTTTTAATTTTTTTCTTTTGTTTAAAAAAGAAAAGGCATAAAGGAAATCATATTTCGATGATATTAAAAGTGAAGCGACACGGATAATAATGATACGGGAGATAACAAAAAAAGAAAGGTATTAAATTTCTGTATTTCAATATTTTTGTGGTGAATGATTATTCTTTTTTAGAGTGCTCGACATCAATTAGGTGGTTAAGATCACTTTATAACATGAAATAAAGTACTTTTATGATTATTATCATCAGTTTTTTCTTGTTTTATTTGTTTTGGTTAAGAATAGGATCTGTTACACCTTGCGATAATTTGGGTTGATTATCAAAATTTCAATGATAGTGATGACAAAAAATAACGGTAGTGATAATAATAATGGTAATAATAGTAATATAATGAGGTCTAGGTTATTTTAAAAAGAATAAAATTAATATTTAATTTATATCATTATATCTTATATATTATCACTAAACGCAGTTTATATATCTTTATATTTATATTTCTATGTGTATTTGTATCGTACTGTATTTTATATATTATCAATAAACATATGTTATGTATCTTTATATTTATGTTTTTTTGTGTGTGTGTATTTGTAGCTGTATCTATTTATCTGGTATCAGAGAC
The DNA here is from genome assembly GCF_000817695.3 of Arachis duranensis. Taxonomy (NCBI): domain Eukaryota; kingdom Viridiplantae; phylum Streptophyta; class Magnoliopsida; order Fabales; family Fabaceae; genus Arachis; species Arachis duranensis. Next base: position 8,293,579 of record NC_029777.3, on the reverse strand, counting down.
TCTATCCAAACATTTCAGTAACAAACTAACAATGTTAGTGTAGTTTAGCTGAAAAAAACAGGGAAGCACGCAGAGGGACGCGCCTTAACACTAACAGGGCGTGTGGGTTGTGATGACATGTCATCATGTCATGTTTTTCTATACTTTATCACATAAGAAATTAATGATTAATGCTTAATTGTTGAGTGTTTTTGTGCTTAAATAATATATTGCATTGATCTTTTGATTTTATAAATTTTGTAGGAAATAAGTAGAAAAAGAAACAAAAAAGCACAAATTAAGCTCAAAAGGAGAAAAAAGAAATTTTGGGACACACTTTAAAGATTAAGCACGTTTTAAAATCTTAAGCCATACTTTTAAAAGCGTGGCCCATGACCATGAAGCGTTGGCATTAGTAACATGATACATATGCATTAATCGCTTATGCATGCATTATCATGAATTAATAATTAAAGCATGCATGCATGAAACTTTTATTAGTAATGCCAATTGGCAATTGATGAATCATACGTCAATTTAAATGCATTGGCATTACTAATTAATCAAATAAAGCTTATGGAAGCATGCATGCATGAAACTTTCATTATTAATGCCAAATGGGCAATGAATGAACGCTACGTTAATTAAGTAATGCATTGGCATTACTAATTAATGTAATAAAGCCAATGAAAGCATGCATGCAATATTATTAATGCCATCAATTCATGAACCATGCGTTAATATAATATGCAAGCTAAGGCGTTAATAATATGCATGCAATGAGCCATTTAATTTGCTAAGCCATTTAATCAAAAGGAAGCTTAGCGTGAAAAAGCAAGGAGCGATGCGTTTCTTCAAAGAACGCTCCGACAATGAGCTCGTTTTCAAAGAGAACGCTACGTTGTAAGAGTTTTCGAGCAAAACAAAAATTAGGATGAAAGTATAGCCATCGACGCGTATGCGTGCATGACGCGTATGTATAGATGTGGCTTACCTGAAGAAGAACGGACAAGCGTGAGGGATACATACGCGTGGGTGTCCGAACGCTTCGTTCTCTAAATAAACGTTCCGTTCTCTAAATGAACACTACGCTCTCTTGGAAGCTGCAATTCTGGTTCAATTAATTCCAATTCAAGCCCATTGTAGTCCCAAAGCAAGCAGAACCCAATTAACATCATTCAAAGGTACAAGGATCATCTAGAATAGGAATTTTGCATTTAATTGTATTTTTTTTTCAATTTGAATTTCATTTATTAGTTTAGGAAGCCTATATAAAGGCATCAGTTTCATTTTAAAAAGGGAGAGCACTGGAGTAGGCTGCAGTAGTAGTAGGCAGCAGTAGGAGTAGGAGTATGAGTAGAATAGAAGGCTCTCTTGAAACACTTTTATTTTTCTACACTTTTATATTTTAGTGTTGAATTCAATTTGGCTTATGCAATTTCAGTTTCTGATAATTCTCTTTTGCAAATTTTCTTTTCTACAGTTTTACAATTCAGTTTACATTGAGCTTGATTTTGATCTTCTACTCCCATTGCTTTCTGTTCCCATTGCTTTCAATTTACTTTCATGCAATTTAAATCTTTTGCAATTGTTCTGAGTTTTGATTTACTGCTTCATTTAATTTTCCAGCACCTAATTTCCTTTATATTTGCTGTAGTTTAAGTTTCTTGCTCTTTAAGTTTTGCTAATTTATCTTCTGCACTTTATAACCTCTGCAATTTACATTCTGTCAATACAATTTCACCCAATTCACCACTGTTAGCTTAACTAAACTGATCACCTCACTAAAGTTGCTTGATCCATCAATCCCTGTGGGATCGACCTCACTCTTGTGAGTTATTACTACTTGATGCGACCCGGTACACTTGCCGGTGAGTTTGTGTGGAATTGTTTTTTTTCCTCATCAAGTTTTTGACACCGTTGTCGGGGATTGATTTAGATTGACAATTATTAAGTGGGTGAGAAGTCTAGATTAAGCATTTTTTTTTGTTTTTTTTTGTTCTTTTAATTTTCTGTTTAAGGCTGATACCAAGGTGTTTGAGTTATTGCCTCACTAAGAAATTCTAATCTGTGACATGAATTTCGATTTTCATTGGTGATTGTGTTTTACAAAATTCAAATGGAGTTTTTCTATGCTTAATTGTTGAGTGTTTTTGTGCTTAAATAGTATATTGCTTTGATCTTTTGATTTTATAAATTTTATAGGAAATAAGTAGAAAAAGAAGTAAAAGCAGAAATTAAGCTCAAAAGGAGAAAAGAAAAATTTTGGGACATGCTTTAAAGATTGAGCACGCTTTGGAACCTTAGGCCACACTTTTAAAAACGTGACCCATGACCATGAAGCCTTGGCATTAGTAGCATGATACATATGCATTAATGTCTTATGCATGCATTATCATGAATTAATAATTACAGCATGCATGCATGAAACTTTTATTAGTAATGTCAATTGGCAATGGATGAATCATACGTCAATTTAATGCATTGGCATTACTAATTAATCAAATAAAGCTTATGGAAGCATGCATGCATGAAACTTTCATTATTAATGCCAAATGGGCAATGAATGAACGCTACGTTAATTAAGTAATGTATTGGCATTACTAATTAATGTAAATAAAGCCAATGAAAGCATGCATGCAATATTATTAATGCCATCAATTCATGAACCATGCGTTAATATAATATGCAAGCTAAGGCGTTAATAATATGCATGCAATGAGCCATTTAATTTGCTAAGCCATTTAATCTAAAGGAAGCTTAGCGTGAAAAAGCAAGGAGCGCTGCGTTTCTTCAAAGAACGCTCCGACAATGAGCGCTCGTTTTCAAAGAGAACGCTACGTTGCAAGAGCGAGCATTTTCAAACAAAACAAAAATTAGAATAGAAGTATAGTCATCAACGCGTACGTGTGGATGTAGCTTACTTGAAGAAGGGCGTGCAAGCGTTAAGAACGCGTATGCGTGGGTGTCCGAACGTTCCGTTCTCTAAATGAACGCTACGCTTTTTTGAAAACTGCAATTCTGGCTCAATTAATTCCAATTCAAGTCCATTGAAACTCCAAACTAAGCAGAGTCCAATTAACATCGCTCAAAAGCACAAAGATCATCTAGAATAAAAATTTTGCATTTAATTATAATTTGTTTTTAATTTGAATTTCATTTAATAGTTTAGAAAACCTATATAAAGGCATCAGTTTCATTTTAGAAAGGGGGAACGCTGGAATAGGCTACAGTAGTAGTAGGCAGCCGTAGGAGTAGGAATAGAAGTAGAATAGAAGGCTCTCTTAAAACACTACTTTTATATTTCTGCACTTTTACATTTCAGTGTTGAATTCAATTTGGCTTACGCAATTTTAGTTTCTGATAATTCTCTTCTGCAAATTTTCCTTTCTGCAGTTTTACAATTCAGTTTACATTGAGCTCGATTTTAATCTTCTGTTCCCATTGCTTTCTGCTCCCATTGCTTTCAATTTACTTTCATGCAATTTAAATCTTCTGCAATTGTTCTGAATTTTGATTTACTGCTTCATTTAATTTTTCAGCACCCAATTCCCTTTACATTTGCTGCAATTTACGTTTCTTTCTCTTTAAGTTTTGCTAATTTACCTTCTGCACTTTATACCCTCTGCAATTTACATTCCGCCAATACAATTTCACCCAATTCACCATTGTTAGCTTAACTAAACTGATCACCTCACTAAAGTTGCTTGATCCATCAATTCCTGTGGGATCGACCTCACGCTTGTGAGTTATTATTACTTGATGTGACCCGATACACTTGCCGGTGAGTTTGTGTGGAATCATTTTTTTCCTCATCAGGTTGTGAGAAAATATGGTTTCACACGCTTGTAGTAATTATGGTTGCATTTGTTTATAAAGACGGGACATTGATACAAGTAGGGGTGTCAAAAATTCCTAGGAGGCGGGGATCTCTGCCGAAATCATCCCGAATGGGGCCCCGATGGCAGGAAATTTTTCCTGTGGTAACGGAGATGGGGGACAAAATTCCCCCGAAACAGATGCAGGGACCCGAACGGGGATTCCCGTCCCCGTATTTCCCACAATCCCCGAATATATTAAATTACTTAAACACCCTTAATAATTTATATTTTAATTTGGTTTTTTAGTCATTTCACCACCCATATATATAGAAAAACTAGAAACCCTAACTCCTCTTCCTACACACTAGCGCCGCTTTCGAATCAATAGCTCACCCTCATCCTCCTCGCGAAACCCCACCCCTTCTGCGTTCTCTCCCTCGTCTTTGCACCCAGCGTCCCAGCCAACCACCTCCGACCACCTCCGTCGCGGCCTTGCTACTGTCCGTTTCAGCTGGCCCACTCACTGCGTTATCACCGCACTGCGCCCTTCGCCCTCTTCCTTCGCCAACATCGTTGCTCTGGTGTGTCTGTTCAACTCTTGCGCTGCCACCGTCAGGTCGTCTTGCTTTGTTACTCCGCGTGGTCGTTTTGCTCAACTGTTGTCCAGATCTAATTTCACCATGGTCTAGATCTATGAACTCAGTCGCCAAGCACAAGGAAGATGGCGGAACTGGCTCAACCTTCGTTGTCCCGTTCCCAACTCTGCGCTGTTCCCACTTTGTCCTTCCACCTCGTCGGCTCAAACTCCATCCCTCTCTCTCACCTTTTTTTTTCTTTCTCAATTTTTGTTTTAATTATTTTCCTTTGTTTAAAAAAGAAAAGGCATAACAGAGATCAGATTTCGATAATCTTAAAAGTGAAGTGACACGAATAATTATGATATGGGAGATAACAAAAAAAAGGTATTAAATTTCTGTATTTTATTATTTTTGTGATGAATGATTGTTTTTTTTTAAAAGTGTTCGATATCAATTAGGTGGTTAAGATCACTTTAAAACATGAAATAAAGTACTTTTATTATTATTATCATCATCAGTTTTTTCTCGTTTTATTTGTTTTGGTTAAGAGTAAGATCTGTTACACTATGCGATAATTTGGATTGATTATCAAAATATCAATGATGATAAAAAATAACAGTAGTGGTAATAATAATGGTAATAGTAGTAATAATGAAGTATAGGTTATTTTAAAAAAAGTAAAATTAATATTTAATTTATATCATTATATCTTATATATTATCACTAACGTAATTTATGTATCTTTATATTTATATTTCTGTGTGTATTTGTATCGTATTGTATTTTATATATTATCACTAAACATATGTTATGTATCTTTATATTTATATTTATATTTTTTTTGGTATGTACTTGTAGCTGTATTTATCTATCTAGTATCAGAAACTCTATCTAGTATCAGAGAAACTGAAACTCTATCCAAACACTGCTGTAACAAACTAACAATGTTAGTGTAGTTTAGCTGAAAAAAAAAAAGGGAAGCACGCGGAGGGACGCGCCTTATGAGAGCGTGCGGGTTGTGAGTAAATATGGTATTGGTAGAGATGGGGAACATATAAAACGAGGAGCCAACAAAGACCTAACCAAAGTGGGTAGAATGGTTTTCTTTCTCTTTCTCTTTTATCAACTTGTTTTCTTCTCTCTCTCTCTTACCGTAGTATTTAATTTAAATTATACAAATCTAATCCCATTTGATTAACTAGATTATTCATTTCACGTAAATAAATAAAAAATTAAAATTAAGACAGAGAGAGAAAAAAAACGCGGCTGCTGTATTCACCAAAAACAGAGACACGGTGAGAGAGAGAGAAAGAGAGAGAGAGAGAGAGGGACAAACTCTGTGTTGATCGATCTCAACTCCACAATAACGAGATTCAATTCAAAGTTTCTCAGAATTCAAACACAAAACTTATTTTTTAATTATTATTATTTTTAATTTTCGTTTTTGTGCTTCCCTGTTCTAATTCTCGGAGGTTGTCGCTTTAATTCTCGTTCCGAGCTGTTTTTGAGCTTGTGATTCTACGCGAGCTTGCGAGATCGTGTAGAATTTTCATTCTTAAGCTTCTGGCTGACTGTTTTGGTGGAAGTTTTTGAGGTGGAAGAGAAGGTTGGGATTTTAATGGAAGGTTCTCAATGCAGAGGTTTAAGTTTGGGGGTTTGATTTTGGTGTATTCTGGTTTACTTGGATGATTTCTGCTGGAGGTAGGGATGCGAGAAAGGGGTTAGGTTTAGGGTTAGAGCTTGGATTAGGAGCTGGGAGGAGAGAGATGGTGGAGTCTGAGCTTGAAGAAGGTGAAGCATGCTCATATCAGAACCATGAAGATTATGACGCCACCGTTGATCCCGATGTTGCTCTCTCTTACATTGTAAGGCTTATGAAGATTGCTCTACTTCGTTATCTTTCTGATTCGGAAGCTTTGAATTGTTGATGTTTACTTGTTTTAGCCTGCTAGATCCAAAACCTGAAATTTGGTTTGTATGGTTTATGTACTTTTTGTGATTTGCTGTGCTGAATTGTGTTTTTGTTAGTGTGAGTTGAATGGATTTGGTGTTTTTTACATTAAGGATGTTAGAGAAGGTTTTGGATTGTTGAAGAAATATCTGGTCAACCCGTTTGATCAGATGTTGATGGGAATGCAGTTTGAACTAGCTTGGTTGTTTAAAAGATTTCTCAATCTCTCCTTCCCTCCCTTTCTGTTTCTCTGGTTTTTCATGGTTTACCTTTTTTGAAGTAGAAAGTTTTCCATTATTGATGTGCTTTTTGCTTCAGTTAAAATGCTAAAAATTCACAGTTTTGGAATTTCCTTTCCCTTTACATAAACTTAAATACAATTTCCACTGTGCACATACAAATATTGGAGTCATTATGTGTGTAGTCCGCTTATTAATTATGAGATAGCATGAAATGCATCATTATATCAGGTCCATAAAGTGATATAACTTATGGAAATTCTGTTCCTTAATTTGTAAACTAGCCGACTGTAAGATGGCTAGCTGACACATCCAAATGTATTGGCATATGTTTCTATATTATTAACATGCCTACATTACATGTATTCAACTTCATTAATATAATTTGAGGCCTTCTTCAATTTTTAATCATCTATTCTTGTTATTTTCCTTGATGATTTACTTTTGGCTTTCATTTGATAAGGATGAAAAAATCCAAGATGTTCTGGGACACTTTCAGAAAGATTTTGAAGGCGGGGTGTCTGCAGAAAATTTGGGTCAGTTTTAACTTGTTATATATATATATATAGTGTATAGGCCTACATAATGAAGGGTTTTTCTCCCACTTATAATATTTAGTAACATATGATCATTCCAGGAGCAAAATTTGGTGGTTATGGATCATTTTTGCCAACCCATCACCGTTCACCAGTTTGGTCTCATCCAAGGACTCCACAAAAAGTTCACAGTCAAAATACACCCAGATCTCCTAATATTGTGCAACTTGAGGTACATTCATTATACTAATATGGGACAAGCATGTCCGTTTTTTTTTTTAAGTATAACTTTGTAAGTAAATCGATGATTATATGCGAGGTTTATGGCTTGCGTTTTGATAATTTTTCATTCTTGATTTACTTCACATTAATACTTTACTATACAGAGTGGGCAAGGGGATTCTGTACAATTTTCAACTGGAGCTCAGTCCTCAAGATTTGGCCCAGGTTCTGCTACCTCCTCAAGGCTGCCTGCAGTTAAGGCACCCTCTGTAGACGATGTAACCAATCAAGAAAAGTGCATATCAATCATTGGTACTGAGGCACTCACTTCTAAGTGTGACTCCCTAAACATGAATGCAACTAGCATAGCAGACCAGAAGGTACTGAAGGTTCGAATAAAAATGGGGCCTGGAAATTTGACAACACGTAAAAATGCTGCGATATACAGTGGACTTGGTCTTGATATGTCACCAACATCGTCATTGGATGACAGTCCCTCAGAAAGCGAAGGAATTTCGCGTGGTCCTCAAGATGCTCCCTTTGAATCTCCTACAAGTATCCTTCAGGTGAATTATCTTCTTACAATTTGATTCTCCCTTGTATTCTTTACATTGGGCTTGATGAGGTTTAGAAGGTTTATTTAATTCAACTTTTATAATGTTCTATTGGAATAGGTTATGACAGTTCTCCCTATGTTGTTGTCACCTCTTCCGAATGATCTCATTGAATTAACCGAAAATGAAGTACATACTCGAGATGGTATTCGTCGTACTTTTCTTATGGATGGACCAGAAGGTTCTGGCATGCTGCTACATGAGTCTTACATGGCAAAAGGTGACAGAAAATTGTCAGGTGGGAAAAAGGTGAAGTCTTTGGAGGGTCATGAGTCCTCAGTGGAAGTCAAGGGTAGCAATAAGAAGAATACTCGGAATGATCTTGGAGCTCTTTCAACAAAGGAACAAGGTAGAAATGCATTGAACATGGAGGAGTTAGTTTCACAAACCTTGAAGCTACCACTTTTATCCCGTGATGATTTGGTAAAGGATGTTGATGGACCATGTAATTCATTGAACGAAACCAAAAAAGGTATAATTAGGGAGAAAATCGCTTCCGATCTGGCAGAAAAGGAATGGGTGGAGCCAACATTGGATGGAGTGAATGGTTTTGCTGAGAGGGCAAAGGGAGGTGCAGGGAGAAAATTTGTGGGAGGGAAGGTTTCTGAGGACAACTCATCATTTTATGCACCAAAGGACATTCCTCTTGGCGATAAAATTTGTGACTCAGGAATAACTGAATCTAATGTCTCCAAAGTTACGACAGCATCAAGCACTGAATTTACTGAACCTCCTAAGAAGGCTTATCAAAGAAACAGTCTGCGTGAACAAGACAGTATAACATTACCTGTTGTGAAAGAACATCCATTCCCTGTGGGAAAGAAGAAGTCAAAGGGAAGTAATAGCACTGTGGCTATAGAGAAGGAGAAAGAAAACTTGAAGACTGGATCCCCATTGGTTACTAAACTGAAAAAGAGTTCTGAAGATAGTTCAGCATCAAAAAGTGAAACTGAAGATGTCAGAGTACAGAAGGGTCTTTTAAAGCCTAGAGATACTTATAAAGATTTCTTTGGGGAATTGGAAGAAGAGGACAGAATGGATTCAACGGAAACCCCTAAGGAGGCTAAACTGAAGGACTCTGAGGTGGTTCAGAGGAGCATGTCTACAATCAATTGTGGAGCAAAGGAGAGATCAGCTGATAAGAAAGTTGATAAACCATTAACAGCTGAAGTGTACCCCAAAATGGCCACAAATATCTGGTACACCGGAAATGGACATGATACTGATGCTGAGAATGAGAATGTGAAAGGAGTTTCTGTCATGATGGCTCCTGTTGATACAGAAGATCATTGGGTACTATGTGACAGGTGTCACAAATGGCGTCTTCTTCCTGTTGGCACAAATCCTGATAGCCTACCTGAAAAGTGGCTCTGTAGTATGCTTGATTGGCTGTAAGTTCTAATGAGTGGTAAACTGTTTTAAATATATCTGTGCAGACTTGAAATATCTAGTGCCAATAAGCTTGTAGATCAATTTGAACTTACCCCAATCTTTTATGATTGGGGTGTGATGATTGATGTTGAAAGGTTGTTCCTCCACCAGGCCACCTATCCTCCTCCCCTATCCAAGTGCTTGTACCTCCAATTTGACCATAAAAACAATATCTATTTTACTTGGTAACACATGATGTGAACTACTTATATTGATTTCATTGAATAACACATTAAAGTCAGTACATAAATCATAAATGTTTCCACTTCGAATTAATTATGTGCATAATTGTGCAGGCCTGACATGAATCGCTGTAGTTTTACTGAGGATGAAACCACAAAAGCTGTGATTGCATTATACCAAGTGCCTCCTCCTGATGGTAAAAGCAACCTGCAAAATGTCTCTGGGAGTGTTATGGTCGGAGGTACTGTGGCAACTGTTCAGCATCCTGATCAACACCAGCCAAATAATGATCTTAATGGCATGCCTGTGGGGAAGAAAAAAGTTGTGAAGGATTCATCAAATTATGAAAATAAAGATGGCTTTTCTCAATTGTCATCTTCTATAAAGAAAAATTTGCCATCATCAGTGAGAAGTAGGAGCTTAAATGAAGTGCACAAATCTCCTGTTGTCAGTGAGGCTGATGTTCCAGGGGAGAAACACAAAAATAAGCAGAAGTTGGAGAACAATTCTGATGGAGGTAATTTGAACCACTCTGTCATTGTGCTTTTTAACTTGGTATTAAAATAAATACTGATGCTCAAAGACCTGTTGAATTTCTAGAACGTTATCATCATTTGTCAAAATGTGTTGACAGGTGATACAAAGAATATGAAAGTGAAAAGCCGGAGGGATCCTGATCAAGATTGTTCTAGGCCAACCAAGAAAGTTAAGACTGACAAGATACGTTCTACTGATGAAGAATGGATTGCTGGACAGAGTGGGACTACTAGGAAGGTGAGCCATGGCTCTAATAGCAGCTTTCCAATTCCTTCAGTTGGGATTTAGGGAACTGTGATGCTGTTGACAGTGTTAAAAAGAGGAAACTGAAGGAGTATCAGGATGCTCAAACATGTAGTACAGGGAATCCCCACCTTCAGGGGAGCAGATTTTCTGCACAGGAGTTCAGTGATTCAAGGAAGGAAAAGAAGACAAGAAATTCAAAATCTGAAGGAAGAGAATCAAGTAGCAGTAAAGGCAGTGTTCGAACTGACAAAAGAGTTGGTCATATGAAAAACCATAAATTCAGGCAAAATCCTGGGAGTTCACATGTGAGCTTGGATGTAATGGACAGTTTAAAAAGGGACGTGGGATCAGTGCAGGCTTCTGTAGCCACCACTTCCAGTTCTTCTAAGGTTTCTGGCTCACATAAAACCAAAGCCAGCTTGCAGGAAGTGAAAGGCTCACCTGTGGAATCAGTTTCTTCATCGCCTATGAGAGTTTTATATACAGATAAATTTCCAACCAGGGAAGTTGCGGTGAAAGATGAGTCTCATGATACTGCCGTTGTGGATAGTCCAAGAAGATTCTCAGATGCTGAAGAGGGTGGAAGTGATCGATCTGGAGCAGCTAGGAAGGACAAATCTTTCACAATGGTCCATAAGTCTGATTTTCAGCATAAGGGTGTTAATCATACATCAGTTGCTAAACCTAAAGCTCAAATAACTGGCCATCATACCAATAGTGGTGTGGGCACTGTTTCTCAAGATGGTACTTATCCTATTAAAGAGCAGATCAAGAATCAATGTGAAGACAGGACTGATAGATATTGTGCTAATGTGTCTAGAATCCTGAAGAACAATGCTGAATCAGATGTGAAGGGCAACAAGGAGAGCTGTAAGTCAGAAAATCCTGCAGAAACTGTCAAGAATACTAGTACTCCTATTCAGCCACTAGACAAGTCTCCTTTATCCGAGGCAAAACAAAATGATGGCAAAGTTAAGTCGCAAGAGAGGTCTGGGTTCAAGCCTGATCAAAGTGAGAATATACATGCTGGCAAGAAAGATCTTTCAGGGAAAAGTGAGAGTAGCAAAAAAGAGAGTCATTTCAATAAGGGGATCGACTTTCAAGAAGTTGGTACAGATGCCGTAAACAAAAAGGAGGCACTAAATACTCCAAGTCAGTTGCCAGACTGTCATGCTGAAACATCTTCAAAGAGGCCTCTTTCCGAAAGAACAGATAAAGAAGTAATTGGAAAAGGGAAGTCTTTGTCATTGTTGCCCTCTGGAGGAGCTCAAGTTGAGCCATCAAGTAATTGCCCACGACCAGTTGTTGGTTTCCTTAAAGGAAATGGAGATGTGAAAGTTGAGCCTTCCAAAGTTGATGATGCATCTAAGTTGCAGAAAAAGCAAATAAAAAAATCTGATAATCAAAATGGAACTCAGCAAATTGGTTCAAGAAATCCTGTACCTAATGGACACAGATCTAAGGAGCTTGATGCCCCTAGTCCAATTAGAAGGGATACTCATGCTGCTACCAATGCTTTGAAAGAAGCTAAAGATCTTAAGCATTTGGCTGATCGTCTTAAGGTGTTTTATATATTCCCTTCTATGGTTTTATTTCTTTTGGTCTTCTTGCTGCTTATCTTCAAATTTTTGGGTTTATCATACAGAATGCTGGATCCACACTGGAGGGCACTAGTCTCTACTTCCAGGCAGCCCTCAAGTTTCTTCTTGGAGCCTCTCTGTTAGAATCTGGCAACAATGACCATGCTAAACACAGTGATGTAATCCAATCACTTCAAATATATAGCAGCACAGCAAAATTATGCGAGTAAGAAAATATCTTCATCATCATGCTTTAGTTTGTTTTGAAGATTATTTTATCTCTTATTTTAATTACTGGTATTACCATTCTCTTTATTATTTATACTTAAATTGGTTGAGGTGGAAAACATGTCTCAAAATGTCACTAATGTATTTTGCATTAAATATTTTAAGTGATTATATGTTGTATACAACTCTGGTAAACCTTTTATGATTGGATCCTGTTTTTAATCATGGTCATGATATTTTTCCACTTAATAGGTTTTGTGCCCATGAATATGAGAAATCAAAAGATATGGCTTCAGCTGCTTTGGCCTACAAGTGCATGGAGGTGGCATACATGAGGGTTATATATTCTTCACACAGTAGTGCAAGCAGAGATCGACATGAGCTCCAGACAGCTCTACAAATGGTTCCTTTAGGTAATGAATTATGCAACTCACTTGCAGGTGCAATAATGCTTCCATGTTGAAGTTGTCACATTCCATTGTAATTTTATTTGACATCCTGCAAATCACATCTCTATACAAAGTTAAGATTCAGCATATATATGTTGAATATTCCCCTTTTCATATATCTATATATAAGAAGACCATGTCGGAAGAATTCCATAGGGCATAGTCATGAATATAGATGTCTTTGCCTGTAGTGTGTTATTGAATGCATCAGCATAGAGAAGGAAAGTAAATGACATTTTGAGGAAGTTCCAAAAGAGAAAATAACGGAAAGTATATGGCTAATTTGATGTCAAGTAGCCTAAAACGTATTTTCCCGCTGATCATGTGGATAGACTGATGTCTCTCCTTTGTTTTGAACTTTGTTACATTTGTCAGGTGAGTCTCCTTCATCATCTGCCTCTGATGTTGACAATGTTAACAACACTACAGCAGCCGATAAGGTTGCCTTATCCAAGAGTGTAAATTCGCCCCAAGTTGCTGGGAACCATGTTATTGCTGCACGAAATCGTCCAAATTTTGTGCGGCTGCTCAACTTTGTAAGTCTATATTATTCCTAAAGGAATGTTTGTAAAGAAAGCTGTTGAAAGCATACATTGGCACAGCTACAGTGCTAGCTTACATACATTGTTGTTTCTTTTATTCCCTGGGTTGGGTTATATGTCCGGATTGATATTGAAATAAACGACATGTATCAATTGCAGGCTCAGGATGTTAATTTTGCCATGGAAGCCTCTAGGAAATCATGGAATGCTTTTGCAGCTGCTAATTCTAGTCCAGGCATGGACAAGAAAGCAGGAGGTATCTGCTCTATTAAGAAGGCTCTTGATTTTAGCTTTCAAGATGTGGAGGGTTTGCTACGTTTGGTACGGATTGCCGTGGAAGCCAACAATCGTTGAGGGTCAAGTTAATTATGAAATTGTGGGCCATGACAAGTGCGTTTCTTGATCATGTTTAGAACCTTCACTGTGCAGAGATCATCTAAAACCCAATTATGATGGGGAAAGGCTATGTTGAATCTCAAAGCATTCTTGCCAACTCGTGAAGCCAGTGTTGTTTATAGATCTGTTGCCATACACAGTGAAAGGGAAGTGTCAATTTACGGTCAGGGGAATTTAGCTGCTTTTTGTCGTGTTCAAGAATGGAAGCTTTGGTAAACCCTGAGATACTGTGGTGGCTTTGGGATTCAGAAGTCGGGTGCTGTAAAGCCGATCTTTAGATGCTTTGATGTGTCAAATGATGCTACATATAGGCAGACGTGGCAATTTGAAATTAGTTGCCTTCGTTTGTTCTGTTCTCATTCTGGAGGAATTCTTATTTCTTCAATATGTAAATATGTAAAGTTATAAGTGCTGGAGAGAGATTTATGGGTTCTTCGATTAACTGTGATTATCCTTCTACTGTTGGGAACTGCACTTTATCCTCTTTGTCCAGTATCTCTACAGGAATTAAAGTCAAACAGAGTCTGACTAAAGTGAGCCCTTCTCTTTTATTAATACATGAACATGTTTGTGTATGTGGCCATAATTTTTCTGATTAGATTTTAACTTATTTGCAGGTTATCTTGTACAAATTTGGGATTAGTCATAGAACTATATTGTTTACTCTTCTTGTTGATATAGAACAAGCAGAAAATAGAAAAGGTGCGATGTACAGCAAGAATTTTCAGCAGGTGATGTGTTCTCAATGGTTTCCATGAGAGAACCAGAACCAGGAGGGTCTAGTAATGTGCAAGAGCCCAAGAGAGTAAGGAAGCTGTTAGGGTAGACTCGAGACTACCATCATGTACTCATAACAATCACCTACAACACACCTTATCCCATATGGTAGTCTCGAGTCCGCCCTGGCAGCTTCCTTACTCTCTTGGGCTCCTACACAGTACTGGACCCTCCTGTTTCTGGTTCTCTCATGGGCTCTTTTGGCTGTGTTCGCATCAGTTTGTCAACTTATACAAGTGCTTCTGATCATGTGAAATTATTTTGTTGTAAGTAAGTGGATGTCAAGGCTCTCTGACTCTTGATTGCATTTCATCTCTCCTTTCTTCACTTGAATAAATATTAGAGGATCAAGTTAGGCATTGTGCAAGCTGGTTGCTGCCTTTTGCAGAATCTGACAGGTATGTTGTCATCTTGATCAGTGGCATTGCATCATATTACTGTTAAGCTTGCACTATTATTTGTGTTGTGCTTGGGGAACTATTATATAGGTAGCAATGCTATTTTTTTTAATTATAAAGTTCAATTTCAGTCATTTCTATAGCCCAATATAGAAGATTATAAATGGATTTTACCATAGGAAATCATGAATGTGCATTATAATCCTAATTACTAGATTTATTCGGATAACAATATTATCTGTTACTTTACTTATTTTTTTTAGAGATAAAATGTTAACCTGTAAGAGAACAAGAGTAGGAATACAACCCTTAGCATCTTTTTGTGTTCGCCGTCTCTGCCCATGCATGTTTTAGCTTCCTGTTCTAAAAATGCTTTGGTATGATTATACCGTTGCAACAATTCTACAAGTTTTACCTTTGAGGATCATCTTATTCTCCATACTTATATTCATTATTCATTTATTTATTTTGTTTTCCTGTCTTAGTGGATGGTTATGTTAGTATGTTATGTGAGTATTGTAATTTGAGAGCATCATCTATGGTTGCAGGTTAAGCAACTGATGCAAACTTCAGATGAAGCTACAATTTAGTTGGCCAACTCTGTAACTGTCCGAAAGCTACCTTAGTGCAGAATTTTCCTCCCTTGTAATCTACACAGAATAAATGAGAGTAGCAACCAGCAAGTGTAGGGCACTTGCACTCCCTTCCCTCCCTCCTCTGTTGGAAGGGCCTGGGACAGTTTCGGGCATTCAATATTGAATTTTGACACTACCAGATTGCCTGCTCTGATTTTTAATGTACAGAGCTAGCTATAATAATATTCTTTGCCCGTTTGGTTCGCCTTGTCTGATCAAAATGAGAAGAGAGTCAAATATTGGGGAGTGTAAGATATCTACAACTTCCCCATAATTATTGTATATTCTAGTGAGCAGATAGTGTGACAAAATATTGTCTTAATTTGTATCAAGTTTATTTGGAAATAAAGTTTAATTTTACTTTCAACGCGTTATATGCTTTAAAATTATTCTAACTTCTAAGGGCTGTACTCAATACATATTCAAACCATACATAGAATACAGAGATCTTATTGTAACATATATTAAAAAAAAAAAAAAAAAGAGGTTGTTTGTGTTTGATGATCAGATTATGTTTTAGGATTTTGTTGAGAAGGGATATTTCTATAAAAAAATTTTAAAGTTTTTTTTCCGTTAAATGTGCAACACATATATTGAAAATTTTAAATGTTTCATTTTTCAATACAAACTTATTATATTAATACTCTTAAACAAATCTTTAAATACACTTGTTAGCTAATCCTTATGTTGTAATATTATCCCTTATTGAATTATTTTAATATTATTAATAAGAGAGAATTAATACAACACATCAAAATAGAATTAAAGATAGAACTAATGTAAAGTATAGAATTAAAGTGTATTTCAATCATTAAAGATAAAATTATACGAATTAAATAATAAGAATATTTTAAAATTACGTACAAATATTAAAAAAAAACTCTATTCTTATTCTTGTATATAAAGACATCTTAATTTGTTAGAATTACTCATATATATATAAGTAAAAAATTATAATATCTTTACTAATATTTTATGAATTTAATTTTAATATACTGTCAGTGTAAAGTAGTTTTACATGTACATCCAAT
Source organism: Arachis duranensis (assembly GCF_000817695.3). NCBI lineage: Eukaryota > Viridiplantae > Streptophyta > Magnoliopsida > Fabales > Fabaceae > Arachis > Arachis duranensis. The sequence goes on along the minus strand of NC_029777.3, from coordinate 8,277,206 downwards.
TATATAACGGCACATCAACAAAAATAACTACTTTTCACGTTAACTTGTAAATGATCATAAAAAAATGAATATGATTGTAAAACTTACCACATCAAAATTAAACTCATCTTTACTGATAATTTATTATAAGCGAGTAATCTTTAATTTTATACAATAAACTTAAAAAAATAATAATGTTACTTTTATTTTTTTATAGTGTCATTCTACACATAATATTTTTACATTATATATCTATATAAATTTAAAAAACAAAAATGATGTTTTTAAAATAAAAATTACAATATTCATTCCCAAATTAAAATGCAATCTCAGATTACTTTTCAATTAATACATAGAGGCATAAAATTAACTTTGTAATACAAAAGGCTTAAAAAGTATAGTTTGTTTTGTAGATAATTCTCAATTTAGTACTTAAATTTATATAGTCTTAATTTAGTCTCAAAAATTTTAATCGTTTTTTTTTAAAGATAGTAGGTTATATTTCATTAATTATTAAAAAATAAAATATAAAGATATCCAAAAGTAGGACAGCATAATAAAAGGTGAGAATTTCCCAAAAACACTACACTGAAAATATTTATCTAACGGTATATAGTCGAAAAATGAAAAAAAAATCTCAAAGAAAAAAGAATGAATGAAAAATTTTTAATCGTTTTTATTTAGTCCTTAAAATCAAAATTGCATAATTGTACAGGTTTTAGTATGTTAGACTAACATAACAAAATTAATTTATAACTAACATTATTCTAAATTGGGTAAAGTATATTTTTTGTCCCTAAAGTTTGACAAAAGTTTTAAAAATATTTTTAAGTTTTATTTTGTTTCAATTTTGTCTCAAAAATTTTCGATTTATATCAAATATACCTTTGACAGCTAATTTTTCAAAAAATTTAAGATCGATTCAACAATAATTTCATAGGAACAATTCTCAACACAAGCAAATCAAGCATAATTTTCATACATTATTATTAGATTATCTTAAATTTTTTGAAAATTTAGCCGTCAATGGTATATTTGATGCAAATCGAAAACTTTTGAGACAAAATTAAAACAAAATAAAGTTTAGGGATATTTTTGAAACTTTTGTCAAACTTAAAAAACAAAAAGTATACTTTACTCTTCTAAATTTTATTATTTAACTCGATTTGATTTGATTTATAAAAAATTAAAATATATAGTATTATTCGATAATTTTTAACACACAAACATTACAAATAAAAATAATGTTATACATCTAAATATTTTTATAAACTAAATTCAATTAAATTAAATAATAAAATTTAGAATAATATTAGTCATAACTAAATTTTATTATATTAAACTAACTTAATTAGATTTAATTAAAAAATAACTTAAATATATAATATTGTTTAAAATAATCCCAAAAACTAATATAAATTATGTTTATAAACTTTAAAAATTAAATAGAGATAATTAAAACTTTCGAAATTAAATGGAGAGTGCAAGTTCAGATACGAGTATTAATTCGTTTTAACTTTTAATTAATCGACGTCAAAATTAGCTACATGAAATTCAGCGGTATCCGAACATGGCCTAATTCTCTCTCATCGGACCCAGTCCTCTATCTCACTTTCTCTCTCTAGGATTCGGTTGAAACCCAAACCCTAACTTCGGTTCCCCAGCGGCAACCACAGGGGAGAAGCTCTGGGATTCAATCTTGTTGAATGTGTGTAGCTACACATTCACGGCGAAGGAAGCTCAATCTTCGACGATGGACTTCCCGAACGACGATTTCCTTGAGCTTCCGATTGGGAACTCCGCCGAGTCGTTGCAGAGGTTCTTGGCTTCGCAGAGAGACCTCTTCCACAGCCAGATCGATCAGTTTCAGGAAATCGTCGTCACGCAATGCAAACTCACCGGCGTCAATCCTCTCTCTCAAGAAATGGTGTGCTTTCTATGCTTCTGTTAACTATGTATCTGTTTCTTTATCGCTTTTCATTATAATTTTATTTTAATTATTTGTGGATAAATTATGGCAGTGCAATGATATTAGCTGTTGATCAGCTAAGAGCTAAAACCTCTTAGTGCATTGTGATCGTGTTTCAATATTTCTGCCGCTGAAATTCAATGCTCTTTAGTTAGATATATACTTCAGCTATAAATTTGATCTTGTGCTTTCCTAATATGATATTTTGACCTTTTTTTCTTCGTCGTGTTTTGTGCAGGCAGCTGGTGCTCTTTCAATAAAGATCGGTAAGTTTCTTGCATTCTCATAGTTGGATTTTAAGTTATATCTTTCACATGTAGCTTGGTTATTGTTTCTTTCTCATACATGTTTGAGTTAATTCGAGTTAACCTTCAGCTGATCTTTAGTGATTGTTTCAAACCTTTCCCCTGCCTGCTTGTTTCATGTCTAATGTTTCAAGCTAAATCCATTTTCAGGTAAAAGACCAAGGGATTTATTAAATCCGAAGGCCGTTAATTACATGCAATCTGTTTTTTCTATTAAGGATGCAATTAGCAAGAAAGAATCTCGAGAGATTAGTGCTTTATTTGGTGTCACAGTAACACAGGTGTTCATAGCACCTCCTGTTTCATATAATTGCTCTTTGTTTCTTTCTAATTTATTTATATTTTTTATTACATATTGTCGTCAAGGGAGAAAGCATTAAAATCTAATTCTTGTGAAGAACCTCAGGATGAGCTAATAAACTCTGATCCTATGAGACCAATAAATCCAGCTCCCTTAAATTCTATCATGCCCAGCAATGCTGAAGGCGCATCTTGTTCAACGCAGGATGCAGCTTTGTCTGACCTAGATGACTTAGATAAGAAATTTGTTGATAATATTTTTAGTCTAATGGAGAAGGAGGAGTCATTTTCTGGGCAGGAGAAACTGATGGAGTGGATATTGACAATACACAACTTTTCAGTGTTGTTGTGGTACATTATTAACTTTTCTAAAATGGTTTAGTAATGTTGGATTTTAATTATTTACATTTTCTTATATAGTGTCTGACTTTCTGTGCTGTATGCTTTTAGGTTTCTGACCAGAGGAGGTGTGATGATTTTAGCAACTTGGTTGAGTGTAGCAGCTGTTGAAGAGCAAACAAGTGTCCTCCTTCTTATCTTGAAGGTAAATTTGGATCCTGCGGTTAAGTGTTTGCTTTGTTCAATTCACACATAACTAAATAATATCACTCTTTGGTTAACTGGTTTTCAGGTTCTTTGTCATTTGCCTTTACACAAAGCCCTTCCTACACACATATCAGCTATATTGCCGTGTGTTAATAGATTGCGGTTCTACAGGACATCAGGTGTACTTTTTGCTCTTCCTGTCCGAGTGCCCATCCGGCATTATGATTTTCCCTCAATGCTCTCACCTTTCTGAATGCCTTAGTTTGGCCTTATATTATCTGTAGATTGCATCTGAATGTGGTGGTTTGATAGCTTATTATGTAGTAGAAAGATTTGGTACTGATAACTGCCTTACATATCTTGTTCTAGACCTGCTAAATATTTTGCTCTAGTACAGATGGTTGTTAATGGTATTATTGATATTGAAGGTGGGGGATGAGTTGACAATTAAATCTAATTTTTCCTTTAAGGTAGCTCCCACTCTTTCTTGACAACCAGTTACTTAAGAGATAAGATATGTTAGGTTTAGTATTTGAGCTACAGAATTCATTTTAAGGTTGATTAATATGAAAGTTAATAACATACATGATCTCACACTTAGTGCCCGTAAATAACTTTAAATATAAATTTTGGAGAACTGCAGCTTTTTGTTTTCTTAGCCAATAGTTGTGCTCACTTGATAAAGTTTGTGAATTATAATCTCACTGATTTGAGGATCAGATATATCAAACAGGGCAAGGGTTTTGTTATCGAAGTGGAGCAAATTATTAGCAAGGGACCAAGCAATGAAGAAACCCAATGGCGTTAAACTTTCTAATGATGGTCAAAAAGATAAAATGTTCTCTCAAAGGCAAGATTGTGTATTGTTTTCTTTTTCCATGCAGAATTTGTTGAACCTCCTTTCTCAACTGTATATTCTCATCCGTGCAGTATTGGTCAAATTATGGGCTCTGAATCATGGGATTCAAATATGAATGTCCATGTAAGTGTTTTCTCAGAGACACATTTTGTCTAACTTTGGCTTTTCATTTTTTCTTAATAATTCATTCTTGTTTTCAGGAAGACATTCTTGCTCTCTCTAATGATCATTCAGATAATTTCAGGTGTGTATAGGTTGTGGCTGCTTGCTTTATTGCATTCAGTTATTTTTATTCCCATGAGTATTTGTGCCAATAATCCTGAGTCGAGTGTATGATTGTTTGGCCATATCTGTTTAATTAACATCACTTAGTACTCACCTTTGTTTCCCTATTTGTTCAGGAAACTGGAATCTTCCCATGCTGTGAAATTGTTGCCATCCAGCTCAGATGATTCTAATAAGAAGCTTGCTCTTGGTGTTTCTTCATCTCGTATCCATGGATCTTTATGTTTTCTTTTGGGTTGACTTATTCTTGTGAACTTCTTCTGTTTTTCCCTTTTGGGTTGGGCAGAATGCTGACAGATTTCCATCCATAACCACAAGTGTTTTAGATCACACAAGAAATATAAGAATGAGGGGAGGAGGGGCGGAGGGCTTGAATGATGCCGTGAGTGATGATGGGTGGCTCATAAATTAAATTTGGTTAAACCTTCAGTTCGTGCCTTTTGATTTTCTTGAGTATGAATTTGTAACCCTAAAAGATTAATAACATTAACTATGTCCTCAAATGATAATTTTTGGTCATCAAATGTCATTTTGAACTTGCAAAATATAAGTTTTTGACTATTTTTTATGACATAACATTATTATTAGAGGACAAACTGGCATACTTTTCAAAGATAAAATTAATGATTTAAAATCTTCATATTCCAATGGAAGTTTAACAAAACTGCCAGTTGGTAATGCTTGTTGTTGGGTCATTCAAAATACAGACTTCTTCACTTTTCATATCCTTAACCCCTAACAGAATCAAATGGCCCTAGAGAGCGCAGAAAAGTGCAACTGGTGGAACAGCCAGGCCAAAAATCAGTGACCAGAAGCCCACAGGCGACAAGAGTAGCCCCTATAAATCAAGGTCGTCCTATGTCTGCTGATGATATACAGAAAGCAAAAATGCGTGCTTTATTCATGCAGAGTAAGTATGCAAAAAATGGGTCTTCCAAGGAAAATAAAAATGTGAAGATCGATGGTTTGCATAAGCATCAGACAAATCAGGCCAGTATTGCAGCTTGCTCTGCTAAAGTTCCTGTTCCACCCAGAATTGAAGATGATAAAAGGACCTCATTGCTTCCCTCTAGTAAGGCCACTAATAGGCTGGAAACATCTTATTCTAAACCTAGAACGGATGCAAATGAACCAGTGTGGGAGAAGTGCAAGAGGGTGCAAATCCCATGGAAGACACCAGCAGGTACATTTGCAACTTTTTTATTGGTTCCCTCAATTATATGCCTATAATATTTGGATAGAAAAATTGCTTAAACACTTGGACAGCTTGGGGGAAAAGAAAATATGGAACACAATGGGAACAGACCACATTTCGGGGTTTCCTAATACTGAGTTTAAAAGAGGTTTGTCTTAGCTGAATCTCAGCTCATGTTCTTGGAGGGAGATTCAGATGTTTTTTCTAGGCTAACTCTTTACTGAACCTTCCCCTTTTCCTCCGCTTCCAGCCTTATATAAGTACACCAAGAATTATGGTCTAACCTCATTCTCTGTAACTAATATTGGTGTTTTGGGCAGTTGTATAAAGTATATACTCAAACAATTCTACTATGTTTTCAAGAGATTAGCAAAGATTGCTTGTATAGATCTGTCTCTTGGATTTGAGGTTCGATTACTAACTCAGATTCTTATGAGGATTTCAGGATCCTTAATGATTGCCCAAACATCGGCCACTGGTTCAAATTAAGCATTTTACCACACCTCTTCTGCACACTTGTGCTAAAGTGGTGACTGTCCTAAATCTGTAACGAAGATTGAGCATGATTTCTCGTTTGCTGATAATTGAATATTAAGAGTTATACTAAATTATAAATGCCAAAAAGGCCATAGCAGTGACGAAGGACCAGTTTAACAAATTTGCAATAGCCTTATGATCATTCTTCCAATACTCTTAACGCAATAACATTAATATCAAAAGTTGAAGTAAAAGAATATCATATGCATAAGAATTATACGTGCTCTATTCCTTTGCACCTTTGCCATGGCCATGTGGAAATCAAATTTATATGAATTTGGTTTGGACTGCGATATGGTATTAATGCTATTATAACTTTTTCGCAGTATTGGGAAAATCAATGGGGAATTGCCATGCTTCACTTGAATCGATACCTGATTCTGATCTCTGTTGTATAGTAGTGACAGAAATAGTTGGATGTTCCTCAGCCGAACAAAAGATTTCTACAATTCCGAATTTCACAAAATATAACTGCGGTTTTAACTGTCCAACATCCCTCCCCCTCTCAAAAAATTCACCATAGACCATAGTTATGCTTGAGAACACCACTTTAAAAAGTTAATTTTATTATTATATCCACCCTCTAGAATTCTATTTATCGATTTGATATTGACGAGTTAAATCAATCTGAAGCATTGGTTGTAGAATCCTTGAAAACCTTACATTTTGGAAGTGGCAATTTTATTCTGTAATTTGTAATCATAATCACATATTTGGGTAGAGCATTGTTATTTATCAATGGTGTCAAGGAGTTTGTGATTTTAGTCATTGCATCTTCTTTACATATTATTCTACAGAGCAGCCTAGGTTATGGAGTATGAATTGTGCAAGTTGTTACTGATATTTTTGCAAGGTTTTGAACTCTGGGTATGTTGTAAAATAAATATTCCCTGCCATAATTAAATGAAACGCAGTGCTAATGTAGTTTGAGACGTGATTGGCATGTATGAGCTTATTTTTGTTGGCTGTAATATTTAAGGACTGTAAAATTTAAATACCAACTGCTTGTCAATCGGATGATGTCTATGCTGCACTCTGGTGTATGGCTACACCTTTCGAAATGGCAACTTAGATAATAGTAGTGTATTTATAACCTAATATCCAATTCTGGATAACACATGAAGGACTGCGGTGGTTTCATTTGTTTGTACTACTAAGTTAATTGTGGAAGTTCTGAATCTTGCATTTCATGAATGTAATCGTCAAATAAGATGGAAATCAGTTATTGACAATTGAATCTTTACCACCATTTTCTTTACAAGAATGTAGCCTTTGGTGTTGGAATTTTCCTGTCTATCATTTTTCATTATTGTATGTAGATGCGGTGCTTATCACTCAATTGCAGCCCCAAAAGTTTAATTGGATGCTTCTTTAGAATCTACTCTACCATTAAATTTTGTGAAATAATCCTGGAGAAGTGGAATTGTCATAATCATTTTGTTTTTGCTGCCTATTGTGTGGTTCATGTTTAACTTGTTTAACTCATTTAACCAATTGCTTTCTTCAATTATTCAGTCACATTTTCCTTGGTTTTCAAATCTTTCCTTTTTTTTTTTTGGTCCGTTTCCCTTTTTGCAGAAGTGAAACTCAGAGATACATGGAGTGTTGGTGCTGGTGAAAATAGCAAAGAGGTTGATGTCCAGAAAAACAGAAACCGCAGGGAGAAGGAAACTATTTATCAGACTGTCCAAGAGATACCATCTAATCCCAAAGAGCCATGGGACCTCGAGATGGACTATGATGACACTTTGACACTGGAAATTCCCATTGAACAGCTGCCGGATGTTGATGGTGCAGAACTAGCATTTGCCCCTGATGAGGTTGCAACTCATGCTGTTCAAGGCGTACCCACACCGTCTTCAACCAGTAATGTAGCTGATACTGCTCAACCTGACTTGGAACTGCTAGCAGTGTTACTTAAAAATCCAGACTTAGTATTTGCCTTAACTTCGGGACAAGGTGGTAGCATCCCAAGTGAGGAAACCGTGAAGGTACTTGACATGATCAAGAGAGGTGATATGAACTTGGGTACACATGATACAAATCATGGAAATGGCATTAGTGCAAAGCCCACAGAGAAGGTGGAAGTTTCACTCCCCTCACCAACTCCTTCAAGTGATCCAAGAACGGTGCGTGACTTTGAGTTCATACTACAACTATTTGTCAAAGATGTTATCATGTTTGATATCTTCCATTGCAGTTCCATGCACACTCCACTTAGCCATCTCAGCTCGAAATGGGTTTTTCAATCGTGGCCCAAATTGAAGTTCCTAATTGAGTTATTTCTATTTCCTAGTTCTTCCCCATTTCCCCGAGGGAGTTTTGGTCAAGTTGTTATGTTCCACGGTGTGCTTCGATGCCATGTAAAAAGTGCCATACTAGCAAATAATAAATAATAACCAATAGGTTTAGTCTCAGAATTTCGTATTGATAGGGTTCCCGTGGAATAGTTCTGCTTATATTTTTGGCCTTCGGGCTTTGATGTTCATAGGGAGGTGCTGAAAAAAAATAAAACCTTTAACTGACCAAGAATGCATGAACGGCCGTTCACTATTTTATTGCAATTTCAACATGCAAACAATAGTTAAATCATTAATATAGTCATAAATGTCTAGTAAAATGAAAATTGGTTTTTCTGTATTACTGACGGCTTCCAATTTTAACAACTTTTCAGAGTGGATGGAGCACAATGCCACCAAAGAATCCCTTTTCACGGCAAAGCTTAGCACCAGCTAGAAGCTATCCTGCAGTGGCAACTACCAACTTAATATCTCAGGTTCCAGCAATCGGCACTACAGTAATAAGGCAGCAGCCAACAATGGCGCTTCCATCTTCAAATCCATTCACTAGCACAGTAGTTTCTTCATATTCACTGCCTCAGGCAACTATTGTACCTGAGATAGAGATGCAACCACCCCTCGCTCTTTCCTCTCTGCATGTACAACAAACACCACTCTCAGATATAGGTTTAACCATGAAGAACAAAACTAGTACAAATCCGTCTTCAGTTAACTTACCGGGCGCACATTCACCTTTAGCGATGCGGGTCAACGGCACCAGTAATGTAAAACCAGTACCTAATATGAGTGTTGAAGACGGTTTGTCTAATTCATTTCCCCAATCCTTCAGGTTGGCCTCAACAACCCCTTCACTTTCAGCCACACAACAACAACAAAGACATGCACACTTGGCCTCTCAGCAAGCCCATTTCCCTGAACCTTCATACCGCAACAGTGTACATTCCTATCCACCACCACAAATTGAAAAACCAGGTCAAGTTTCAGATTCTTGGAGAGTTAGGCAAGATGTGCCATCATCCAGTTACCATTCCAATAGAAATCAAAACTACTATGACAATGCATATGTTGGGGGTTCCATGCAGGCTGGTCCTTCTTGGGATAGAAACAATCATGCAACAAGGGAACAATATGAAACATGGAGCCCAGATAATAGTCCAACTAGAAATCCTAGGTATGTTCCTGGTAGGAGTTACCCAGAGTCCAGAGTGAATCAGCATGGAAGAAACCATAGGCCTGATTGGTCAAGGCAGCGTGGTTCTTCTGGACATTGGGACCCTGCTAGGCAGGGAAACAGAAAGTGGCATGACGAGAGACGATGATTACTCTGTTCACAAATGATATAGTTCGAAGGATTTTTACTTTATTTTTTACGTCACTCGTTAATATTCCCGATGTACAGTAGAATTTGATTGTGTCATCCTGATGACAAGGATTGTCCCTTTGAGAGAGAGAGAGAGAGAGAGAGAGAGAGAGAGAGAGAGAGGAAGAGGCTCCCTAAAAGCATAAAACTGGCTTCGGTTGGAAGTGGATGTAGTGTAGGATAAGCGTAATGTTCAAGTACTCGCGGATGTCAAGATTCTTTTCTACTTGTATGTCAATTTTATAAAGATCTCAATCCGAATTCTGATTTTTCAAAAAAGGAAAAAAGAAAAGAGAGAAAGAATGGTTATGTTTTTGGTTTTTCGCTTCCTCTCCCATGCCTTTTAAGGGCATTTCAGAATTTAGATTACATGTCTAAATAAAATTCCATTAAGAATTTTCTAGTTTTACATAATATGAAGTATGAGAAATATATCGAGCGGAACAGGTAATAAAACTCATTTACTGAAACCTTGATTGGGTAAAAGAAAATTAAAAAGAAAAAAAATCATTGTGATGTCACTCTTGGGAGCTCCTGCCTTGGTTTACGAATTACGAAGCGCTTCATTTAAGATCAATAATATTGTGTACTCGTGGCAAGGAGATTGAAGACAAAGTACATCTATCAAGTAATAGTTAACATATATTCTGTCTTGTGGCTTCTCTCCATTCATGTTTTTTCTATCATCAAGTGTTTTTATATACAAGGTTTAGCTAACATGGTTCTTAGAACATAAGTTAAAATTATTATTAGTAACAAATTTTAAATATTTTGTTTTAATAGATGCACAATTTATTTTAATAAATTGATTGGTAATTTTAATATATACCCAAGAACTCATGATACCTAAACCTTTATATATAAACTGAGCCATATTAATCAGGTCCGTTTTTCTTATTAACCCACTGTTTTTTATCTGGAGATGGAACCGGATTAATCAAGTGTTTTTAAAAAATAGGATCCGATAATCTAATGAATTTCCCCCCAATAAACCCTTACAATGATAAATAATGTTTTTTCTTTTTGTCTGAACATCGAAGTGATGTACGGGTCTTGTATTCATAGTTCTTTTTTTTCTCTGTGCACCAAAAATTAGCTTTGATAAATTCAAATGACTTCCTACCATTTGATTTTGGTATCATTCTAAACATGTCATTCTCATCCAATAATTCCCTTCAGATGTTTGGAAGCCATATTGTTTGTTCTTATAAGATTGTATCATGGGAGAGAATAGATTCCTGTGAATGACTGAATCCTCAACATTGATTCTTTTAAATTCCCCACTTTGTTTAAATTAAAAAAAAAAAGGACAAAAAGTTAGAGTAGGAAAATCAATTTCCAGTATGAATGACAATGTTAATTAAGTAAAAAATAAAGAAAATGCCAAGAAATTTTGAAGAAAAAGAAATGGTTTTCTTGAAGTAGGCGTAACCATTGATCAGATAATTGTAGTCTGATTGTTTATAGTCCACACTCGTAAATTCGGAAACAAGATATCATCACATCAATGGCTATCTCAATTTCAAAATCTGAACAAGTTAAAAATGAAAAGAAAACCAAAAACTGCTGAAACGATTCAAGAAACAAAAAGCAGACATAACCATAAATCTGAAGTGGTAAAAAGGCTCAGAAGGATCCATTGGTAATTTCTAATCACAAGGGACGATTTTCCATTCCCTCATAAAATAGGTAGTTCTCAACATCATCGCCTTCACAAAAACTTCAAAAAAAGATTTTAAAAAACAAACGAACGGCACAGAAAAATAGATTGAACAAGAAGCCATTTAAAAGTTTGAAGCCACAAACTCATTGACGAACACGAGAGAAGTTGCGAGAACTAGCTTGCACAGTCGAATGAATGGAATTGGATTTTCAATTCTGTGTATAAATAGAAGCTATGTAACATTTTAATTAGGGTTAGGGTTTTGTCTATAAAGACGGAACTACCCTTCCGCTCTCGTGCAGATGGCCCTTTAAGATACAGATCTGGGCTTTACTTTCAGAGTTCTGAACATGGTTTGGGCCTAGCTTCAGCAACTTCATATGCTTTATAAAAAAATGAAAAGAAATTACTTGGTATCTTTATTTGGCGTTCGTATAAAAAACTATAATTTTCACTGTTATTGTTGTTCAATTTTATATATACTAGTGTTAAATTCGTCTGATGCACAAGTTTATATTTTAATTTGATATGGTAAATTAAAAAAACTTGAAAAAATAAAAATATATATAAGTGTAATAGTAGCATGTCAATTTTACATTAAATTTTATATCATAAAACTAATGCAAATTTATCGATAACCTAATATTTTACTAACCTCATTAAAAAAATAATTGGCATATAATGTTGTGTTCCATGTTACACATTTTATTTCAAATCTAAAAGTATAGTTAATAAATCAGTTATATCTATGACATATATTTGTACAAAGTGTAAATCATAACATATTATTAAATGAAAATACTACTTTCTCGGACCTGCTACACATACAAGCAATAAGGCCTTACAAGTGTTACAAGCCCCCAGCTCACAAACATTCCACACGCGCATTAATTATATTGAATGGAGCGTAACATTCACGCGCTCCCACTCAAACGGTTACGCTTCTCTTCGCGTAAACCGCCCCTTAATGGCAGACTCTTCCACTTCTTCCACTTCTCAAAGCCATTCAGAGAAAACGCAACCCTTCCATTTTCGAGCAACATTCGAAAAACTCAAGATATACAACTCGTCGCTAACATTCGAAAACTCCATCAACACACCATAAAACTCTCGATCAAGAATCTTCAGAGAAAACAAAGCTATAATACTTAAGGTACGTTACATTACCATTCTTGTATATTTTCCAAATTTCGAACTAGGTTTTACTGTTCTTCTACGTTGTTGTACGTTTTACTGTTCTTCTTACTCTACGTCTCATTTTACAGTTTATAATGTTCTAGGTTTTACTGTTATTCTTGCTTCTATGTTACACTATTCTTCTTCGTTCTTGTAGGTGTTACTGTTCTTGTTGTTCTAGTTCTTCTGGTAACTGATTTTTGGGGGTATATTCCGTAATTTAGTGGGTGTATATGGAGTAATTTGTTGGGTGTATATGACATAAAATATTGGGTGTATATTTCTGAACTGATATACTGTAATAGTCAGCACTTGCTTATATTTGCTTGTCCATGGGTGTATATTGCTTGACCCTGTAATGTTGCTTGATATTAATGCATGTTTGAGTGATACCTGACTGATATATATGGGTATATCTGAATCATATCTATAGGTGTATCTGACTGATATATATGGGTGTATCTGAATCATATCTATGGGTGTATCTTACTGTTATCAATGGGTGTATCTGACTCATATATATGGGTGTATCTTACTGATATCTTTGGGTGTATTTTTCATTTTAGAGAAAATGGCAGCGAGAAACCAACCTGGAAGAAATGTAAGAACAAATATATGTCTTACATGAAATCAGTTTTATATAATAGAAATATATCTGACTTTAATTTTATTTTTGTTTACAGCAAACCAAAGACCTTAAGTGTGCATCACATCTCTTAAGTGATAAATTCAGAAACATGAGTGAGGAGAAGAAAACAATTGTGAGGGATTTGGAATTCGGTGGCTTGTTGCACATCCCACCACTAAGGGTGCATCACCAAGTGTTAAGGGAGCTGGCTAACAACTTCAAACTAGGGGAGAACAGACTGAAAACCGGATACGGTTCTTTTAAAATAACACCAAGAAAAATAGGTCATGCGCTTGGGTGATTGATACAATAAAGCGAAAATTTCATATACTTGACCCGCTACACAAGAAAGCTCCAAGCGATGAGAGAAAGCAGCTTAATAAATTCACTGTAAGTTGGCTCTGTGTTCTTTACTTTAATAGATAGGTGTATTTCAATTCAATATAAGGTGTATGTATGTTTTGCTTTGGGTCTAAGTATGTTCTCCTTTGGGTGTAATTTCTTTGTCGAGTTGGGTGTATTTTGTTTATCAAGTTGGGTGTATGTTGTTTATTAAGTTGGGTGTATTTCGTTTGTTGTGTTGGGTGTATATTGTCCATTTAGTTGGTTGTATCTTGTGCATTCATTTGGGTGTATTTTATATCTTTAGTATGTTCTAAATAATGATTGTTTGCATTCATTTGGGTGTATTTCACTCGGGTGTATTACTGATTTGTTTTGGTATTTAAGGGATATGTAATTTCAAGAATGAGAGCATATGCTGGCGGGGAACCTCTAAAGAAAGACGAGAAGGAGAAGGAAATTAAAGCATCATACGTTAATATATCAGGCCAAAAATCAACGTATAAATTTGTGACTTTGAACATTAAACTTTCCTAAATGAGATTTGTAATTTATTTTCTTCATTTTCAGCTATGACTGCGCTATCTACGTTATGAAGTGGCTTGAGTTAATTGAGCCGGAAAACATTAAAAGTGGGAAGTATGAATGGGATAATTGGAAACAGGTAACTGTCTTTAGAACTATATAACTCTGTATTACTTTACTGAATTAATATTGCTGTTTAAACATAATATACTTTTTAATTGTAGGACGAGGTGGACCACTATAGAGTGGAGTATGCTTCACGGATACTATTCAGTGAAATGAATAAAGAGAGAGATCAAGCAATTAGAGCGAGTAATGCAATAAGACTGTCGAAGCCATTCTCCGTATTATTTAGTCTGTTTTGTCAGATAAATTCTATTGATATAGAAACTGAGTAATCCAACTGCTAGCTAGTTTGTAAATTGAACAAATGCTGTAAAAAATTGCCATTTATAAACAACTTCTATTCAATGAAATTTTTTTCCATAGTTAAACTATATGTGCTGTTAAACTGTCTGTGCTGTATTCAAAAGTTGTATTACAGGTGGTAAAATATGAAGAAAAACATCAAGGCAGATCTAAACACAAATTATAAACTTTTACACCCAACGGGAGTTTAATATACACCCAAGATTGCTTAAAATATACACCCAAACTGTCTGTTCTGTTAAACTGTCTGTGCTGTATTCAAAATGTATGAATTACAGGTACTAAAATATGAAGAAAAATATCAAATCAAGTATACACCCATAACCTGCGATTTTTTACACCCAAATAAAGTTGAATATACACCCTGAGATCTATCTCCCCTGATGCTTTGAGACTAAAACCCTGAACCCTAAACACTTAAAACCTAAACCCTTACCCCTAACCTGTAAACCCTAAAACCCTAAACCCTAATATTATATATATGTATCTATATGTAAAATGTAAATTCACAAAAATACACCCAAAAGAACAATGCTTTTACACCCATATTTTGTAAACATGCAGCCTTGGCGTAGTTTCTGTAAAATTTTCAAGCATCTTCAAGGGTGATAAAGGTCATTCCAACCTTCGGAACAAACTGGTCATCAACAACCGAGAGAGGCTGCAGAATACACAATGTCAAAAACTATAAATACACCCAATCATGTCTGATATGATACACCTGAACCGCAACAACTCAACTAAAATGACAATAAAAGCCATAAACTGTAAATACACAGGCTGCAGAATACACCATGTCAAAAACTAAAAACACATCAAATCATGTCTGATATAATACACCCGAACAACAACAACTTAGTTAAAATAATAGAAAAAGCAGTAAACTGTAAATACACCCACACTTCTAGCAAAAATACACCCAAAAAAGATCTGAGCTACACCCGAGCGTCTGCTATAAATTTCAGATAATTAATCAAAACTAATACATTACATTCAATCCACAGATTTATCTTCATGCATTATTTTGACAGTCAATGTTCACGAATTATTCACCTACACAATGCTATACAAATTACTGCAACAAAATTCATAGTAATCCTATGTAAATCAAACCTCAGGAACTTCGTTAGATTCAAATTCATAGTCCACTTCGCCTGAATTCAGCTGACAATTTGAGGTTGAATCATCCATTATCTTCAAAACGAGTTCAAACTTTGATTTCAGAAAATGAAAAATCAAATAGAAAACGAAGCTAGAGTTACAGAGAGAGGAACTAACGTAAATGACGAAGAAGAAACGAGTAAGAAATGAGAGGAAAAGAACGATCGAAGAAACCAGGGGAAGCTTCGCGAGAAGAAGAACGAGCAAATCTGCAAATAACGAAAACGAAGAAGGAAACAAATCTTTTAAATTTGGTAGTTAGATATACGCGGGATCCCTATATAGCGCGTGTATACAACGTAACCCTTGGAGCGCGTTTTGGGGTTTTATTTGTTAATGAACTTGTAAATCATACAAGTCATTAGGGCTTGTATGCAGAGCTTTTCTGCTACTTTCTTTACCTAAATATTATTAATTTCTTTAAACACGACATTTGTTGTTGATGACTTTAGATTGTTGTTTTCATCTAAAATTAAAACATTTAAGCCATTGCGACTCTTAATTCTTGACAAAGCAATGTAAAGTGAACATAGATGAACACTGATTTTGGCAAGTAAAGTCCTACATGTGATAATGATTTACCACATAGTAAAATACCTTAGTTTTTCAATATTTTTCTCTTCATATATAGTATCCCGTCAACCAATAATGTCCAAATTGTATTATAAAGACAATTTGGTTTGCTAACACTATTATATATCAATGACATCACAAACAGTTTTTTCAATTGATGACCAGGCATCATTAATAGCTACAACGAATTTTTTATTATCACATATTAGTCCTATAAAATAGAAAGTATCTTAAAAATTAGGATATATAATCCCATTAACTGTCCTAATAGTCTCATATGTTGTGCAACCTTTTTGAACAGTTAATAAAATTATCATATAGTAGATACCACATGTACCCGATGGATCATAGTTTAATCACCCGTAGAATACTCTCTCTTGCATGGATGGCATTCCCTTTCTTCTCTATTATAAACAATTTGATTTGGAAACTCAACATAAGTTAAAGTTTGACCTGCATGCTTTAAATTTTTCGTTAGCCTCCATCTATACTAAGAACATCGTATCTTTCCCTTTCTCTTAATCCATAATTTTTTTTTAAGATTGTCATCGTCTTTAAGTATAATATTTTACTTTCTAGACAAATAAAAGGTTAATCTCATCATTAAAAGCCATCTCCAATAAATATCATAATCCATAAATGACACATAAACATCAAAGAACAAATAAAAATGGTAAATAAACACATATCAATAATACAAATTCAACACTAATTAAAAAATGGCAAAAAAATTCACATCTTTATCGAGACAAACCATCTCAATTGAATATGACAATAGAGAATTCTTGTAACTCGATAATGTCCAACTATCCATAACCTTATCACTTGTTAATGTATACACAAATTTTTCACCCTAGAATTGATCTCAATAATTTTGTAAATATCAACTGTCATTAAAAAAATAGAAAAATTTTAAATAAGACAAATATATAAAAAAAGTAATTGATTATACTAAACAATCGAGACACAAGATGACAATGGAGAATTTTTGTAACTCAGTAATATCCATAACCTTATCACTTATATATGTACACACAAATTATCAACTATAAGATTGATCTCAACAAATTTGTGAATACAAACTATCATTTAAAAAAAAAGGTAAAAAAATATTTAAAAAGAGTAATTAATTGTACTGAACAAAGAAAGTATGGTTCTATATATCTCTAATTCATATTTTTATAATTCTCTCATAACTAAAATTTTTTAAAATTTAATTAACTTTTATTTGAATTTAAAATATAAATCCTAACAACTAATTAAAAAATAGTATAATGTAAGCAAAATTATTATTGTTACACGAAAACTAATTAAATAATTATTAATTATTATTGTTATTACTTGAAAATTAATTCGGACTTATATTACTGTTACTATTATTATTTGTATTTGTATTACTATGCAAATAAAGGTAAGCAGATATTTAAAAGAGTAATCGTGAGTTTTTTATTTTTAGTTTTTTAAATCTCAGTCACGTGAGAACATTAATTCACGGAAAAAGGCTACTACTTTTCTAAAAATTAGTTATTGGCATGCATTATTATTCTTTTGAACTAAATAAAGATGGTTTATAATAAATGTGGCATTATTAGTTTATTACTCTTATTGTGTAAATTTTTTTATTTACTTTTAATTAATTAATATTAATCAATTTTTCATTATAAAATTATTTTTATTTTTATTTTTTTGAAAACTTAGGTTCAAAGTTAATAATTTCAAAAAATTATTTGATATTGAAAAAGAAAATTAGTTCTTAAATTGAACTCATATAGAAAGCTATATACATGTTAGTTAGGCATACATAATAATTAACAGAATTCAAAGTTTCATATTTCACTAAATCAAAAGGAAAAGGAACTAAACATAGGGTTTTCTTATTTTATATATATATCTATATTTTTTTGAAACAAAAGTTAAGAAAGGAAGAAACTTTTTGTGTGGAAGCTAACATAATCAGTCTCAGACATCCCACATAGTTTTGTCAATAGCTGAATCTGCAGCATGATGAGGAATATGGTGATGAAAGTGGTTCATAATCTGCAACCTCTGCTGATTCAATGTCTCTGCTACTAATCTTTGCTGTTGCTCTGATTCATGCAAACTCACTGTTGCTGTTGAAGCAATTGATGAAGCTCCACCAATTCCCAAGAAATCATGAACAGTTGCAATATCATCATCCCTTCCACTCCCTCCTCCAAACCTTGATGCCTCCACCATTATCGTATTGTTATTATTATTATTATTATTATCATCATCACTAATCTCTTGTTCCACATCACTACTAATCTTCATCAACCCATTATTATTATTATTACTAGTAATTGTTCCCATGAACATTTGACCATACATTCCCATATCATTATTACTACTACTATTAGTAGTAGTGTTTGCATCAAACAGTTGTGATGAGACGATTTCTTTCTGAAACAATTGGTTTGTAAATGCAGCATCATGGCCACCACTAACTACTCCAGCCATGGTAGTTGTTCCCATGGAGAAGCTTTTCTGCATCATGGGTGAATAATTCATGCTGTTGTTACTTGCAGTTGCACCCATTTGAGCTGCTTTCTGCAACAGAGCAGTTGCAGACATGTGAGGCGATGATGAAGAAGATGGATTAGAAAGAATAACATTGTTGAAGCCACTAGAACTCAGCTGAAGCGTTGAAGAAGAACAAGAAGAAGAAGTAGTTGTCGATGAGAAGATGGAGTTATTGAAAGGAGTTGTTGTTGGAATGATAAGTGGTGGATCAGTGATGAATAATTGATCTGATGAAGAAGAAGAAGTGGTTAATGGAATCTGACTTGGGGGCATGCCAGTTGTTAACAAACCCTGATGGGTGGAAGAAAGTTTGTTATTTTCTTCGGTCAAAGCATCACAGAAAGCACGATGAGTAATGAAACTGTCTCTTCTGGAAAAGATGGTGCCGCAATCACACTTATACTCGCGAGTGCCGCAAGTTTTGAGGTGAGCTTTCCAATCAGATTGAACAGCGTAGCGTTTGGAACACTTGTCACACTTCCATTTCTTTTCGCCATGTTTGCGGCTGAAGTGTTTCTTGATGCCAGTGAGGTCGCCAAGAGCACGTGATGGGTTGTGGTGAACGCACGTGGGCTCAGGGCAGACGTAGACACGCTTCTTGACCTCTGTGGTTGTTCTTTGCCTTAGCTTCCATGGTAGATTGTGTCCTCTCCTGTGTAGTTGAAGATTTTGGTCTCTCTGAAATCCTTTGTTGCATATCTCACACACGAATCTGTTTGTTGCCATTAATGTTGTTGGTGATAGAGCTACTACTTCTGCACTTGGATCTGTCATCATTATTCAAACATCAATCAAAATAAGAAAAATTCTTAGACACCAGCAATTTTTAGTAAACTACAAAACGTACTTTAAAATTGACTAAATTCAACTAAAATACATTACACTCTAAATTATTTACCTAAATCTTAATATCAGAATGGAAAAGTTTTGGAGACTAGCAACTTTTTAAAAAGTTGGCCAGCATTTAACCATTAAAAGAAAATTGAATGATTTCATACCATTGGATTTAATTTCACACAATTAAAAACACTATTGATGGTCAATTGATGGTTACAGAATACAAAAGTTGTTAGCCCCTAGCACTCCTCTATTAGAATAATCATCCACACATCTAGTGAATTGAATATCCGATATATTCATTATTCACATTATTTAATATTTTCATTATTCACTTATACTTTTCTCTTTTATTATTATTGATCAGCATAAATATTAGATTTTTAGTAAATAAATTTTAATATTTATATGTACAAATTCTAAAATTATGAATGTAAACGGTATTAATTCACATATGCATACTTTACTAAATATAAGTGCAAATTATATATTTTTAGTGTACAAAACTCTAAATATAGGTACAAATTAAGTGAAAATTCAAGTGTAATTAGCTTTATACGAATTTGATAATTGAGAGTTGTTAGATAATAATTTAATCAAATATATTAAATCATTTAATGACTCTTAACTATCAATTTTACATAAAGTTTTACTTACAAATTATTGCTAGCCAAGTGCGGACTAAAAATGATAATATCTGCTAGTTAGGTAAGATTGATCTAAAAATAATGAAAGATCAAGGGAATAGAAGGTTGAATAAATAAATTAATTAAATTTGCCTGGGGTTCCTGGTAGGTTTCTTTTCTTTTTATTGGTTTGCTGCTGCTGCTGCTTGTTTTCTTGATGAACTTCTTCTTCTCCAGTGTTTCCAGAGGAGAAGCTTCCATCTTCATTACCTGACATATTGTTTGACATTTTTGGATACAATACAAGCTTCTTTTTGTGTTGAAGAATTAGAAAGCAAATTGTTGTGGTTATGTTACAAATAAATGTTGTAAGCAGGTTTTTCTTTATTTGGCCTTATATAAATATATAATCTTCATTACAAGACAACAAATAGGTAAATGCCCCTAACTACCTTGCTAACTTCTTGCTTTATTATTATATTATTATTGTAATATCCTAATTAAATAACCAATCAATTTCTCATTAGCTCATGCATCCACAGATTGTTGGACCCTTGTATATATATTAAAATAAAACAATTGACCTATATAAGATGGATTTTTAATTTAAAGCTCCCGGCCCTTTGATCTACCTTTTTCATTAGAAATTAGCATAAGATTTTATTTCCATGATCCATAATATGATTATGTTAAGTATTGATTTATGGATTTAATATCTATACATTAATGTCAGTGTAAAAAAAATTACTGATATTATTTAAAAAAATATTTGTAAGTATATAAAGCATATATTGACATTAATCCATATATAGTTCAACAATATTGGATCAAATAAAATTTAATTAATATTATGTTAAAATTAAATGAACCTAGTTGAATGTCATAAATTAACTCAAAAATTGAAGGTTTGTGTTACTAGCTACTAAACTCGGATTTGTTTTTAAACAAGAGAAAATAACTATCATCATAATAACGAAGACGAAATCTATCTACGTCACATTTGATCCATGTATAAGATCGATGGAAACAAGCAAAGTAATAAGAATCTTCAAATAAAAATTAGAATGAAGCAAATATCTATTAATGACATAAAAGAGGTTGCTACCGAGTTAACCTAAGCTACATTATTCAAGCTTTAATTTGCCATAATGGCAACGACATTCACTAAGGGTATCCTATGGCCTCCTTCATATAAATTAAAAGAAAAATAAATGTAATGATCTTTTCAAGATTTACTTAGATTATAATACCTTTATACATATATGGAAATATTATAATAACAGTAATGCTAACAAGATAAAAAAAAAGGTTAGAATTTATCTTATTTAATATTTATTAATTAATTGTTTCAATACTAATAAAGCAAATTTTGACTAATTTTTTTTGTTATCAAATATTTTTGTTGTAATAATTAATGAATGTTAAATAAAATAAGGTCTATCTATTTTTTTAATCTTCTTATTATTATCACAAAATTACTATGTAGTTGATAATCGAAAATATTTAATAACAAAAAGATTAGTTAAAAACAGTAAAAATTTGTCTTATTTAGTATTTAAATAATGCTACACATTTAAATTTTTTTGTTAACTAATATAAGTCTAATTAAATTAATTTAATATAAAAAAAATCAGTTATAACTAGTATTATTTAAAATTTTATTATTTAATTTAATTAAACTTAATTTATGAAAAGATTTTAAATGTATAACATTATTCTTAACCTTTATTAATTTTAACAATAATTAATAAATATTAAATAAAATAAATTTTGATAAATTTTTTTATCTGTTTAGCATTATGGATTGAAAACATATTAAGACTTGAGAGTGTGTATGGAATAAAGTCTCATGAGTCATGACCATGCCAAAGGTATGATAGAATTAAATTCTATGGATAATATGTGTAATAATTTTAAGCATGGTTGAAGTTTATTCATTGAATTTTTTTTCTATTTTGTATTGTTCTGCCAAACATAAATGATAATGAAAACGTTTTTATGGCTTGAAGGAGTCATACATGATCACCATAAAAATATTATACTTTTGTTATTTTCTTCATGTTGGATTTTACAGCTCCACGCGCTTCTTGCTTTAAGAAAACAAGGGGACAAAAACTAGAATATCAAACATGAGATGAAGTTCAAATTTCAAGTAACAAAAATAAAAACTGAGTAGCCCTTTTCATTTGATATATAAATTTAATTTTTATATATACGGTTAATACTAAAAAATTATGAATAAATATTTAATTGTATATTATCATATTAACAAAAATAATTAATTTTAAATTTTATTAATTAAGAAATTATTTAAATACATTAATATAATTAAATACTCGTATAAAATTTTTCATTCTATTAATATATTAAAATTAAACTATATATATCCTCTTTTATTATCAAACAAATATTAATAAAACGACGAAAAAGACCTGGTAGAAATCATCGACATAAAGATCGATATATTTGATGAACCTAGCTTACTTACAACAAATAAGTAACGACAAAAGCTTGCAAACATTCTTTATATATCTTATAAATATCTCGCATTTATTCATTACATTACGGTGAGCAGGGCTGAAGTTATGAATTAGTTCGAGTTCGACTTATTAATAACTCGATAAGTTGAATTTGTGAGTTGATGAATCGAATTTGAGTTTAGAATTGAATTCATAAATTAAATGAGACAAATTTAAATTTAGATAAACTCAACTCATTAACTCGTGAGTTGACTCGATTTTATATATATATATATATCAATTATTTAAAATTTTATATTTATTTTTTATATATAATTTTAATGTAGAACATAAATAAAAATTTATAATTTATTGATAGATAGATAATATATAAAATTGATTTTTTTTAATATTTTTTAAAATATACAAGTTATAATTTATTGGTATAAAATTATAAATTATATTCCTATTATTTGAGTTAATTCGTGAGTTCGACTTAGCTCGTGAGTTTTTAGTGAGTCAAACTTAAACTTAAGAAATAGACTCGATTGTTAATAAGTCGAGCCGTGAGTTAAGCTTAATTTTTGTAAAACAAACTTAAATTTAGTTTAACTTAACTCAATTCGACTCATTTCCAGCACTAATGGTGAGCCCAATTTTTACATGATTACATGCCATGGAATTATTGTTTCGAATTCTTCATAATTAATTATTAATTTTGGTGTAATGGTCGCTAACTGACATAGATAAAGAATCCTTATAGATAAATCCAACAAAGGGAACAACCTAGATTAGACGGTTTGTTTATGTTATTTAACAACTAACAAGGATAGGTTATGCATAAAACTATTGTTATTGATATGGACATGCTTTGATTGGGTTATTAATTATTTAAAAAATTTTAAAAAGCTATAATTTTGTTAGTATTTAGTAAATGGAGTTTTTTAGAGTTGGTTAACTGATTACAGTAATTCCTTTATCTAATATCGTTAGATAATTTAATTTATTTTAATTATTTTATCAAAAGGGTAGGTATCAATAATCTCGAGCCAGGGCTACACAGTTGTGTATAGTGTTGAAGATCGATGCAAAAATATAGGGTGATGGAAAATTCTTAATTTTCACTCACTATTTATAAATGAATCGTGACTTGGGAATTAGACTACATCTATCAATTAAAATTCCTTAAGTATAATTTATATTATAGTTTCCATTTTTATATGTTAGAATTGTTGGGTTTTTTTTGGCTCTTTTTTATATAGAGAAAAAATCTAAATACTAATATCTAAACTCATGAAGGAGTTAAAGTTGAGTGAGAGAGATCATTTTAAAAGGAGAACACCAAACACTAAAATACTAAAGAGAAAAGAAAAGAGAAAGTTATTTTCGCACATACATAAAACTGTCTCTGTAAATTAATCACTGCAGATTCGTTAACCGTTGAATCGAGCTCAAATTTGATCAGTGTATTTTATACATCTGGTTCTTTGATTTCATGGTTCGGATCTTTGATTCAATGTCTGTATCTGGAGATATTGGCCACGCACAGTAGCTCTGTTTTTGTGGTATTTTCATCTTATTGTTCTTGTTTTGAAAGCTTTGAAGCTTGGGTTGTTTGACTTGTTGTATGCACATTTTGTGCAGTAATTTGTGATTCTCTTGTACCCTATTTTTCATCATAGTGAAGCTATATCCTGGTCTTAGTGACTCGTAGTTTTTACTTCTCTCATTGAGGAGGTTTTCCACGTTAAAAATATTGGTGTGTTAACTTGTTTCTAATTTCTGGTTTATGTGATTTTTTCACTACTATTAAGTATTATTGTGCTGGTGTTAATACTTGTTATGAGTGGATATTGTTGCTCCTTTAATTTTTGCAAGTAGGGAATTGTGTTTTATTCTTATCAAGAATACAAAAATGTTTCAGAGTGACATAACTTGTCTTTTTTCTTTTTTTTTTTTGTATTAATTAATTATTGTTGAAATAAATGCATAATATTAAATATAATAAGTATATATATCATAAT
>NC_029777.3:8196750-8252533 GCF_000817695.3 Arachis duranensis | reverse complement strand
ATGTAAAATTATAAATATTAAAAAAATAAAATAATTTTATATTATTATTTTTTTGTATTACTCTTAGAATAATATTTGTTCAGTGATGAACTAGAGTATAAATAACCCAAACAAATTGTGTAAATCTAGGGTACGTTATTAGTATAACATATTTTTATACACCTAGTGGTGCTTTATTAATTGAGCAATGTTAGGTGGCCAGCAATTTTGTAATTATTAGCCATTAACTAATCATCAATGATAATTTGATGGTGTGAGATTGGTGTGAAATTTCATCTAATGACTCACCTTCCTCTGCTGGTTACATGCTGGCCAAAATTCAACAAAACTGCTGGTCCCCTAGACTTTTCCTTATTGATTACCACCTACATATAGTGAATTAAGCGCATTAATATTTAAGGAATTAAAGTTCTATAACCTATCCATCTAAAACACTCTTATATTATGTGTTTAACTAGATGCAACTGCACTACTAGACAGACAGGTAACAGATACACACGTTATCTAGAAATAAATATACCCGACAATACTTAATTAAATATCAAATAAACTAGATTTTAAATATCAAATAAAATAGATTTTTGTTAACGATATTTAAATATTAAATTCATATTCAAAGATATATATATATATATACACACAAATGGAGGATTATAATAAAAATTTGAAAAAATTTTATATTATCAATATATTAAAATTAATTTTGTAACAATTTTTTTACAATTCACAAGAGGTATATATTAAAAATATAAAAATATTATTTATATCTTTTAATACAACAACTCATTACTCGTACTTATATTAATACTAAAAAACAAAAAAAATGTCGTGTGTCCACTCGTTCTCATATTATTTACCTAAGCCTTGAAGGGACCATGTCAACTAAAAGGCGCGTCGTCAATAATATCCAGCCAGCATCCAGTTTGGGCTTATAGCCTTATATAAATAATAAATCTATTCCCATTAATTTATAAAGCATATTTAATTAGGGTAAGTCACTTTTATTTTTTATAAGGTGAATTCTACCCTACCCCTTCTAAAATAACATGTAAGTTACTCTTCATGATGTGTCACACTTTAATTGGTTATTATCTTAACTATAGTTGGGTTATTTGGTAATTTATTATTTAAAATGGGTAATTGTATAATTTTTTAAAATATTAAAATTCTACCCTGTTAATTGAAGTACGTTCTCACGCAATCTCTTTCTACAAACTACAGTGCATCATTCCTTAACGAGTCGTTGAATTCCCATGGCTTGTAACTTCCGTTCTTCCCAGTATAACCAGCGCCGACTTCATTGTTATCTCCTGTCCTCTCACTCAATCTTCTTTTTTTTGCCGTGGATCACTCCTTACCAACATAATTAATGGTTAGTTTGGTTATTAAATTTTTTTAATTAAAAATAATATATGGAATATATATTTATTATTCATATGTAAAATATAATATAATAAAATAAATCTATTCAGAATACTTAAAAATATAATTAAAATCAGGAATATACAAATATAATAATAAAATTTGTACTCTAAACAAGTAAACATATCTTTTATCATATATAAATTATTTTTAAAAAATTAAATTGTTAAAATTAATAACACAAATTTAAAATGATAAAATTCAACTTTTTTACAAGTATTTTTTATAGTATTTTTATTCTTTTAATTTTTAATTTATTAATAGTTTATTATTTAATTAATGATTAAACAATTTATTTTTATGAGAAATTATTTTTTGTATAATCTTAAAGAAGAGACCAATATAACAGTTTAAAAATTAATGTAAAAATGATATTTTAAATAAAAAATAGTTAATATTAAAATTTTTAAATACAAAAATAAATTGTATAGATATTCAGGATATAAATATGAAATATATGTTTAAAATAAATAAAGAAGACAAAAATAATTATTTATTTCTCATAAGTACTCTCATTTTATCTGTTTTATTTATTTTATGCGTATATTTTATATTTATCTTTTAAATATTTATACAAATTATTTTTATATTTAAAAATTTTAATATTAAATATATTTTATTTAAAATTTCATTTTTATGTTTTTTTTTAAACTATTATACTGGTCTCTTCTCTAAGATAATACAAAAAATAATTTTTTATAAAAATAATTTGTTTAATCATTAATTAAATAATAAAGTATTAATAAATTATAAATTAAAAGAATAAAAATACTATAAAAAATACTATAAGAAAGTTAGATTTTATCATTTTAAATTTGTATTATAAATTTAATAATATAGTTATTTTTTAAATAATTTATGTATGATAAAATATATGTTTACTTGTTTAGAGTAGAAATTTTATTAATATATTTATATGTTCATGATTTTAATTATACTTTTAAGTATTTTGAATAGAATTTTTTTATATTATATTTTACATATGAATATATGTTCCATCATGTAATTAAATAAAGATATATTTTTTAATGAAACAAATTTAATAACCAAACTAACCATTAATTATGGTTGTAAAGAGTGATCCACGATGTTATTTTAGAGGGGGTTGAATAGAATTTACCTTTTTATAATACTATTTTATACATCATATTTTTGTATTGTATATTTACATAAATTTATATATAAAAAAATGATATCATCAAAGTATAAATAACAATATTTATTTTTATTTAATTATATATAAAATGAGTTTATAGACAGCTTCTTATTCATCGAAAAGAGAATTAAAAAAGATTCATAAATTAGTCATTAGTTAGAGATAAACAATATCTGAAGGTTTACGCAGAATAAGCTATAAATTTGGTTAAATTTCACTAAATTGGACTAAATCAATGGAGTCATAATAATAAGACCTTGGTATACAATAGTTGTGTTGGAATAAAAGAAATTTGGCATAGTGGGGACTAAGACCAAGAAAAATGAAAAGACAGAATGGGGAACACTAATAAAGAATATTGCTCCATAACCTGTCAAATGGAATGTTGCTTGGTTTGCAAGTCAAATAGTTATTCATTATTCATTATTTCTTTTCAAATAAGAGATTTACTTCTTCCAATCAAAGCAATTTATCCTTAGGGATATGTACAAAGCTAACCGTTTCTTTCCAATTACCTCTAAAAGGTTCTTTCTCACTTGCTACAAATATATGAATGTATCATTTATTTGAAGTAGCCAACACCTATTAATTATTCTCTTCTTACTCATAAGTTGCTATAATAAGAGCAACAACATTTGATAGTATGGAGTTTTTTGTTAGATTAAAATCACAATTATATCTTTGAAGATGTTGATCTTGGACTAATTTGTCTTTGAAGAAAAAAAAGTATTAATTAGGTCTTCTAAAATAGCAAACAGTAGATATATATGTCATTCTGTTAATAAATAGTGTGAAACAAAATTGAATTGTCTATGTATTTCGTTATTTACAATGGTGCATGTCTCGTAGGAAAACGATATAGTTTTGGACATTGAAGTATTTATTATTTTTTGAGTTTTCATATATCATTTATCAACTGCTCTCTGTTTATCACAAATTCTATCAAAATAAGTGAAGTTTCGTTCCAAAAATTATTATTTACATTATTATCTTTCATAGATAGACATGTCAAAGTAATTAACAGTATATATAAACATCACCGTTAAGTTTTAGTTGATGAATTGATAAAAGGTCATCATGTGTCCACCGTTTACTATTTTAAAAGATCAAATTGATACTTTTTTATTCTTTAGGGAATAATTTGTCCGAAGTCAAAATCTTCAAGGACTTAATTGTTACTTTACTCTTCTTTTTTATTTATTTATTTATTTTTATTTTTATAAGCCACCAATATTTTCAAATACTTTTGTTCAAACCTTTTCTTTTAATTTTTCAAATCGAGTTAATTTGTTGTGAACCTGAACTCTATTTTTAAGAGTTTGTTATTGGTTAATGGATTGTTGTATGTATAAAGCAAGATTTAAATTTTTGACACCTACTTAAACGGATGAATGAGTTAACTACTCGATCAGCCTAAACTGGTTATTTTCGTTCTAACTTATTCTGAGATGAATAAGATCATTATGAAGTAAAACTCGGAGCAGGATTTAAGAAAGAAAAAACATTTGAACCAACCAAATATTGGTAATTGATAATAAAAGAGATTGTTTCTACAAAGCTACAATTGTGTTCTAATAACATAATTAACATTCCTATCAATCTGACATGAAATAGAAACTACCACTTAACAGTTTTTTTTTTACACTTTACAGTGCCTCAACAGTATTATGATTCCCATCAGAGAGAATGATTTTCTCTTCTCACTAAACTTGGGTAACTCATTATTAAAACCTTTATCCACATGCTATCTTATTCTATTATCAGGTCAAATTCTCAAGAAAAAAAGGTAAGTGATCTGTGAACATATACTGATAGCATTGATGTTCTTGTGTATTATGGATACACTTGAAACAATGAAATTGTATCCCATCTTTTTTCCACAGTATAGTGATTTTCCCTTCAGATTAATGCCATAACATTCTCTTCCTCTGCTCTTGTATCAGCCATGGAAGTCACAATGCCATTGTCACAATTACCACTAACTATTGTTCCATTACTTGCACCTATATATCTTGACTTTGAAGAATTACTCTCTGAAGATTCTGTGCTCTTTCTCTTCCTCTTTGAGTTGAGAAATCTGTACTCAAGAGCTTCCAATGCTTTTGTGGTCAATGGTCGGTTTCTAGTGCTCGTCCGACGGCTGACAATGCCGGATTGCTGCGCCTTATCATGATGATCAGGAGATTCCTGTATGGCATTGAGCTGCGCCGTGTCGGATGGAGAGGACGACGATGTATTTTCACATGGATTGTGATTTTGCTGCATGACATTAGAGGATGGAACATCCCTTTCCATGTCCATGTCCATGTCCATGTCAATTCCAAACTCTGGTGAAACTTGAGGAAAATTCAAGTCAATCAACATCATGGTTTTAGATTTTTCTGCAGAAACTTGTACAACCGGATCCTGCTGAGTGGCACTGCCTTCACAAGGGTGAGAAAAGATGTCTGAATCCATAGACAAAACCACGCCCTCGGATGCTTCGTGCAAAGTTGATGGCGAAACAGGTTCATTCAAATCAAACTTCTGTATTTTGGTGACATTAGGAAAGCAATTTGAGCAATCAGATGCTGCATTTTGAATGAATTCATGCTCATTGATCTCCCTTGAATGGTTTCCATCATGCTGCTCTGAATGAAATCTATGATTTTCTACTTCTAAGGTGGTGGTGTTGCGCTCATCGAGTGTAAGAGATAAGTCTAATGCATCTATGCTCATATCTGTAGCAGAGAATTCTCCAACAGGCTTTGAAGAATTAGCCTGTTCAACCTGATCATCAACATGGTTTGAAGAATCAGCTTGTTCAACATGATTTGGAGGACTACCTTGTTCAACTTCTTCTTCAGCTTCTTCAGAAGTATCTTGCTCAGATTCAATGGAACTGCTTGAGATGTCAGATATGCTCATAGTTTGAAAAGGTAAGCTTCTTAGCTGCCTCACTTTACATTGATGCGAATCAACAACAATGCTTGTATCAACAACTGTAAATTTCCCATGATCTTGATTGCACTTTGAACTTAGCGGTTGAAGGTAACGAAACTGTTTGTTTCCCTCAGTTGCTTGAACTTCATTCTCAATAAGCCCTGGCTCCAGTGCTACTTTATTCAAAACATCACTTATCGAATCGAAGTAGTGGTTGCCTTTTACCAGTTTCCTTCTTGAAAATTTCTTAACACCAGGTATAAGAAAAACCAAGGAAGGTTTTGAACTGGTGACAAATTGATCCTTAGGCTGCTCAGAATGCCACCCTTTCGCCAAAAGGCGCGGCCAAACAGCTTCCCAGAAGAGATCATTGGACCGAGCTTTGCTCAACCTGAAATTTCCTGTGAGAAACTTGATTATGTCAGCTGATGTAAGAGAGGAGCAAGCTTTGCCAACTGGTATTTCGGCGCGAACAGAGAACACGTTTGTGGTCTTTGTCGGCTCGTTGGCAGTGCCAGTGAGATCTTGCTTCCCTTTACCAATGCCTACTGCAGCTATGAACAATTCAATGCCAACAGCATCCTTTAAATCAAATACATATTCTTCAAATGGCATCTTTCCCTCCAGAAATTTCCTTGAAATCTGCAGTAAGCAAAGTTTGTTAAGGTACAAAATACAATTGCAGTTCATTATAGTGAAATATTTTCCTTATTGAGAAGCTAATACACCTATATCCACAAAAGATGTGAAAGGAAAAGGTTCATGATTGAAACCACAAATATTTCTTTTAAGAAATTAATCAAAGTATTTGTTATCATATAGAAGGCTAATTAAACTATATTTGTTATCAATAATCACTTCCATTTATAATTACAGCCTTGATAATTAAACTAGCTATGAAAACTTCTGCTGTATAACACTGCTAATTGAAAATAAGATTTTCATTGAAAATCAGTGCTTATTTCTAATCTATGCCATTAATTGCAACTACTTTAAGTCAAGTTGGAGTATCTTTCTCCCAATTATTTCCTAGCATGAACACAATACCTCAAGCTTGTTGATGGTTAATATTTAACCTCTAATGGAAATAGTATACGGCATCAGCAACACAAACAAAGAGGGATTTCATTTAACAATATTCATTACTGATAAAATGAGATCAAAACTTTCAAGATCAATGTCAATAATCTAAATAATCTATACAATGATTTAGTCTCACAAGAACATTACTTACTTAACAAGGTGGATAGAATTATAAGAACTTGCATACTATGTCAAAGACTAGACATACCTCAATCAACAAAGTTTGGCATTCTCCTGCAACATGGGAAAACATTCTTGACAGCAATTCTTGTTGCCTCCATCCAGTGAATATTTTCTGGCCGTATATACATCGCCTATTTCTCAACTTCCGGCACTCTGACCATCGGCGATACCCTTTAGACCTATAAAACTTGCCATAATAGAAAGACAATACGTCTCCCATGTTTTTGGTCCCAACAAATCTCTTTACAAGACTGAGATTCTTTCCAAATATATAGAGGCCAAGAAGAAAACTGTCATATTCCGTGTTCGTCCAAGATTGAGCAGCCAACAAACCAGGGAGAAGATACTTTCCTCTTGACTCAACAGATTTTGCAGAGGATTGAATTTGAAAATTAGAAAACATAGTCTGAAATTCCACTTTAAGCTTAGGACATTCATTCTCCGAAATCATTTGTCCCTCTTTGCTTGTGATAGATTCTAAGGCCTCCCAATTACTGTTTTCTAACTTGCAATGTGACCACATCAGAGGAATAGGTAATCCTAGTGAGAAAGACTCTGGCCTATTGACTCTGGTTTCTGAATCTATTGTCTTCTTTATGAGCTGAGAGCGATACGGCACGGCGATGAATGCAGGAATTTCAGCTTGGTGCTCCTCTCCAACATGAGGATGATCTTCTGGATCTCCAAATATATCATCAGAAGCATCAGAAGATTTCATCTCAGTGCCTTCTTTGTTGTCATCACAGCATAGATAATCCATCTGCTGATAAAGTGAAACCAACACTGCAAGAATTTTGAATGTTCAAAAATCATTCCCTTAACACAACAACATGATAGCAATTTCATCATAAATCAAGTGATTAAAACACCAAACTTTAAAAGTTTATGACAAATTCAAGTATATTTAACTATGCATATATATTACAGCAGAAAAAACTGGTAGAATAAGGAATAAAAGGGAAATAGAAAAGAGAAAAGTAATGTGAATCAGTTCACAGAAAACAACTCAAGTGAAAAGGACATTCACAAAATCAAACCACGCAAAAACGGACACTTCATATCCACATCCAATTACAATAAACCCAGATCATCCCTCCACGTTATAAAAATAATTAGTGATTAAAAAGACTTAAACATATTTAAAAAATTACAAAATCAAAGCAACTACAACAAAACTATTAAGCTTGAATTAAATAGACAATTAATGATACAAGGCAAGTGGGAATGATAGAGAAGCAATCACAATGAGGTTGTTATCATAATTAAGAAGCAAACCCATCAAAATAATAAATAACCGGTTTAATAATAAGATTATATGCATGTTAATAATGTTAATGTAAAGTAATAATGATTGGAAATGTAACCTTGAAGGGGATAGGGCCCACGTGTGAAAAATCGACCTGGGAAAATGGGTCTTCTTAGAAACCTCGATTGTCAACTTGTGTTGTGTTGTGTTCTGGTGGGAACTGAAAACAATAACACAAAAGACATTAAAAATAAAAAAACAGCAGAGACATATATAAATATGAGAGATGGAAGGACGTGGTTTAAGGTTGTTGATAGATTACCTCGTATGGTATGTGCTACTGATTACTATGTCACAAACACAGTTCAACTTTCATGACAGCAAACTTGTGTTCCGTAACTAGAGAGAGAGAGAGAAAGAGAGAGAGAGAGAACGAGAGAAAGAAAGAAAGAAAGAGAGAGAGAGTGAGAGGACCAAGAAAACAAGTAATCAAAAGAATAAATGAAGGAAATTCTCTACGAGGTTAAAACTAGAGACAAAGCAAAAGGTTTTATAGTGGGTACTTTAGCAAATATATATATAAATTACTTGTATATTTTAAAAATATATATATATATATATCATATTTTGAAAAAAAAAATCAATCGTTTATTATTTTAGATAATATGGGATATGAATTTTAAATCTTATAAGATATTGGAACATGCATACATATAAAAAAATATTCTTTAGATAAATCATAATGATATTTTAATATTTTATTGATATTAAAATATAAATTAATTTTTTTTAATTATTTTTAATATTTTATTTTAATTATATCAAGTATTTAAAATATTTTTTATTTTAATAAATAATAATATATACTATATCTAAATTTATTTTAAAAATATATGTTAAGAATAAAATTAGATACACTGACACGTAATGGTATTTAGGTGTGTCTTGTCCGGAGAAGAATTTTTTACTATTTATTAATACACGCTGTAAGACGAGTGTCGGTGAGTATGGTGTCTAAAATGTGTCCGATACGAATTTAATAAATTGTCCGTGCTTCATAGAATATCAGTGTAAAACTTTGGTGTAACACTCAATTTTTAAATTTTGTGATATTTTTTAAAATCTTAAAACGGGATAATATATTTTTCACATATTAGACGTATTATTTCGCTCCAAAATTAAAAAAAATCACAAAATTTAATAATTGAGTATTACACCAAAATTATTTTATAACCAAAAAAATTAGTCCATATCAACTTGGATTAATATTAAAAAAAAAGATTGAGAATTAACCATTTGAATTTTACAATTTATTTTTTTATTGGCTGATTATTGGTTAAAAATTGAATTTTAGCAAATACTAGAAATTTTATTTTGATCCAAAATGTGTAGTTTGTTACTAGGCTATAATATATGTTTCTTTAATTAAATTTCATATCACTTCATGCATATTTAAATTAAAAAAAATTAGTCATTTACTGTAGTATTCAATTTCAAATTTTAATTTTAAAATTTTGTAGTCAAACTGTTTGCAATATTAATATTTAAACATTTTTTTATCATATCGAAAAACTTGGGACAAATTAACTTGAAAAGCTTTCTTAAGGATTTTTTTTAAGAAAAAAGAACGGGAGAAATAGTGTGTAATAAAAATAGTATTATTTTTAGGAATTAATTTGTATAAATAAAAATTACGAAGAGCTTTTAATTCCGTATTAACATAGGTGTGTTCACTAAAATAAGATATATTGTCAAATGTCATATCTACCAAAATGTTTGACTTCATTATTACACATTTTATCCTTTTTGAAACAAACAACTCTGTATTAATAATATTTACTAAAATAAATGCTTTATACACTCAAAAGATATATATTAAACTTGCAATAAACGAATAAAATAATTAAATTTATTTATAGTAATATAATAAAAAATTATATAAAATATCAAATACATATGTTTATGAAAAAAATTTAGGGAGTTAACTACAATATAAACTAATTCAAGTTAATTTTTTGTATTTTTAATTTTGAAATTTGAAAAATTAGGGTAGTAAAAAATTGTTTATATGCAGTAATAATTTAGAGTAAATCATAAAAATGCACTCAAATAATTTTGTTGCTGATAAAAATATATTTGAATTTGTTATCAACAAAAATACTCTCAAATAATTTTAAAATACGATAAAAATGTCCAATATTAAATATGTATTTTCAAAAATACTTTAGAGATTAAATTTTGAGTTGGTTTTTTACAAATATGATTAGAAAAATTAGATATTTTTATTCTTAAAATTTAATAATTTTTCGCTCGGTATATTTTATTTTATTTTATTATCAACAACCAATAATATTTTTAAAAAATCACAAAAAATATATACTTAGCGAAAAATCACTAAATTTTAAGAATAATAATATCGCATTTTTCTAATCATATTTGTAAAAATTGCATCAAAATTCAATTTCTAAAATATTTTTTAGAAATACATATTTAATGTTGGATATTTTTGTCGCGTTTTTAAATTCTCTGAGAACATTTTTGTCGATAGCAGATTTCGGGTACATTTTTATCAACGAATTTTTAGTACTTTATTCTAATAATTTAATTGTTGATTTTTTATATATATGTAATATAGTTGTATTTGCAAAAGAACACTAATTTTTAATTAGATAATATAATATAAGTTATTTGTAAATTAATTAAAAAATATATATCTATTCAGTCATTCACTTTTTTTATTTATATTATTGTCAATATATAAAATAGCAATTAATGTAAAATTAATTAAGACAATTTCTTCTTTAATCCATCTCACGTTGTTAATAGCCTCTTTGAGTCCAAACCAATCCAAGTACTCCAATCTTTCATTTTTCTTTAGATATAGAAGTAAAGAACACAAAACAATTTAAACTTTTTTTTGTATAAAACAAAAAAATACTATTATATTATTTAAAAATAGGAGATCTTTTCATCAAATAGCATAAAAAAATTTTAGTTTAAATTTTAAGGTTTTTTTTCAGAAACTCAAGTTATCAACTTGAATGAATTATTACCAAGTTATTTATTTTTTTTTTCTACCATTTATTGGGGTATGGGACATCCAAATTTTCTGTTTAAATGGCAATTTTGTACTTATTATATTAAAAATTTGACAAATACGCACATCAGGTCATCAGCACATGGGTCACAAGTAGAAGGTATCGGTTGAGGAAGTCGCGAGGTTCATAAATAAATCACTTGCTATTTCTTTATGATTGAATTTTCTCTATGATATTAAATTTTCAGTTCATGCTATCTTATTACGAATAAAAATGTAGAAAAAAAATATTAGAACAAATTTAATAAAATTAATTTTGAGTATTACTTTGTTATTGTAGTAATAACAAAAATCTAATTAAAATATATTCAAATAAATTATATGTATTCAGTTATATTCTTGCATTTTATTACTTTATTTTTTTATTATTTTTTATTAATTTAATAAAAAAATAAATCTAAATCAATTTAACATGAGTTCTTTTTCTAGTTATTTATAAAAATTTTAATTTTTTTTCAATTTAAATACAAAATTCTCAAATTTTATATCTACAAATTATTAGTTTTGTAATTTTATATTTTTAATTTAGTTAAATTTTTACAATTTAATAATTAAAATCATTTAAAAGAATTAAAAATAATTTAAATGTAAACTGAAAAGAGAGTACATATTGGAGGGACAAATTTTACCATAAATTTTAAATTAAATTTTATAATATATAATTTTATAAACATTTATATAACACTTTGTAAAATTTAAAATAAAATAAAATTAAAATTATATATTTGGAGATACTCTTATATAAAATATCTACTTAGATTATATTCATATCATTAGTGAGCATCATAAATCTAAACCTAAATACTTTGTGTATTTAATAGCTAGCTCTTACTATATTTTATTAAATAATTCCGCTGACCATGGACTAGCTAAGCGAAGGTGTAGAAAAGTCTAATCCTCTCAGATGATGATTATATCTAAACTAATTTCACATTATGTTTTATGTTTTCCTTCAAATGATAGTCAAATTCGCTATACTTTGATGAGAAATTAAAATTCAACGTGCTATGTTACATTTTTGAGGTCTCTTGGTTTGTTCGTGTGGATCCATGAAACCCAATATGTGCAAACCTTCTATGCTCTAAGCACACACCACTTGGCAATTGAACGGTTTTTCAAACTCTTTTTTTTTTTAATTGCTAAAGATGATAACCATTCAAAAACTATTTTTGGAATAATCACTTTAGTGTGATATTAGTTTTTTAGTAGCTACTTAAATTGGTAATCCACAAATTTTAAATCGGATAATATTGGTCTTTTTATCACTTTTAATTAAATTTTTTATATATTTATTGAACAAAAAAATTTATAATAAATTTTATTGTAAGTTAATTAAATCAAAAACTATTATTACAGAATAAATTAATCTTCTTTAAAAATAACAAAAGGCCAATTTAACTGAAATGATTTTTAAAAAATTTTGGAAAATAAAATATTAGTGTAATATTATATGTACAAACGTTTTTAATAATCACGTCTAATTAAATTGGTACAAGTTCAACAAAAAAAATACACACAGTTATTATATAATTCTTTATCTTTATACTTT
The DNA here is from genome assembly GCF_000817695.3 of Arachis duranensis. Lineage (NCBI taxonomy): Eukaryota > Viridiplantae > Streptophyta > Magnoliopsida > Fabales > Fabaceae > Arachis > Arachis duranensis. Next base: position 8,239,875 of record NC_029777.3, on the reverse strand, counting down.
TTCAACACATAAATTTTTAAACAATTCAAAAGGTTTTTGTAATAGCACATAAACTTATGAGATACATATAACACACAAATTTTTGTATATACTACAAAGGTTTATTTGATATAGTACAAAAAAATTTTTGTACCAATTTTTTTATATTATACATTAAAATTTACGTGCTGTATATTAAAATTTATGTGTTTAACATTATTGTTGAACATATATAAAAAAATGATAATTATAATGACGACAATAAAAAAAATGAATAAAAAGAAAAAAAAAGTGACGTTAGTTTTGTTTAAAAAATTATTAAAAAATAAAATATCTAATTTAAAATTATTTGAGAATTAATTTCGGAGTTTGTTCTAATTTTTTAGTCAAACTATAATATCAAGATTAGAACACATTATTTATTAAAAAATAAGCATATACCAATTCAGAGTAACTTATATTAGTGATATATATTTAATTTAAAAGTTAAACATATTTATTTTTTATTATATAATGAATAAATAATAAATATTATCATTTATATTTTGATCATTTCATTATTTTTTATAAATTTATACAAATATACAATACAAAACAATTAGACGTGATTATGTGTAGAATAATATTATAAAAAATAGGGGGATAACAATATCATTTTTCTAATAAATATACAATGTGTTTAATAAAAAGTTTGTAAATGTATGGTTATGGACTAATAAATTATAACTTAAATGACATAATGTCATAATCTATTTATATTTATTTAAGAGTTAGTAAATTCGAATCTTCTTATTTTTAGTAAATAATAATAATAATAATAATAATAATAATAATAATAATGTATGGTTATGGAAAAAGAACGGTGGAACTATGGCATGTGGAGTTGGATATTTGTATTGCCTTGGTTCGGTAATATTCTATTCTACTTAGACCCATTGCATTCAATTTTTCTTTTTAAGTTCGGTCAACTGCCAATTGCATTTTTCCTTCTCTTGCATTGTCCCCTTCTCTTGTCCTTATTTTCTTCTTTCTTTTTCCTGAAAAATGTTTTATTTAATTGATTTTTTCACAAAAGACGTTCGTCTAAGCCTATGATATTATTATTCAATGACGATTGACGCCTATATAAAATTAGAGTATACATATCTTAAAACAGTAACGCTGTTGTATCATGTTAGAGATACCCATGAATGACAATCATAATTGAATGCAAAGGAGATTAGGACAAATCTTAAATCAACCTTTGAATTTTTCCTGAAGATATAATTTCTGGGGGGAAAATTCATAAAGGCTCAACTATAGGTCTACAGCATAGGACGGGCTATAAAATACTAAAATATATTCCAAGAAAAAAAAATATTTATTGCTTTTTCACTTTTAAGAGGGACATTAAAATGGGTTAAACCCAAGGAGTTAGCTCATTTATCCATTTAAATAGGTAAATTTTGTCTCTAAAATTAAGTCTGTTTAAATTTCGGGTTAAACAGGTTGAAACCGATTAACTTGAAAAAAATGACGGAGTTAAAAGGGTTAGTCTGTAGGTTAAATGGGTGGTCCGTTTATTTTTTTTTCACATTTTTTCAGAAAAGTAGCACTTTTAACCGATATTTCTCTCAATCCGACTCGAAAATTTGACCCATCAACTAAAAAAATATTATTTTTTAAAGATTTTTGACCTAAAAGTAATATCTTTTGTCAAAATATTTTTTAAAAAATAAAATAAAAAAATAAACAGGCTGACATATTTAACCCATCAGTCTGATCATAAACGACCCAAACTAAAAAATTATGACTCTCAAATAAAACTAACTTAAACGGCCAATTCATTTAACCCGCAAACTTAACGGGCCGGACTCAAGGCCTGTTTAACAGCCCTACTCCTAAGATAAATACTATCTATTGATATGCAACGGGTTATGAATTTTCGTGGTACTTTGAAACTTTGGGCCCATCTTTGCACCTAATGCAATATGGAATTAGGGATATTCAGCTCATTTAGACCAGCAATTTTTTTTTAAAAGAAAAACTACAAACAGAAAGAAAGCCCAAAACTTCTCTTTTATTCGTTTTTTCATAGAAGATATAAGGATCTTATGAGAAAGGAAAGATGGAATTTACAAATCAAAAACTCTAGTGACCAGCCGTTTTTAGTAATTTTATCTATTATTTAGTTCGTATAAATACTAAATTATTTTTAATAAATAAATTTTATTAATTCATATATGTAAATTCTAAAAAATATGATACAAATTGTATTAATTTATGTGTGTAAATTCTTGATAAATATATATGCAAATTATAATTTTTTTGTGTATAAGTATCTACAAATATAAATGTAAATTATTGCTGATCAAATATTGACTCAAAATAATAATATTTACTTATCATATAAAATTGTTGTTTACTAATTTAGAAGTGCCTTTTGGGCTATGACCTTAGATTTATGTAATTTTAACATAACTATGTTCTCTAACCCAAAAAAAGGGAAAAACATAACTATGTTGTTAATGCCTTCAAAGTTCATAAGTCATGCCCACTTTAACCATGCGTTTGTGTGGAATATCAAATAATTTTTCACTCTGCCTCAAGTTTTTCTTCAAGAAGTTGTAGGCATAATCAATCAAAATCCTCTTTCCAATGTTGGCTCCTTTGCAAGCAACAATTTCATTCTCACCAATCAAATGAACAACACCATCTTGTGATGCCTTTTCAACACTCTCTATTTCTTTCTCTATTTCCTCTTGTACTTTCTCTTCTTCTTCTTGATCATCACCATTTTGGGACTTCCAGAACTCATCAACTATGAACTGCTTCAATCTTTCAACCAAAAGCTTCTCAAAAGGCTCCTCCTCGTTGCGCACATCCGTGTATCCATACCTCACAACACACCTGAACACATTGAGTTCCTTGGGGTGCAGAAGTGAGTGCAAGGCAGGTACATTGGCCACATAGTGCTTGAAAATTGGAGGAACACCTTGAACAAGCTCTGAATAGAACATAGCTAAGCCGGGTAATCTACACAAACTTGTGTTGCAAGCAATCTCTTTAACCTTCTCTGCAGAAATCTTGTGATCCAATTCATAGTAGTACTTCCTTCGGTACACATTGTTCCAAACATACATGATGAACATTAGAACCGCCGCGAATGCAAGGGGAAGATACCCCCCTTGGTCAAATTTGTATAAGACTGAGCTTAGATAAACAACTTCCACAGAACCAATGATTAGCACATAGCTAATAATCAAAAGTATATGAGTCTTCCATATCATGATCATGATTAGTACTAGAAAAGCAGATGTAAGTGTCATTACAAACACCACTGCTATCCCTGCATTTGCACAAAACAAACATATACATATACATTAGAACAATACCAATTCATTCTTATTTTTGAACTGAATGAGAGTGTGAGTTATTGTTTACCATAGGCATTGCCAATTTTTGTAGTGGTTTTAAATCCAACAGTGATGGCAATACATGCAATCATAAGGATGTAATTGATTTCTGGAATATAAACTTGTCCTTCGTGCTTGCTCGATGTATGTACAATTCTCACACGAGGGAAACATCCCAATGACAAGGATTGTTGGATTATGGAGAAAGTTCCTGAGATCATGGCTTGTGAAGCTATAATTGCTGCCATAACAGCAATAACAAACATTGGCCAATATAGTTTGCCTGCAAAACATAGTAATATTAACAGACTATCCTCAATTAATTACTTCATAACAACATAATCATACATATATTTATTATTATTTACCTGGTATGGACTTGTAGAATGTGTCACTAACAAGATCATTATGCTTGCGAAGGAAAGAGGCTTGTCCAACATAAGCCAAAATCAGAGCAGGGTAAGTCACAGAACACATGCTAATTTGTATGGATCGAACTGTGAAATGTCCAACATCAGCAAATAATGCTTCAGTTCCTGCAATAGAATAAAATCTAAACATTACTTAACTAAGTTAAGATTTTGTTAGAAATATAATCATTCATGTTGCTTTCTCCTGTCGGCTTAAGTTTTTAGGAGAAGTAGTTTTATACGTACCAGTTATGGCTAGCACAACACCACCAAGAGAAATCCAAGCATCTTTCTTGTTCCTAATGAAGTAGTCAACTATGTATTTTGGATTTACTGCTTTAATAACAGAGGGATCATACTTGATGAAATTGTAGAGACCAATGGCTGCGATGAAGGCAAACCATATACAGATAATAGGAGCAAAGGTGTATCCAACTTTATCAGTTCCAAATCTCTGAGCCATGAAAAGGCAAACCAAGATTGCCACGGATATCAGAACAACCACATCTGTGTACAATCAACACAAGTTGCATTTGTTATATATTAATTTTAAGTATCATAATAATAATAATTTTCAACAGCAAAAAGCCAGAAGGTATTAAAACATTCATACTTTCCATTTGTAAATGCTTAACATGATCCTAAGAACCATATCAAACCGGTCGCTAAACCGGTTTAGTTTGAATAAAAATTAGTTGATAACATGAAATTTAACTACAGTCAACTTCACGTTGAAATTGATAATTAAGAGTCGTTAAATAAAAATTTATTTAAATCAGTCAAATCATTTGACTGTTTAACTATTAATTTCACCTAAAATTGACTGCATCTGAGTTTTCATCTTTATATATACAGATAAATAAAAACTTGCCGTTGTTGATGTTAGTAGCTGCTTGCTTGATCCCTCCAACAGCAGATAAAACAGAGATGCAAGGGGTGAGAACACCATCACCAATGACCATGGAAGTGCCAAGCATGGTGGCAAATAAGAGGAAGAGCTTCATGAAGTGACTTTTCTCAAGCGCACACTTAAGCTTGCTTGCTCTCTTCTGACGGTTATTTGGCAACTGAAGCTGGTAGTTGGACACGTCAGCATCCTCCACTTGTTGATTCGGAATAAGTCCCACTTTTGCATAACGACATATTAGAGAGTATAGAGCAAAAGTCCCTCCTGAAATTTTACACATTTTAATATATTGTTTGGTTATATAGTCTTTATTTATTATAATAAAGAATGAGAGTGTATGTATATATACCGTCGCCATTATCGTTGGCCTTTAAGACCACAAGGACATACTTAATGAGAGGGATGAGAGTAATGGTATACAAGATCAAGGAAAGAACTCCCAAGATGTCATCGTTGTTCTTGATACCATCAGTGAATGTGCTTGAATACACATACAATGGTGATGTTCCGATATCACCGTACACTATCCCAATACTTTGAAACGCAAGTTGAAGTATCAAAGACAAGGATGGCCCCTACATAAATAATTAATTAATATCAGCTATCAAAAACCATGGTATAAGATAAGGTGGAAATTCATGTGCAGTCGACTTTACGGGAAGTTGATATCTAAGAGTCGTTAGATAATTTGATTGATTTGACTAAATTTTCATCTCACGGCTCTCAGGTATCAACTTCACGTAAAGTCGACTTTACCTGAATTTTCACCCTAACATAAATATAACAAAAAGTGTTAGTCTTTAATTTAATGTTAGTGTTACTAGTTAGATCAATTAGATTAATTATAGGTAGAGTTATGATATGTGTACATTAAAATTAGTCACTAAAGTCAGTCACTAATATAAAATACATGTTAGAATATAAATATATTATAAAAATAAATTAAATCACACATGTATTTATACACAAATATATTGGTAACTGATTTTGGTGTACAAATAGCATTTCTCTTATAAGTAATATCCTAAATTAGTTAAACATTTTAATTTTCAAATTCATATTTTACGTCAAATTTTAGAAAAAAAAGGTTGATAAATTAATTACTATTATTGTTTGTTTAATAAAGATATAATAGTTACAAAAAAATTTAAAATTTTTAAATTAATCACTATATTTTGTGAAAAATTTGATGCCGAAATTTATTTAGTGATTAAAATTTATTGATAAAGACTAAAATGTCCACTAAAATTTTCTTAGAATTATTTGTGGTTTTTTGAATAATTAGAAAAAAAAATAATTGAATACACGAGACACCATTTCTTGATCGTGGAACATGCATGAAGCTATATGAAATTAAATTAAATATCAAACATATGTACTTACTTTTGCAGCATGCGTGGCGGAGAATCTTTGAGATGCCATTTCTAGAGAGTCATTTCTTCGCAAGATTTTGGAAGAAAGCTGCTTCTTTTCCATCACATCAGAAGCTTCTTGTTGTTGTTCCGTCTCTTCATTACTGTTTTCAATTTTCTCCACATCCACAACTACAACATCATGATCTTCTTCTACCGGCATTTTGATTAAATGAAGCTTAGGTTATTAATTAGAACATAGAGAAAGAGAAAAAGAGAGGAATAAGAGGTAGCATGCAATGCTAGTTTAGTTGTGGAAACTAACAAGTACGAAGGGTTTGTTTAAATAGATGTAGAAAAGTGAGAAAAAGAAAAATAAATAAATAAAGCTGCTTGGTTAAATGTGGTGCGAAGGTGCAAACGTCGCTGTCAACGTGCAATTTAACTTTGACTTTGCAAGAGTGATTATTTATCTCTTAACAACACGCACAAATGAATTTTCCACAACAGTTTATTTTGCTTAGTATGAAAGGTACTGAGAATTGAAACAGAATTACCTAAAATTAAGGGATTGTGAATGAATTAATGGTCCGAACTGTAAAGTGTGTGTTCAAATGCGCATTTTAAACTAAAGAATATACGGTATTGACGCGTTATTGTACTAAACATGCAAAAGATTCACGTGATGGGCACGGGACACTTGTGATTATCTTTTGAACGCCGTCGTTTCGTGCGTTAAGCTCATCAAAGAGTCAAAGTCATTAGTCACGTGAATAATTTATGTAGTTTGGCATATCAGTGTCTCAGCCAGCCACTTATTCAGACTTGTAACTGCCATAGGTTTTGCACTTTTTTGGGTCCCGTAAGTAAATGTTGTTTTCTTCGGAATTGTCAAATGTCATACTAGACACTTTGTTATATATAAATATATATTTTTAATATATAATTTATACAAATAATTAATATGTTGACAGAATTTTAGTATATACGTTTATAATTCATCAAAAGATCTCTATTCATCTATGAACTTCCAACAAAAGTGGGAACCACCAAACTCCTCATATCAAATAGTAGGTCCTAGTTAGCAAGATATTACACCTATCGCTAATACATTGAATTTGGAACACTATCTACTAAAATAGATAGTGATTCAAGCGGAGATTAATTTGATCAAGGATTTTTATGCGTAAAATTATCGTCTTTCTTGAATTTTATAACCCCCCATTAGCGGAATATATCAAAGTGATGATGATTAAATATAAAGAAAAGAATATTCCTTTTGGGCGAGAAAGCATGTCAAGTCAAACTAAGTTTTAGAAACAACAATATTATTAGTTTGTAAATATTATTATTTTAGATCAATATTTAGTTAATAATAATTTATATTCATATTTATTAAAATTTGTACTAACATTGATCAGAATTTATCTATAAATTTATAAAATGTATTTATTAAAAATAATGCAGTATTTATAATAAATAAATACTAACTAAATTTATTAAAAGCTCTTCGCCCCAAGGATTTATGATTAGAAAATATCTTGCGACATTGTTTGTGCAATAGTAGCAAGTTGGCATATATGTGTAATTTTCCTCATGAAGTATGAATAGAATGAGCTACATTTCAAGGATATGATGACGACTTTGTAAGAAAGGAGAAACTGTAAGGACTAAGGAGAGAGGGATCAATAGCATAACAAGTTGCCTATTTATGTTTCTATTATTGAGAATGCAATTTTGACCAACTCTCCCACTTTCTGTATACAAGCAACCCACACACCAGGGATAAGAGTGGATCCCAGATAGGTATTTTCTTTTCATTATTATTATCCCTACCATTATTTCCGTAGTATTATTTTCATGCGTATAAGGTCGGTATTACGTGCATGATTATTCAAAGAAATATTAAATGAAATGTATATTAAGTTCTATACTTCTATATCCATGCACTTTATGTAGTGTGAAGGCAAAAGTGTCACGCATGCAAATAGTATGAAAATATAGATCCATCGTGATTAAATTTGTCAACTAAAAACTATTATGTATACACAATAATATTTAGAATATAATAAAAAATAAATTTAAATAGTTAAAAACAAAAACGGATTTCCGAATACTATAGAAAAGAAGATTTCGGTCTTATATGTGTACGCAAAAGAACGTGTCTCGTGACCAAGCAGGAAGCTTGTGGTGATTGGATTTTATGAGGAAAAAAAAAAATTAGAAGTATCTACAAATATTACGTAAAAAGAACATTTAATATGGGAGCTTCTTATTTAATAATAAAAGGTTAACATATATCGGACATCTAAGTTTTAATACCTTAACTTACTAGTTACAAGGAAATCTAAGACGAAAATTGACGAAAAGACAGCGGGGTGCATTATTATTGTGATATCATCATTGGGAACTACATAAACGTCTTTTTTTTTTAATATTTTTTAATAATTAAAATTTAACATATATAATCAATTAAATTGTATTATTTTTATTAAAATTAAATTAGATAAACCAATTCAGTCAAAAAATTAATAAATTAAATTTAAACTGGTCTAAATTAATATTTTTTTATAAAAAATACTACAATATCCCTTTTATAAAAAAAAAACTAAAATACTCCTAATATATATATATATAATAACAAAATTTAATCGATTATATATTTTAAATTTTTAATTATTAAAAAACATCTTTAAAAAAGACATTTTAAACATCTTTATCTAAGTGGTTCTATCATTATTTACTAGAACTCAAAGCTGATTAGAATGTTTTATGATTTTAATCTTTTATAAAAAAAAATAATATCATCATTTTATAGTCATTTTCTTTAAAGAAAAATTGTAATTAACTACTATTTATCTACTTATTTCTACCTTATACACAGTCAAAAACCGTAGCCATTACTCTTCAAACATAATACAATCAGCTATCAAGAGCTTATCTTATACCTTATTACCTTATGGGGCAACGTATCTTCGGTTTTGGACGTTAACGAAAGCTTGGGATTCAAGAGGGCTTCTTTGCCAATTGCCATTTGAATATTCTTTAGTTCATTACAAAATATACAACAATTCCCTTTCGGACCTTGCATTTACAATACACCACAATGGAGGAAAATGTGGTGCTTTTTTGTCATGAATATAATGAAGACCGGCATTGCATGTACGATAATCCAGCCCCAAAACAAAATATCAAAAAGCACGTACCCTGAGTTATCAAATTTTGGCTGTTCTAATGACCTTGTCGAAAATTGGATTCTCTATCAACTCCCGAGCAGAAGGACGCTTAACTGGATCAGGGTCCATCATGGCCTAAAATACATTAATCACCAAGAAAAAGAAAAACAATGTTAATATACCAAAGCAAGCAAAATATACATCAGGACTACTTAATTTAAATTGGATTACTCAACAATAAACATCAAACATTAGTACAAGCAGTACTTATCACAAAAAAATTGCTAATATTTTATAGTTAGAAAAACTTTTGAGACCTTGGTGCAATGGTGCAAGCATCGGCAGAATTCTTTAGAAATGGATCAAAACTGGACAGATAAAAACTGAAAACAAAATGTTCCTTCAGATTTAAGATGAGGGAATGTACAGAACCTTGAGCAAGTTTTGGAATTGCAATGAGTGGCCAGGCAAAAGTGGTAGCTTTCCCTCTTTAAGATTAAAAAATTGGCATCCTGATTCTGGCAAAGGCAATCGCCGAATGAACTCGTACACAGAAGCTCCCAAAGAAAAGATATCAACTTTGTCAAGGTGATCATAATTATCATTGAGGATTTCCTGAGGCATATAACGTGCATCTCCCTCCTCAACCAGGAGGCTATTGTCAAGGAGAGTTGCACATCCAAAATCACCAAGTTTATATACACCATTTTTGACATAAATATTATCAGGCTTGACATCTAAATGAGCTATTCCCTTCTCGTGTATAAACCGCAGTGCATTGGCAATCTATCCAAAGATGCATAGGAATTAAGAGAAATATGGATTTGATATAAACATATGGAGCAACAAATAAAAACAAAGTGAACTTTAAGGTCACCAAAAGAAAATTCACCTGATATAGAGCCTCTAACACTTGTCCTTCTGTAAATGATGAAGAGCATTTGTTTATGGATAAGCTGTGATCACAAAGCTCCATCTGAATATACAGCTGTTCATTTTCAAACCATGAAGAGTAGTATCCCACTATGTTTGCATGAGAACCTGCAGAAGAACGATGGAAAATAAGATTCAGCAGAACATAGTATAAAAGCCATTATATAAAACAAGAGAGTTAAAAATGTAATATATACAGACCTAATGCAGCCAATGCTTGAACTTCCATCAAAGCTTTTCTCCTGCATTGTGAAAAAATCAATGTGCAAGTGACTAAAATCCTATCAAAGAACCACCCAGAAGCGTAAAGATTCTACCTTTCTGTTTCCAGTCGTAACTGTCTGGCACTGCGTTTCACAGCATAAAGGCACCCATCTATTCGTTTTAATACTTTGAAAACACTACTAAAGTGCCCTCTACCAATTTGCTGAAAAAAGAAAAGTTAAAAATATAATCACCTACGTTGAAGGGCAACAAGCATTGGAACATAATACCAATCCAAAACAACCTATGATAGTTACAAATTAAGTTAAACATAATGGTATACCTCAATCTCATGAAAATCAGTGCGATAGCGTGAAAGACCATCATCACCAGTTATTCCAGGGAAGAGACCTGCAATTATAACATTATGCAGTTAAAAAATTACAATGGGTGTGATTAAAAGCCTCAACTGTACAATAATGTGTGTTTTGCAACAACTCTACAGAAATAACGTAAAATTACCAGTGAATGAACTGACCCAAACTATACCTGCACATTTTATCCTTTGGTTTCCAAAGGGGTCTGTCTCCTTTTGTGAAACATCTTTCAAATATGGATTCTGGATGCAGGGAGGAGGCATAACCCTGCAGCGCAATGCAACTGCAGAATGTGACACATAATTTTGGGCCTTTGGTTTATCAGCTGCTACTGTTTTCTCAGCAGCTACTTCCTCCCCAACAGAGTCCTTTCCAAGTTCAACAACTTGTTGATGGTCACCAGAAAAGTTTGGGCTGAGAGGATTAACTGAGATAGCATCTATGACGAAGAGACACATCAACCAAAATAGTTACTAAACTTGGGTGATCGACAAACATGAAGCAAATAGAATAATCATTTCAATGTTAAGTAACTATGCTTATGTTATATGTATCAAAATGGCACTTAAAACTTTAATCTCAATGAAATGTCCACTTTCCATCCTAATTCCATAAATTTGAAAGAAAACTAACGACTATTACAGAGTTCCCAATACTGAAACTACTTGGATCACATTTATATCCGTTCCAACGAAAAAAGCATAGACAAATTACACACACACGTGTCGCATAACATAAGCAATTAATACGAGTAATGCGAGCTATCTATTCATATCACAGCACTACTAATTAATAACCTCCACACAATGATCATGGAACTACAAATTCAAAGTTTCAAACATGCAATGGACTCAAAGTGATTGTATTAAAGGAAGAGCATGGTAAAATAGTCTTACCCAATCGGCACCTCTTGCTTTTTGTAGTGTTGAGCTTCTCCGGTGATTTAGGGCAAGGGGTATTCTCCTGCAGACCACAAACGACAAAAAAGGGCTTAATTTTTCAGTTATATTTGAAAGCTAAATCTAAACCAATAATCAATCATCATCATTACCATATTGAAATCCAAGCCGTTGAAATTCTGATTATCCGGCGTAATATAATCCGGAGTGCTGCCTCCACAAAACAAAATAACAAAGAAAAGAGTTGTTTGATAGCGAAAAATGTGAACCGATATAACCGAAAAGGGAGAAACGTTTCGGAGGAGCTCACCAAAAGAAGTCCTGGCTAAGAATACAGTCTCTGTCGTCGGAGGCGTTGTTGTTATCGTTGACCGCGGGAGGGTTTGGGCGGTGAGATTCAGCATCTAGAAGGCTCTGGAAGCGGGAAGAAGGAGCGGAAGCAGAAGAAGAAGATGGAGGATGAAGGAGTGGAAAGAGAGAAACTTGACCTAGCTGAAGCTGAAGATGGGAAGTGGTTGAAAGAGTACCCTTCTTCATCGTGAACTTGCTCCTCTCCTTCTTCCCAATCCTCTGGCTTTTCCTCTTCGTCATCATCCACCAAAACCCAATGAAATCGAATCGAATGAGTTGTGCTGCGATGATCTGATACTGTCAATGTATTAATAAACAATTAATTTTTTTTTTAATTAGCCATTAAATAAAAAAGTGGAAATTGGAGAAAAGCCGAGTGTTTTTCAAATTCGCGCGGGTTACTTTTTACATTGGCGGTAGGTTTAGGTGTGGGCATGTCCATTTTTGGATTACTGAGGATTTGATCATGGCCGTTCAGTTGCTTTCATTTGGGTATTTGGATTTGTTGGACGGCAGGATCGTGATTGTGGTGGGAGGGTTGCGTCGTTTAGAGTGCACACGTTGTGCTGCGTGCTGAGTAAGCTGCTGCATCCTCATTTTGTGGGACCGGCGAGGTGACTGACAGAACTGAGAGAAGTGGTGGTGGGTGGTGAGTGATGAGTGGTGAGTAGTGCCTGATAACAGTGCTTTTATTGGAAAATGAGTGAGCACTGCGCGTATGCCCTGTGGCAGCTCCCATTTTTGGTTTGGGAACATTTGTTTTTTATATTTTAAATTAAAAAATATATATCAAATAATTTTAGAATAATAAAAAATTTTCTAAACATAGTTTATAATAGGAGTCAAGTGTTATAGTATGGTTGATGACCAACCCTTTATCTAATTAAAAAGTGTTTGGAAAATACAAATTTTTAATATAGACGGTGTCATCCTTTTCAAAACTTGAAAAGGCTAATCTTGTACAGTTATAAATAAGGCTTCATAGCCTTACGAACAACACACAACAACAAGCAATAATAAAATAAATACTCTTTCTCTTTCTCACTTCATATACTACTAATATAATATTAATATATTATATTATCTTTATAGTAATATAATAGTATTAGTAAATACTCATATTAGTGTTTTCTATTTATACTTTATTTTATTACCTCTTCCTTATTTATTTTATAACACGTTATCAGCATGAGACTCTGATCAAATTTTTAGGAAGACTCAGGTAACAAATTTTCATTATGTTGAAACTCTCTCATCTTAAATTCAATGCTCTTGATATATCTGGAAATAATTATTTATCATGGATATTAGATGCTGAAATCCATCAGGATTCAATAGATCTTGGATATACCATTAAGGCTGAAAATAATGTATCTCAGAAGGATAAAGCCAAGGCTATGATTTTACTTTGTCGTCATCTTGACGAAGGATTGAAAAATGAATATCTCACGTTAAAAGATCTTGCAGATCTGTAGAAAGACCTTGAAGAAAGGTATAATCATCAAAAGACGGTGATACTTCCTCAAGCCCGATATGAATGGACGCACTTGTGTCTACAGGATTTTAAATCCATAAAGAATATAATTCTGCAATGTTTCAAATCACCTCACGAATGAAATTATGTGGGGAAAAGATATTTGGTAATGATATGTTGGAGAAAAATTTCTTAATCTTCCATGCCTCGAATGTGCTCCTGCAGCAGCAGTATCGAGAAAAAGAATTTAAAAAATATTTTGAATTAATTTCTTGCCTTCTTGTTGCTGAACGCAACAATTAGTTGCTCTTAAAGAATCGCGAAGCGCGTCCAACTGGTGTCACCCCATTTTCTGAAGTAAATGCGACAAATTATTACCCCAGAAGAGGTAAATGGCAAAGTTTTAGTAGCAAGAAAAATTATGGAAGGAAAAGGAATTATGTTCACAAAGGATCTCACCATAACTGGGATAAAGAAAGAAACAATGGGCAAAGCAAATCAATTGAGGATAAATGCTTCCGTTGTGGTGGAAATGGTCATTGATCACGTACCTGTCGTACCCCAAGGCACCTAGTTGATCTTAATCAAGCATCCTTGAAAAAGGATGACAAAGGAAAGGAAACGAATTTTGTTTCAAATTATGCTGAAAATTCCACCACTCATTATGATGTATCTGATTTCTTTAAGGATCCTGAAGAAAATATTGGTCATTTGATCAATGATGGAATAGTTTAATATGTGAGATTGTTAATTATTCATATAAATAAATAATGTATGAAACTTATTGTTAAGTTTTATATTCTATGTAAGTTTTAAATATAATGTATATAAATAATGAAATATTAATGTTCATGAATTTTGAAATCATTAAATGTGTCAAGTTTTAAAATAAAATTTTAGTATATGACATTATTTTTATGTATAGTGCTTCTTAGAAAAAACAATTTCAATCAAGTTGTAAGAGTTAACTATGCATACTACTCATTTTATTATTATTATTTGTCTTTGAAAAAAATGACAAGGATATATAATGAAGATGTATGCTTTGCGGATAGTGCAAGTTCGCACACCATTCTCAAAAGTGATATATATTTTACCCATCTTGTGCCAAAAGAAGAATGTGTTAATACTATTATTGGCTCAGGCAATGTGATTGAAGGCTCCATAAGAGCTATAATTTTGTTTCGTGGAGGAACAAAATTTATAATAAATAATGCACTATTGTCTACCAAGTCTCTAAGGAACTTATTGAGTTTCAAAGATATTCGTCGAAATGGATATCATATTGAAACAATGAATGAGAAAAATCATGAGTATTTATGTATCACAACTCATGATTTAAATAAAAAAGCTATATTAGAAAAGTTACCATCACTTTCATCTGGGTTGTATTATACCAAGATTAGTACAATTGAATCACATGTCATTATAAACCAGAAGTTTACTAACCCAAATAAATTCATAACTTGGCATGATAGATTGGGTCATTCGGGAATAACCATGATGAGGAGAATTATTGAAAACTCTCATGGACATTCACTAAAGTACCAGAAGATTCTTAAATCTAGTGAATTTGGTTGTGCTGCATGTTCTCAAGGGAAGTTAATTTTAAGGCCATCACTAATAAAGATTGGATTTGAGTCCCCTGAATTTCTAGAAAAGATTCAAGGTGATATATGTGGACCTATTCATCCACCATGTGGATCTTTTAGATATTTTATGGTCCTAATAGACGCATCTTCGAGATGGTCACATGTGTGCTTATTATCTTATCGCAACTTGGTGTTTGTAAGATTACTGGCTCAAATTATTCGATTAAAAGCACAATTTCTAGAAAATCCAATCAAAGTAATTCGTCTTGATAATGCTGGTGATTTTATTTCCCAAACTTTTGATGCTTATTGTATGGCTAATGGAATAAGTGTTGAACATCCAGTAGCTTATATTCACACACAAAATGGGTTAGCAGAATTACTTATTAAACGCCTCTAATTAATTGCTAGACCCTTACTTATGAGAACAAATATCCCAACCTCGATTTGGGGGCATGCTATTTTACATGCCGCATCACTTATTCGTTTGAGGCCAACGAGTTACCATCAGTTCTCTCCTATGTAATTAGCTTTTGGCCAGCAGCTAAATATTTCCCATTTAAGAATATTCGGATGTGCGATATATGTTCCTATTACACCACCTAATCGCACCAAAATGGGACCCCAAAGAAAATTGGGGATATATGTTGGATATGATTCTCCCTCTATAGTGAGGTATCTTGAAATACAAACTGGAGATGCATTTAAAGCCTGGTTTGCGGATTGCCATTTTGATGAATCAAAATTTCCAACATTAGGGGAGAGAATAAGCTTCCTGAAAAGGAACTTAATTGGAATGCATCATCGTTGATGCATTTAGATCCTCAATCAGGGCAATATGAACTAAAAGTTCAAAATATTATACATTTGCAAAGAATAGCAAATGAATTGCCTGATGCATTTTTTTAATACAAAGAGGATAACCAAATCTTATATACCAGCAGAAAATGTCCGAATTCGAATTGATGTTCCAGTAGGACAAGTAGCCACTGAAGCAAATTCATGCCAGAAGCGTGGCAGGCCTGTCGGTTCCAAAGACAAAAATCCTAAAAAAAAAGAGGTAAATACAATTCCTATTGAAAAAGACATAGTAAAGACACCTGCATTTGTCCAAAATTCTGATATAATTTTAACGACCAGAAGACATTCAGGTACCTGAAAATTGTGAGAATGACGAGATCTCGATAAATTATGTCATTACAGGAGTGAAATGGGACCGATATAAGACAATTGTCAATGAAATATTTTCATATAATGTGGCATTAAATATCATGCATGAAAGTAAGGATCTTGAGCCAAGATCAGTCGAAGAATGTCGATAAAGAAATGATTGGCCAAAACAGAAAGAAGCCATGAAGGTTGAGTTAGACTCACTTGCAAAACGTGAAGTCTTTGGACCTGTAGTCCGTACACCAGAAGATGTAAAACTTGTTGGATACCGGTGGGTATTTGTGAGAAAACAAAATGAGAAAAATGAAGTTGTGCGCTATAAAGCCCGACTTGTGGCACAAGGTTTTTCACAAAAGCCCGATATAGATTATGAAGAAACGTATTTCTCTGTAGTGAATGCGATAACATTGCGTTATTCGGTCAGTTTATATGCATATCATAAACTGCATATGCACTTAATAGATGTGGTAACAACCTATTTATACAGCTCATTAGATCGGGATATCTATATAAAAGTCCCTGAAGGACTAAAGATGTCTAAACCATCCAATGAATATTCGCAAGGGTTATACTTAGCCAAATACAAAGATCTTTACATGGTCTGAATCAATCTGAATGAATGTGGTATAATTGTCTTACTGAGTATCTGGCCAAAAATGGATTCAAGAATGATGATATATGTCCATATGTTTTCATAAAGAAATCTGCATCTGAATTCATTATAATTGCTGTGTACGTTGATGATTTAAATATCATTGGAACTTCTGAAGAGATTCCAATGATTATAAAAACTCTAAAAGAAGAGTTTGAGGTGAAAGATCTTGGAAGGACTAAGTTTTGTTTCAACCTGCAGATCGAGCATATAAAAAATGGGATCTTTATTCATCAAATAACATACACAGAGAAGATCTTGAAGAGATTTTATATGGATAAGTCACATCCATTAAGTACCCCAATGATCGTAAGATCTTTGGATGTGGAAAATGATCAATTATGTCCTAAAGAAGAAAATGAAGATATCCTTGGTCTGAAGTACCATATCTTAGTGCCATTTGAGTGCTAATGTATATCTTGCTAATAATACACGACCCGATATATCATTTGCTATGAATTTACTAGCAAGATATAGTTCCTCTCCAATCCGAAGACATTGGAGTGGAATCAAACAAATCTTTCGATATCTTCATGGAACCGTTGATATGGGACTGTGTTTATCCCTATGGATCCAAGTCATAACTAGTTGGCTATGCAGATGCTGGATACTTGTCTGATCCACATAAAGAGAGATCTAAAACAGGATTCCTGTTCATATATGGTGGTACAGCTATATCATGGAGGTCCACGAAACAGACGATAGCAACAACCTCCTCTAATCATGCTGAAATACTAGTGATTCATGAAGCTAGTCACGAATGTTTTTGGCTGAGGAGCCTGATTCAATATATTCTGTCATCATGTGAATTGATTGATCATAAGATAGCTCCAACTGTCCTGTTTGAAGATAATACAACATGCATTGCTAAACTTAAAGGCGGATACATCAAAGGTAATAGAACAAAGTATATTTCTCCCAAATTCTTCTTCACTCACGATCTTCAAAATCAAGGGACAATTGATATCCAACAGATCCGTTCAAGTGATAATCTGACAGATTTATTTACAAAGTCACTCCCAAAATCCTCCTTTGAAAGATTCGTGCATGAGATTGGGATGCGCCGATTTCGAGATATTAAATGATGTCGAAAAGAGGAGGAGACTGTACTTTTTTTTCTTAGTCAGGTTTTTTTTCTATTGGTTTTTTTTTTTTGACAAGGTTTTTAATGAGGTAGTCTCCATCACAAAGAATATTGTACTCTTTTTCCTTCACTAAAGTTTTTCCCATTGGGTTTTCTTTAGTAAGGTTTTAATGAGGCATATTCATAATGGTCATCCAAGGGGAGTGTTACAATGGATGACCACCAACCCTTTATCCAATTAAAATGTGCTTGGATAATACAAACTTTTAATGTAGAAGGTGCCATCCTTTCCAAAGCTTGAAAAAGTTAATCTTATACAGCTATAAATAAGGCTTCATAGCCTTACGTACAACACACAGCAACAAGCAATAATAAAATAAATACTCTTTCTCTCTTTCTTACACTACAAAGCAATTCTTTACTTTTTCTCTTCATATACTACTAATATAATATTAATATATTATTATCTTTATAGTAGTATAACAGTATTGGTAAATACTTATATTAGTGTTTTTCTATTTATATTTTATTTTATTACCTCTTCCTTATTTATTTTATAACATCAAGTACTTTTTTCATTTACTAACGGGTTGGGTCTAAATTAGAACTGTTCTTTATTCTTTTTTCTTATTAATATTATCCTCAACGTTACAAAATGTTATAAAATTATTATTTTCTTAATTCTTATACCAAAATACCTTTCTTCATCATCATTCTCCCTCCACTTTCTTTGTTCCATTGTTCACCTTACCTCTACCACTTCCACTACCACCTACATTACTATAGCTTAATCCACTGTTGCCGCTAGTTCATCAGAGAGAGAGAGAGAGAGAGAGAGAGAGAGAGAGATGTGATGCAAACAAAGAAAGGGGCTGCTGCTGTTGGGTTGTCGCTGCCACTGAGTCACTATTGTCACTAGATCGGAGAGAGAGGGAGAGAGAGAAAGAATGGAAGGAGGAGGGGATGCTACTGCAAGGTCGCCGCTGCTACCATTGGGTCACCGCTGGTTCATCGAGGAGAGAGAGAGAGAGAGGTGTTACAAAGGGAGGGAGAGGTTGTTGTTGCTGGGTTGCCACTACGCCTTTTCTCGCCAGCGATGCCTTCTTCTTCCTCTTCTTCTTCTCGCTGGCAATGTATGTGGTAGTGGAGGTGGTGGGGAAAAGATGATGATGGTGAGTATTTTGATCCAATACTTAAGGAAATTATGCTTTTTAATAACTTTTTGTAACAATGAGGAAGATATTAATAAAAAAAACCGGAGACGATTTTGATTTTGACTCAAAAAGTTAGGGATGAAAAAAGTACTTAACCCTTTTCGAGGAAAAAATCCCTTCATAAAAAAGATTATACGGGCTAGAGTTCTTAGAAATTTCAAAAGTCCCGACATAGACCTCTATGATGGCACAACCAACCCAAGACATTATTTCAGCAATTTCAAAAGCCGGATGTACCTTGTCGATGCATCTGATGCAATTCGTTGTAAGGCTTTTCCGACAACTTTAATCAAAGCAGCAATAAAGTGGTCTCAGCTGATTTTTAAAGAACACAAGGTTGGAAAAGAGAGCGTTCAACTCTCACCAAGTTCCCAAGACTCAAGTATCATTTGATTTTTCCAAAACAAGCTCAAGCTTATCTCAAAAGGGATAAGATTCAGGCGCGTAAGGAATAAAATTAGAAAGATACTAGAATCATTTAAGAAGAACTCTGGGATAGAATTTTAATGTAGGTTACAAAAGAAAGGCTAGATCGAGTCGCGAAGATCTAACATAACCGGTACTCACCACAGGGAAATACTTGGCCGAACAGATTTCTCTTCTAGCACCCTCCTTCAACTAAATCCTAAGTTCTGCTGATTCTAACGGTGTTAACTTATACGATGCAATTAAAACTGGTCCATCTCTTGGCACTAAGTTTATTACAAGTTTCATCTCTTTTTACGATAGAAATTCTGGTACATCTTCATGGAATACTTCAGAAAACTCTCTCGTATTCAGAATTTGATCAAAACCTTGATCGCTACCTAACCAATTAGCAATTAAAAGATAAACCCTTGTCATTACTCTACACTAAATTTTACCATTACTGAATTGGAATAAAATTCCGCGTAATTATCAGCATTCATGATTCCTTAGATGTAACTTAAAGTGCCCGACCTAAAGGGGAATGAGCTCTCGAGGCCGTGGCACGCATGTAACTTAAAGAGATACTATAGTTAGAAAGTGTACCTTGCTCCCTAAAGTACTCTTTTTTCTAACTTTATGGTTTTTTTTTTCGAGAAGGATTTTTCTGAAGGAGATTTTAATGAGGCACTATAGCGAGTGCTAAGGGTAATAAAAATCCTTAGTATCAAGAAAACTTATGTAAATAATTTTTTCTTAATGATAATTCATTTTTCCTATTGATTTTCCCATTAAAATGCATTAATTTAAACTCAAAAACCCACGAAAATTATTGCCCGACTTAGGTGATCGGCAAGATAAAGCGACTGGAACAAAATAGTGTAACAAGTTATGTAAGCAGTTTGGAGTCTGATCTTAAAAGAGTTGGGTCTAAAACGAAATGAAAAAGTAACTTAGTAAGCCCAATTACTTAAAGTTTGAGTTAAAAAAACCAAGGAAAAACAATATTTACATGAAAAAGGACCAAAATAACCAACTTACTCTGCCGACATCTTTTTCAACTTAGCAAAAATAGCACCAAAAGTTATCAAAGTGACTTAATGAAAATTTCTACTTGAGTCACAAAAAACTAACAACTATACCAACTAATAAAGGATAATTAATGAAGCAATTATTCATGCAAAAGCCACCATTAAAATAGTGGAGAAAGGTTTTTTAAACAGCAAGATTAAAGTTGTTCATTAAAAGACCCACATGTTGGGTCATCCAAATACTTAAAAAATAAAAACCAAAGAGGAGGAATCTGCTCATTCGAAGTCATGTTAGAAGCATTTTCGGACCGCATAGAGGAGATCGAAAGAGTTTCAGGCTGAGAAAGGATGGGCTCATCTTCCAATCGGGTCGAAAAAGTGTGGAGAGGTTCCGTCAACTCAGACTTCTCATGGGTTCGGGTCGGGCATGGGAGTTTCTTCATTGTCTTCAGGCACGGGACAATCTTCCCGTCAACTACAATATTATCGGGGCTAATAAGAGAGAGATCCACCTTGAGAGCTACAATTCAGAATTGAGCCTTCAGATTCTCACCTATGTCGTCTGTTTCTTGAACTATAGTTTTCTTCAGATCCGCATATTTCTCCCTTGACTTAGCGACCTCATCCACCAAATCAAGTTTCTCCCCGAAGACCCTGGTATAGCGCTTTTCAGCCTTCTTTTTTAGGCCATCCACCATGATACAGGCAACCTCAGATTGCTTTACCTTCTCCCGAACTTTGGAGAGGTCAGATATCAGAATTTCATTCTCCTTCGCCAACTCCAATTTGGATTCCCTCAAATATGCCACCTCAACCTTCAAGTCGAGCAGAGAACACTGGGTAGCACATAGGGGAATCTCCTCAAGTTGCTTTAACAAAGCATAACACACTCTCGCGTCCTAATTCTACCCCGAGCTAAGATTTGAAGATGGTGTTTTACAGAAACATCATCCATATTGATAAAACTATGTGAAAAGATGTATTTTTTGCAAAACGCCACCGCATCAAAATCCTATTCATAAATGCCTGCTGATTCAGCAGTCTTGCATTTTTTAGGTTTTGGCTCGAGATTGAGAGGTGAAAGAGAAATTATTTGATTACCAGAATTGGAAGGAGGAAGAGTAGGGTCAGAAACAATTTTTATAGAGGCTGAGGCGCCCGAGTCCGACTAGGAGGGGGAGGGAAGGTCACCAGATCCACTAACCTCTTTTAGCTGTATGTTTCGTGCAACAATATTCTTCTTGGCAGAAGAAGAGTTTTCATAGCGGCCGACTTGAGAGCCATCTTTTCATGGGGCGGGTGAAACCGGGTTTGATGTGACTCAGACCCGGTCCGAAATATATACCGGACCTATTTGTTAAACCCAAAATCGGCCCTAGATCTGATGAAACCTATACACTTTCGGACTACGATTATACCGGGTAAAAACTGGACCGTTAACATGACATTACCTTGATGCCTTCTTGTAAGCTAGCATGTGAAAATATCCAAATTTCCAAGACTCCAACCATTATTTGACATAGTAAAATTCACTTAGAAAAATATAACAAGAACCAACCATTCTCTAAAATTAAAGCATAACCATAATCAATACTAATTTTGTCTAATAACACCAAATATTTAAATCAATACAAATAACACAATATTATGTATTAGCCAAAAGTCTTATGTATTTTAAATATAAAACATTAACTTATAGTCTTATAATGACTAATAACACAAAATATTAAGGTTTACAGTATTTAAATTCCACATAAGAATAGCCATCATCCGCCACTAATAACACAAAATATTAATTGTGTATGATGACCGGGCTACCGGATCGAGTTCGGATGGCTCGAGCGTTGGCCCGGACCCGACCCGAAATAATGACCGGGTCTATTTCTGAGACCTTTACCCGGCCCTAAACCCCGGTAAAGTCACACCAAATCAACCCCTAAAGTGTTCAGGGTCGGGTTGGATCTTCTGGCCGGGTCGGGGCATACACACCCCTACTACCTAGCTCAGATTGAAGTTGGCCTGGATATCTTAGAAATTTTTTGGTGTTCAAATTAATAGCTCGGCCCCAACACTCTTAGAACAAGGTGATTACACTCTCATCAACTTCATCTAAATCGTCCAAATTATATTTAACAACTACAGTATGCTCTTCCCAATACAAAAAAAAAGGACTTCATCATTCTCGTTAAGAAAGAAAGGTCGAAAATCCTTGACAACACAAATATTAGAAAAATAACTTTTAAAATTATAAAAAGAATAATAAAAAATGACCAAAAAAAGAGACCTAACCATATTTCTTGAAATTAAAAATTTGATAAGTATCCTAATTAAAATTTGATCTTTATTTTTTTATTTTTAAAGTTTTATTTTTCTTTCATAATAATAATAAAACTTAAAAAGATAAATTCCTAAATTTTTTAATTTATGATAAATAAATATTTAATTATTTAAAAATATAAAAATTATATTTCACATTTTAAAATGTGAGATATTTAAATTCGTCCAAAATATCAACTATATCATGTATATAATAAAATCAGTTATTAATATAAAATATAAATTTTATATTAAAAATGAGTTAAATAATATTGTATTTAAACAAATATACAGGACCAATATTAGTGACGAAATCGGTGAAGAAAATAGAAATAGGATTTTTGCCAAAATATGCTAGCAGACATGTGGTATTGCCATTGAAACCTCCATCTTCCTTAATTGATTTACTGGGTCTGAAACTGAAACAAACACCATCTTCGGAAAGCTGTTTCAGCTCGCAGCTCAAATGTGGCGCCAAAATATACTCCGTGTAATTTCCCTCTCAAAACATTCCTTGCATATTCTTTTCCAATTCACTTAACTAGGTTCAGCTTAATGCTTACTTGCTTAGAACAAATTCATTCATTTTACAGCACAATCACGACTCAGATCAAAGCATTTCCGGTAACTAGTAGCTTCTGCAATCACGAATCCGTGCTTTATTATTATTATTAGAATAAAATTGCGAATCACTTTCTTCTTCCTTAATTCGCAGATGACGACGTAGATGAGCCAGACGACGCTTGTCCAAACGACGTCGTTTCGATAAAAGCCTTAAAAGCCTCTGCCGCTGCCTCCAGCAAGGTTCACTCGTTAATCCCCACACTCTCCCTTATTCACTCTCAATCTCTCATGTCTATTTCGAAATATACAAACTATTTACTATTTATTTGTTTATTTTTATGATGATAGGAAGAACTGCCTCTTCCAGTGCGGTTGGATTTTCTAAAAGGTGCCTCGGTTATCTTAATTGTTGATATTGCATTATGTTTGACTATTAATAATTAGTATTTGTGTGAGTTTTAATTATTATTAGTTGTCACAGGAATCTCGAATCAAAATTTGGCTGGGACAAGCAGCAGTTTGTCAATTAAGGCATGTCTTGATAAATTTTTGGAGATTCCATTACTTTTTCGATTATTTGTTATGTGAAACTAATATTGTTGTGATCAGGAACCAACAGATACACCTCCTGAAGATGAGGTTGAAATGCCCGAATTCAACGAGGGTGACAGCAGTAGCATATTGGGGGAGGTAGCTGCCAATTCAAGTGATGAAGAAGTAATTCAGGATGAGGTACTTGTTGAAGTTAATACAGAAGAACATTTTGTTTGTGATCTTATAGCCATTTGTTTTGTTAATTTTTCCAGCTGTGTACTTTTGTTGTTAATTATCCTCTACTAGTAATCAATATCATCTTTTATTTTTACTATAAAGGGTAACACTGTCCTGTCGATTAGAGAGCTTCGCAAGTATGGTCCTCGATTCGTCAGACACAAACAAGTTCGAGTTTCTAATGAAAGATCTGAAGCATTATTACCTTCCAAAGAAAGTTCTTCATGCTCAGCATTACACGCTTCCACCTCCAGAGCAAACCGATCTGGTACCTACTCGGAAGTAAATAGAAGTTTCTCCATTATAGTTAACGGCAATTTCCTAAGGAATCTGAAAATTGTTGTTAGAGAAGTATTTTGTTGAGCTGATGTGCTTTTTAGATTTCTTTGGAATCTTGTGTCATCCCAATGCTGATTGCAGCTGTTGCAGCCAAAATAATTCGGTATTTATTTATAGGGTTCGTGCTATACGGTTGCATATGATGATTAGTAAAATAATTTCCTCACAGAAATGGAGTAAAGTCTTTCTTATTGAAGTTGAATTTTGGGTCTATTCTCCTAGTAGTAATTGATGAGGCAATTGTGTTTCAAACATTTAGACGAAGAAATAATTGATCAAAATCTGAAGTGTTACTAATATGGGCTGTGGTCTACTGCTTTTCCCAACAATAATTTTGCTACATATCAGTTTTTGGGTTATCGTTTTTCCTCCCTTTGCTGTTGGGAAAATTCCTAATATTATTAGAAAAATTCCAAAAAGTACCCTTTTCCAGTGCATAAACATTTACTTCAAGCTTTGAAAGTTAAGTATTTTGTCAAATTGATAACCACTGCAGGTGTTTGGAGCAAAGCTAAGTCAAGAATTTCAATGTCATCGTTGTCACACAAATGTGGGAATTTGGGTCCTTCAATGTCTGATAGATTGCCTGAAAAGAAAGCTGATGGACCTTGGGCTTCTGCAACCTTGGACAGTAATCATACTGAAGATAATGATGGTGTGGAATTAAGTTCAGATACTGAGCCGGCTGAAACAGAGGCCATTGCACCAGGACCTAACCTACCCTCAATGGCTGATTTATTTGAAAATCTCCAAGACAAAACACATCTAGTGAGTGTATATTTTGAAAATCTTTCCCTTGTTATTTTGGCCTATCTAATTTCTGTAAGGCCTTTCCTGTGTCTACGTTTCAGTATTTTCCACATGGTCAAACCAGAGGAAAAATAGGGCACACTGTTCAGAAGAGGAGTAGATCCGACCTGCCGGATATGATTGCTGACAGCGAAGACTCCCCTGATCTCGTGGATAGTGGATCATCAAGTGACAATGAGGTGCGTGTTTGCTAAGTTTGTTTTGTTACAGTTATTACATATTTTAGTATCTTATCATAACTAGCTATACATCTTTTACAGGAGAGCAATCAACATATGAGGATTACTTTCTATGGAAAGAAAACACAGACCATGGCAGATCGATTTCAGGAAGCTTTGGGGACTTCATCTGTTATTGCTGAAGGGACTCATGTTGGTGTACATAATTCATCGAGGTATGAAGTGGTAGTTTCTTTTTATTTCCATGCAATTAAGAAAAGTGAATTTGAACTAATTATGAATATAATGCTTTGTTATGTTGCTGAATAGCGCAGAGCTGGAATATTTGGAAAGCTGCAGCAGGTCATGCAGACAGAGAAAGAAAGAGATTTGGACTTTTGGAAAAAGCTACAATCTGGAGCTAGACCAGATAGTAAAACTTTTGCTTTTACTCCGTCTGCCTTTTTCATTATTGTCTAAGTAACACATCATAAAAACTTCTGTCATATTGAAACCATTGTTACTTACTCTCTCTCCCCCTTGTTGGGGAGGGCCAGTACATAGACACAGAGATAAATGCATGGGTTATATACTCTAAAAAAAAAAAACATTTGCAGGTGAACTTGGCTGCTTTGATGTGAAAATCATTTCAAGATACTTGGATGGAAAGCTGACTGTTTGTCATTGTTCATTTGGCAAGTTCACAGAGGTTAAAAACATAAGTTAAATGAGTTCACCTTTTTCTGCTTGTCATTGTTTTATTATGTTTATTTTTGCTAATGATGTCTGCGTTTTGTTGGGGGGTTGGGGACCCTTGGTTCTCATAAAATGCTAGCTCATATATGTTCTTTGACTCTACATTCTACTCTGAATTTGAGAAGATTGATTTTCCTGAAGTGCGACACATGCTACATGTAAGGTATACTCAGTTATTGATTGAAGGTGTTTTGATGCATTTGCAGCATTTTCCATCAACAAATAACAGAGAAAGCATCATCATCTTTAGTCCAAGGGTTTGTGACAATGTTGACCTTGAAGTTGGGAACTTGATCCGTATTCATCCGCCATGGTAAGAATGTATATATTTTTTTTAAAAAGAATTACTTACAGTTGTTTAACTGAGCCAAGTATAGTTGTCAGTTGTGTAATTGTGTTAATGGCCTACTGGGTAAATCCTGAAATCCTGAATATTTTATTATATGCACTTTTCTGGGACTTCAGCTTGATATGAAGTGCAAATGTTCTTGCTTTCCTTATCTCTCTTGGTTTTCATTCTTGGACAGGAAGGAGATTCAGGTGGGAAATGACCGTATGATATTGTGCACATATTTCTCCCAAATTTAACCCATGTTCAGTTTCTTTGGCGTGATAATGGAATATATTTGATGCAAATTGCATTATAGTTATGGTACATAAATACTGTCCAATATCTTGTATGTTGTATCTAGCTGTGTGAAATATTCATTAGCAAATTTTTCAAATGCTAATTTGGAAGGAATCTTGTTCTATTAGTGTTCCTAGACATGCTACACATTCTTCCTTTCATTCATTTATTTGAGACAAATCAATGAATATCAACTATTACATTACTAAGTGCACGATATGCTGCACACTTCATATCATATTATAATACCAGTTAGAGGATTGATTAAGCCAAGAACTCTGAATTCAGCTTCAAGAATGCAGCTATCACCCACCAAGAATCCACTACTTGGGTCTTTAAATTTAGCCAATGCTACAAGCTGTCTGGAGCCCCACGCTGCACTCGAGTGAGAGAACTTACAACAAGCTGTCATACAAATACGTAAGCTCAAGTTCAGAAGATGTTGAAAGTTAAAAATGTCTCAAATGCTCATGTATGAGCTTGTAAGGTAAACATGGCATCACCTTTTGCTTCAGCATGGTGCCCACCAATTTGGTCTTTTGCACGCACAGTGTAATCCATAAGCAATTTAGCATTGGGTGGGAGAGTTGATGTGTCTAATGCTAAAAACATTGAAATGCTATTGCCCTTACCCTCAAGTGTTCCATTCGGGTATACACGAATCTTCCTTGAGAGTAAAAACCAGGCTAGTCATAGAACAAAATTTATAGTCTTAGAATAATGATACATATACACCAAACTAACTCATACCATCACTATTTGATTGGATATGTTGGCATGGTCCATCTTTAGGTGAAGACCACATCACATTCAATCATAATGAGATGTGAGTTGGTTTAGTGTATATGAAAAATAAGTATCTAAATGTTTCTCATAATCTTTTATATGCTTTAATGAAATGGTTAGGACTTGAAAGTATTTTCATGTACCATTTATAGTCTCCGGCGAGAAACGGCGGGGACTCGTACTTGTCTAGATTTGCCAAGGAATAGTTGTTGAACTTTTGTGGTCTTGACAACGAAAACCTCAGCTCCAAAAACACAGGTATCTTCAATCAAGTATCCGTTTGAAGAATCGTAAAATGTGTGAAGGTCAATAAATTTTGCAATACCCCATTCTGTTTTCAGGACATGGAAACGCCTAGTGCTTGCATCTGTATGTAGTTAATTTCATTAAGCAATTATTAATTTATTATACTTCATATTTTCTCATAATAATAAAAGTAACTTTGTACCTTGTGTTGTGACATACTCGTCCTCGTGGAAATTATAGAGAGAAAAGTTGACAATGGCGTTAGCCTCCCAATCAAGAGGTAACGAACTTGGATCTGTAAGCGCCAAGTAAATGGAAACATGGCCTTCCCCTGCTCTCCTTTTGTTCCCGGTGGGGTATATTGAGAGACTCCTATAACCACATCCATTAAAATTAAATTGAATACATACAACTTTGTATAAAGCATGAATATTTTAGTGTTTGTGAGCTAATTCAGAAGTTTACTAAATATTAATTAAGGTGCATCAACTTGTGCATGAACAAAATAAAAGCATGTGTACCATTTACAATCCCCAGCTTCAAATTCTTCTGAGGTTACTTTTTCTATTGAGGCCTTCGCAAGCAATGAGAAGGATTTGACCTCGAACGAATATTGACTTGGTGGAGATTTTCTTCCTAAAAAGATGTCACCAAACAGTTCAATATAGACAGAGAAATGTTTATTATTATTACGTTCCGAGCCGATTCACCACTATACTTAATGACAGATTAATATAGAATATGATGATTAGCCATGTTTGAATAATGCCTAGTCATGTAGAAAACAGTAGAAATGATGTCTATTAAACAGCTTCATATTTATGTCCCAATATATTTGAAAAATATTATTTATACATTAAAATCAGTTATCATCATATATTTATGTATAAATATACGTGTAATTTAATTTTAGTGTGTATTTTATATTAGTAATTGATTTTAATGTACATCTAACAAAGTTGGCATTTATTAATTCCCATCCTTCTATTTCAAAGAAACTACAAACGACAAAAGAAAAAGAAATAGCACAAGCTATCATATACGAAGGGAATGAGATAAAAGAAAACAATACCTCTCATGTGTCTGATGGATAACACTGGATTATCAGGTGGCATGTCCATGAGTGACGAGGACATTTTTTTATCGTTGGATAATTAAGGACTAAATAGCAAGGATGTTTTTTATTTGGCTTTTAAGGTTCTTCTCAAATATTCTAATCGGCTCAATACAATTTATTCACATTTCTACTAGAAGGAAAGGATTGTGTGAGAATATGTACTTGGCAATGCCAAAGATGAGGCTTTAAGGCATGGTTTCATTTGGAAAAAAGGTTCTTTAATTTGTTCGATACTTCAAATATGGAATCAATTTGATTTTATTATTATTTTTAACCAAAAAAGTTAATTTATTTTGACTAAGCTGTCGAAAAGGTTTACACATACAGACGCACAAAAAAATAAATTTATTTTGACTCAGCTGCCAAAAAAGTTTACACAAACATGGAGGCACGTACACAAGCAAGTGTATATAATATATGAATTTGGATCTTCTAAAGTTTAAATTTTATTTTAAAGAGTAAAGTGTAATATTTTATTCTTAAATAATTTCTCTTTTATATTTATTCTTGGTTCTATCTATAAAATTAATAGTGAGAGATCACGGTTTACTCTATAAAGTGAAATTCAAACTTTAGAGGATCCAAATCCATAATATATATATAAGGTGAGTCACAACACACAAGTATTTTTAACTATATGTAGTGTAATTAATACTACGTTAAGATAAAACTCACTTATGCATATTAAGTATTTATCAAGGTGGCTATTTGTTTTTATGTAAAAATAATAATTAAGATGTTAATATGTATTATATTAAACAGTTTAATGAAGAATAAGCATAGAAAATTAGATTTTAATTAGTCAACTTTTTTGTTGTTGTTGTAAATTTCCTTTTTAACTTTTATTTTTTTGGAAAGTTTAGTATGTATAACTAGAATTTAGATTTTATAATTCAAAATATAGGATTTAAAATAAAAAAAAGTTGGCTGAAAATCTTGTAGGCTTCATGTGTCCCTTGATTGTGCATTAAATTTAATAATATCAGAAAGACAAACATCAAGTCGTTGTAGTATAGTGGTGAGTATTTCCGCCTGTCACGCGGACGACCCGGGTTCGATCCCCGGCAACGGCGTTTTTTTTTGTTTGGTCGTGAGCCGATTACTATTTTTGGTCAACGAGCCCATTACTTCAAAACAATTTAAGGTTCCTTTTCTTTCGGGCTCCAGCTCGTCTCAGTGCCAAAAATATATTAACATGTGTCAGTCTGATACAAAATAAAATCAAGCCCAAAAAAAGAAAAGAAAAATATAATAAGACAAAAAAAAAAGAAACTTCTCTGCATTGAACAAAAAAGGAAAACTCCTGGGTAGCGTTTGTTTTCGGAGATAGGACACGGAGACAGTACATTTTTAAAAAGCGTTTGGAAATAAAGACATGGACACTGAACATATTGTTTTTGGGACAGTTTTTTATACTTTTGTGTCTACTCTTTTATGAAGGACAATGATGGACACGGAATTTGGAAGATGGACACGGACTGTTTTTATGAATTTTTTTCTTTTTTGTCCATGGTGCTATTTTTTATTATTCCACTGTTACCCCTTCTTATTTTTCCTATTTTGCGTTGTTCTCAGAAAGTACTTTTTTTTATTTTACGTTGTTCTCAAAAAGTAATTTTTTTACTCCAGGCTCTTTTTCTATCACTACGTTCTTTTTCTTTCTTATTTTTCTCAGGTACTCTCTCCTTTTTATAAAAATTTTTATTGGACTGGATAATTTTTTTTTTCTTATCATTTTTACTTCAACATCATTTTAACCTTATATTATATTATTTGATTTGTAATAAAAATAATAACAAAAATAATTAGTCTGGAGACTTTTAAAAGATAAATATTATAAAGGTAAAATTGATATTTTAAAATGCTAAAAAATAATTTATTACTATTATATAATTTTTTATTAAAATTTTTGATTGTTTTAAATATTTTTTTCAAGTTTTCACTATTTGTACTCCTACGTATTATCATTATTTATTAAATTAATTTATACTAAAAAATTTGGAATTATATGGCTATTTTAGTCTTGTTTATGTATATTCAAACATAATATTAGACATTATATTAATGTCCTATCCATTGTATCCAAACACAATAAACAAAACATAATTTTTAATGTCTCTATCTTATTGTCTTTGTCTCAATATCCTGTTCTGTCATGTCTTTGCAAACAAACGCTATCTTGCAGACTGTGCTAACCAATGTTCTGAAAAAGTTGCAAGCGTTATCCCCCATTCCCCCCCCCTTCTCCAACTCCTTCCTTCAGCAAACCCTAGCCTCCACCAATAGTTGTCGCCGTCTGTTGGATGAGAGACTGCTGCCGCCGTCCATCGCACTCAAGAACTTCCGTCTTCGTGCTCTCGGGCCTCTCGCCGGATCCTCCACGTCGGGTGCTCGCATCTCGCCGTTCTCCTCTGTGCTCGGCTGCTCGCGCCTCCCTCCGCCAGTGAGTGCTCGAGCTGTGCGTGTTGGTTGCTGCTCGTCGTCCGTGGTTGTCTCTGCTCGATTCTGCCTCCCAGTCTCACTCGAGTCTCGTCTCAGTCACTGGCATCTCGTGGTTCGTCTGTCTCGTCGCCGGCGGCAGAAGCAACTCGTGGGGTTGTCTCTTGCTTCGTCGCCTTCCGTGGGGTGGTCGCCGACTCGCCGTTGACCGTTGGTGAGTCCCTGCACCATCGCTTCCCTGTTCTCTCTTTTCAGATTTCCCTTCTCCCTGTATTTTTGCATGTTGCTGAATTGCTAATGAAATTTGCCTTGTTGCTAATCTAAATGTTGCTGTAAATCGGGACTTTACTTGGATTTGTTAAATTTGTTGCTGTAACTTGAATTTGTTCCTGAATTTGTTGCTTCCCAGTCACAGAATCAGAACAGAATACTCAGTCAGTGCTTGGTTGATTGGTTTTGGTTACTGATTGTATTTGATGATAAATTTTAAATTGATAACTTTTAAATTTTAAATTTGCACTGCGTGTTACTGATTCACTGTTC
Source organism: Arachis duranensis (assembly GCF_000817695.3). Classification (NCBI taxonomy): domain Eukaryota; kingdom Viridiplantae; phylum Streptophyta; class Magnoliopsida; order Fabales; family Fabaceae; genus Arachis; species Arachis duranensis. Next base: position 8,207,797 of record NC_029777.3, on the reverse strand, counting down.
CTTCAGTCCTTTTTGTTGTTGTTAATCATTGTGATGAGCTTTATTAAAATTGGGTTGAAAACTGTTGAATCTTTTTTCATTTTTCATTGTTCTTAACTTCTGTTCTTATTAAAAAATTTGCAATTGGTGATCTTTTGATTTATTATATGCTTCATGTTTTTAATTTCACTCTGCTTCTAGGCTTTGAAATCTGTTTATGATAACTGTGATGCAATTATTTAGTTGGATAACTGATGTAATTATTGAGTTCAAGAGATTGAGTTTTTGATTTGCAAGGTGATTTTTGGTTGATTTTTTATTTAATTTGGTAATGGTGTTTATGATTGGGGTTATCTGGTTTTCATTCTTTTTGAATTTGGTAATAGTGTGATTACTTGTTGCTGTTTGTAATGTTTGTTGCTGAATGATGATTGTTCTTTCTTGCCTCTGTTTAGTAATGTTTATTGAAATTTTGTACTTTTTCAATGCATGTTTTTATGTGTTATTTGTCAAAGTCATGTCAAAGCCATGCAAATTTATTCATTTCCTCCTACTTCAAACTGCTTATGCTGCTTCTCACTATTTCTGGTGTGTAACTTGTATACTTCTGCATGATTCTCTTTTGATTCCACACAAAGTTGATGGAAAAAACTGATTTTGTTATCTGGGGTAATCTTATTCTGTTTCTGTCTATGTTTTCTTGCTAATGGAACATTCTAGTCTAGTTGTTTAGTGATCAGAATGTTATTCCTTCTTACTTATTCTTCTTATTCAGCATAGGAATTTAAGCATTTTATTTTTTTGATATTTCAAAACTGTGTTTTTCTCTGAGACATTTATAATTTTATACAGACAAGTGGTTCTGATTTTGGAATCAACTATGGACAAATAGCCAACAATCTTCCCTCTCCATCACGTGTTGCTGTTCTAAAACGGTTCTTCCCTCTCCATCTTGCAGACTGTGCTAACTGCTAACAGTGAAGCTCCGACGGACAAAGTCATCATCGCCGGCTCAGTTGGTCGCCATTCGTCGCAACGGATTGGCGAGGCTGATCTAACGTCATCTGAAACAGATGCAGATTTGAAGCACAGAACCAGGTCGCGAAATTCGGGTCGGATCTGCGGGTTGGACGCGTACGGTTCGGATAAAATCAGTTCAATTCTATTCCGCTCATACATTCCAAACACCCTGGGAGGAATTGAATTGAATTGAATATCATCAAAGGAAATGAGGATAGTTGGGTTGACCGGCGGAATCGCATCTGGGAAGAGCACCGTTTCCAATCTCTTCAAGTCCCATGGGGTTCCTGTTGTTGACGCTGATGTCGTCGCTCGTGTACGTTATTTTCTTCTTCTTCTTCTTCTTCTTCTTCTTCTTCTTCTTCTTCTTCTTCTTCTTCTTCTTCTAGTGATGTGTGTGTATTTGTTGGGGTTTTGCTTTTAAACTGAATATAATTCTCAAGTTCAGTGAATGTTTGGAATTCGCAGGATGCTTTGAAGAAAGGTAGCGGTGGATGGAAAAAAGTTGTTGCAGCTTTTGGGGAGGAAATCCTCCTTGAAAATGGAGAAGTCAATAGACCCATGCTTGGCCAGATTGTTTTCTCCGATCCTGATAAGCGCCAATTTCTGAATCGGTTATCAAATCTTACTCTTTTTCTCTTCATTTACATGAAATTTCTTAACAATTTTGCATCTGTGGATTGCTCAAAGCTACTTCTTTTAGTATTTATTTCTACGTGCTCTTATCCTAGATTTTTGGTCAATTCTCTGTCTACGGTTAGAGTAGGCTAAAGTTGAAGACTTAATAATTCTTAACCCATAGCTAGTATTTTTAATTCAATCATTCCTAAAATGCATCATTTTTGGAATTAGATTGTTGATTTTTTTTTTTGAATTTTCGTTGTGATCATGTTTTAGATTACTGGCTCCCCATATATCTTCTGGAATCTTTTGGGAAGTGGTGAAGCTTTGGCTTAAGGGGTATAAGGTTATTGTTCTTGATGTCCCATTGTTGTTTGAGGCTAAGATGGACAAGTTCACAAAGCCAATTATAGTTGTGTGGGTTGATCCTGAAACACAGATAAAGAGACTCATGGGGAGAGACAAATCAAGTGAGGAGGATGCTGGGAACAGGATCAATGCTCAAATGCCACTTGATGTGAAGAGGAATAAAGCAGATGTAGTGATAGATAACACTGGATCACTTGATGATTTGAATGAACAGTTTCAGAAGGTTCTGATTGAAGTGTCAAAACCCTTGACATGGACTCAGTTTTGGCTTTCAAGGAATGGAGCCTTGATCATACTTGCTTCAGTCACTTCGGGTGTTGTTTTGTGTATAAAAGCACTTTCATAGTCACTTGTGTTCTTCGGAAGGTTAAATTTGAATTTGTTATTTTTAGCATTTTAAAAGATGAATTTGTGTTCTAATTCATAATTATGATGAGGTTGACCAGTGTTTTAACATTGATATTAATGAGAAGGTAGATCTTGGATGTGAAATATGAAAAATTCGTAATTGAAGCCATTTTACCTTTTGCTAAAGCCTGCCTGAACCACTAGCTTATAGAAAGTGGAAGATAACTACGTTTCCATTAAGATATCATCGTGTGTTGATATAGATGTTTTTGTTCTCATGTTTAATTTTATGGCTATACTAAACTATTTTGCCAAAAGACTGCATATCCCCTAATATTATATTAGTTTTAAGTGGAGTCCTACACATTAGTGATGATCCATAGCTCTTTTTGCTAGATACACTAGTAATAGTTTTTTGCAAATTTAAGTTTCACTTTTTTATTTCTTTGGCAACCGTGCATAAACCAGCTAGCTAGCTTCTGGCATGAATAGGTTACTTAATTTTTCCTATATGCCAATATGGCATGGGAGATATCATTTCATATTGTTCATTCTTTTTGCCCTTAAAGGAGTTGATGTAGATTGGACCCACATTCTTCACCATCAAACCTTGTGTCTTGTACTGTTTGGCACAGCATAGATCTAAGGCATCTGTTCTAATCTTAAGCTTAAAACTAACTAACTTGGAGTGGAATCTTCTAGAGATGCCAGATATTCTTGTATGTAACTAACAATTGACATACTGCTCAATACATATAACTAATTACCTGACACGATATTAAGTGTTAGTGAATGGTATATCAATTGTTTGTTAACTTTCTCTACTTGGAATATTTTTTCTTGATAGGGATAAAATTTTACTCATAACATCCGTTTATGGTGTGCTGAAGTGAAACCTTTCTGTTGTGGTCCATTGGTTATACTTTTTTTGTTTGGAAATTAGAGAACTAACTTCTTTTGGTCTAGTAGATATAAGATTAAAAGCAAATCCCTCTACTGTCTTGGTTACTTGAATATTAGAACACACTCTTTTGCTAACCTTACAATGATGAGTAGTTTACTAGTTTGTTGCAGTTGCTGTAGTTTGTGATTATGTTTTATAAATTGTTTACTCAATATACTTGATGACCTAGTCAGAGCCAACTGTTTTGCAGAGTTGCAGAGTTGTCAAAGTCTTTCCACTTGCATATTGTTTTGTTTTGCAGAAAATGTTGAAAAGATAATTAATTAAACAAAAAATGTAGAGGAAATGAAAAATCAAGCATGTCTTGCCAAAATATGAGAGGTGAATATAGCTCACATCTTCTTACACTGAGAGAAAATCATTTGCCTTCTTTGTCTGACTGATATGAAGATTAGTTCTCATTGTACAAATGTTGCATCACTTATAAATTTAAGATGTACAACGTAATATCAACTTATATTTTATTTACGGATTTAGTTCATAATTGCATTTAGAACACCCTTTTTATATTGGAAAATCATAATTTTCAGGATATGAATTAACAAAATCCTTCTTTAGAGTTCATGCATTCTAAACTATTAATGTTTAGGATGGAAATGTACAGATAGTCAAGGCTGACTCTCTGGGAAATTGGGACCATTCTACTGGTTGAAGATTGGCTCACTTATTGTTTGTGAAAATCGGGCATTTTATTTGTTGAAATGTTGTAAAAGAGATAGGATCATGATAGCATGGATTGGTTGTGTGATAAATGGCCCCTGAAAATCTGCACTGAAAGTACTACAACTTATTGGTTCATCAGAATTTATTTAAAAAATCTATAAACATTAGTTGGGGACATCATTCATGATTCATCGAAAGGCTGCCCCTTCATAAATACCTCATATTTAAAATATGCATCTATCGGTTATTAACCCCTCACTACTCATCACTCAAGTACCACTGTAAAACTGTAAACTACCAACAAGAATATGAGCATGCTATAAAGAAAGCTGTACCATTTTGTCATGGATTCCCTCCAATCTTCAATGGCTTTGATCATTATAACACATGTTGTATCAAGATATTTGCATATCCACCATCATTATATTCATTCATCCTTTTCATAAGATTATTATTAGTATATATGCTGATCAAAAGCCTATGCAAAAGTATCTAATGATAACTCCTTCAGCATTTATATATTGTTATTATATTATGCCACAGATTTGGTTCATAAAATTAAAGCCCACCTGATTAGCAAATACTTGTAACCTGAGTTATTAGGGTAGCATCATGAATTTATGGTTGATGGACCCTAATAATCATATGATATCATATGGGGGGTTGTATTCAGTGGAAGCTCTGCAATCATAGTCAGAAAAAAATGAGTGGTGATGAAGGCCTTAAAACCATCTGATATGACAGATAATAAGATTTCACAAAAGTTTTCATTTTATGCAAAGGAACTCTCTATGCTACTCCACAATCACATATACCTGTTTTTGACATTCTAAGAAAACTTAAAAACATGAAAACAGAATCACATATTTTAAAGTGATCATGATTAATTACCTTAATCCTATCAGAAAGATCTTTATTATTCTTTATGTAATTATATAGAAGATTATATTCAACCTCTCTGATGGTAGTATGTATATTACTTTAACCATGCACATGGCTTGGCACATGCGACCCCAACTAAAATATAAGCTCATGGTCACGTGAGTTTGCTTATGTGTCATGAGGATGCTGCTGAATGCTTAATGGAATGTGTGACGTGGCATCCACACCTAATGAGTGATATGATTTCTTATTTTCTTATATGGTGCCATCTATTATTTTTCTCTTATTTAACTCCACTCTTACTCAATATCTTCCTTGCTCTTCTTGGTTCCTTAGCTTGGTTTCCACTCCAACCAGAACTCTCAAATGGAAGCAGCTAAGCCACCATCTGAAGAAAAAACTCATCATCCTGCAGCTGGAGAAATTCTCAAGTACCAGGTATATACACTATATATCTATATATATATCTCAAGTTCATGTTCACGTTTTCAATTTGCATGTGTAATACATGCAGTAATATTCAATCATTTTGGCTCTATTTGTTCAGAGATGGGTTCTGAGAGTCTTCATCCACTGTGATGGCTGCAAAAAGAAGGTTAAGAAAGTTCTCCAGGGAATTGATGGTATCCATTATTTTTTATTCTCTTTGTTCATGCAAGTCTTGGATGATGATGATATTCATTATAACAACAACAACAACAACAACAACTAACTATTCATATATATATTATTAATTAGGGGTTTATACAACTGAGGTTGATTCTAGGGAGCACAAGGTTACAGTAACCGGTAACGTGGAGGCTGATACTCTGATCAAGAGGCTTCTAAAAACAGGTAAATATGCAGAACTTTTGCCAGAAAAACAGCCACCACCTGCTGAGAAGAACCATAACAAAAAGAAGTCTGGGAAATCCAAGGGGGGTGGTGGTGGTGGTGGTGGTGAAGGTGATGATGTTAACAATGATGAGAAGAAGAATAATGAACCGGCTGGCGGGGATGTTGGTTCCAAAGAGGGTAGTGCTGATGGTGATGAAGGTTCAGACAAAGATGATGAATGTGATGAGGAAGAGGGTGCTACAGCTACTGCTGGTGGTGAAGGTGGTAATAAAAAGAAGAAAAAGAAAAAGAAGAAGAAGAACAACAACAATAATGGTGATGGTTCTGCTGCTCCTCCCGGAGGAGGAGAAGCAAATAGTAAAGTTGATGATGGTGGTGATGCAACATCACCAGCAGCAGCAGAAGCTGTTTCTGCAAAACCAGTTGCATCTTCTTTGCCTCATCAACAACCAGTAATTCAAAATGCATATCCATATCCATATCCTCCACCACCACAAATGTACTATTCACCACCTTCTCTACCACCAGCACCAGCATATGGATTAAGCTATAACACAGCTTATCCTCTATCAAGTGCTTCATACTATGTTGGATCTCCTATCATGCCCATGCATCATGCATATGCTACTACATACCCTCACCTCCCACCACCACCACCCTCTGATCCTATCAGCCACTATGTTGATGATGATCATCAGGATCAATATCAAGGTGGATGCTCCATCATGTGACAAGATATATTACTTAATTAGTGGGGGATGGATCTGAACATGTTGTTCTAGTTACTAGTTAGTGTAATAATTTTTTAGTGCTAAATACCCTGAGGAATGGAAGAAGTTGGGGGGTTAAATTTTGTAATATTCTCTACCAGAGTAGAAATTAACTAGATGGGTAAAAACAAAGTTTTCTAGTAATTGAGTCGACACCATTACATGACATGAAAAAAACTGTAAGTCGACTTAATGTACAACATAAAATTGAGTATAAATGAATATAAATAACACTTTGTCAAAATAAGAGGAGGCTTTGACAAAATCAAATTGTTGTTTTGTTTAACTTAGTAGCTAATTTTACGGCTTGAAACTGTGACTTTGAGGTCTAAAAGAAGAGGAAAGTCATGCTAAAAGCATAGCTTTTGGGTTTGATGAAGGGAAGGCCAATGCAATAGCTTTAATTTGCCATTCTCTGTAATATGTAGGACATGAAATCTTCCTTTCCCTTCTCTATCTTATGTGTAAAGTATATATTTTTTTTTTGGGTGTACTAACTTGTCTTTTTCTTTTCCTCTCTTCCCATCTTGATTGCTAGTTAGTAGTTACAAGCTGGCAACTACTATAACTGATTTTTGCTTATTTTCTCATGCATGTGAGTTTACTTGCTTGCTATGTAAAGTAACTTGGGATCTTTAGTCTTTACCCTTGCAAGTTATTGAAGAGTGAACAGTGTGTATATAAATTACTTGCTATGGAAAATGCATGATCGTCTTTTGGAAAGTGATCATGCTATGTATCTCTTTTGATTAAATAATTTGCTCTTTTATGTCATAGAAAGCTTGTTTTGTTGTAGTTGTTGCTAGCTATGCCTACTACCTTTTATTTCATAGGGACCAATATCATGCTTCAATTAATTACTAGCTTTTCTTTTTAATTTTCCTTTTCTTTTTGCTACTAGCTTATTAGGCAAAAACCCATGTTTTTTGTATTTTATGTGTACGTGTTCAGACTTTAATTTCGTGGGAGAGAGTGAGAGACCACAAATTCAGAATCGGTACCATCAATTTGCAAATTAAATAAATGAAAATTATCATCAATTTGCATATTAAATAAAATAAAAATTACGTTAAGGTAGGCCATTTCATTAAGCGAGATGAAAACAACAAGTTAAGAGAAGTGGAACTTTTATGATTGCGCTTATCCTCACTTTACAAACCCAACTGGATATTCAAAGTAAGTATTTTCATACATGATGCTTAAAAAATGTTATTTCAATTTAAGGGTTGCAAAAACTGTGGGGAGTTGAATCCTATTTTGTATATGTAATTATTAATTGATCAATGATAAACTCTTAAATAGAATTTTGATTAGTGACAAATTAATTCTTGATGTATCGGATTAAAAGATATTGTAAAAAATAAAAAAGTTTATAAATATTTAATTATTTAGTATTTTTTATTAGTAGATTTCAGAAGATGAGGAGCATTTGGTCAAGGGGATTAAGATTGAGATTGAGACTGGTGGACTGAGATTTAATATTGTATTAGGTAGATAGAGATTAAAACTTAAATTTTAATTTCCATCCCCAAAATTTCAGTCTCTTTAGTACTTCAAAAAAGATGGACACATGTAACTAAAATGACTGAAATTTTAATAATATTTTTTTTATTAAAAATATCTTCATTTAACTTTTTAAATTCTAAATCCACTTCTCAATTTTTATATTTATTTTAATTTAAATATAATACTAAAACATAATTCAATTTAATATATTTTACACAAAATACAATACAAAAATTTAATTTAATTTCAATCTCTCAATCTCTAACTTTCGATTTCGATTTCAATTTTAATTTCAATTTCTTAATCTCAATCTCTTTTTAAAAGGTTGTGTGCATGCAATATCATTACTAGATGTAATATCATTTCTGTTTCTAATTTTGTGTATAGTGATATTTAGTCAGCATGTCACGATATCTTCAGCATTAAGCAATAAGCATTTAAAATGAATGTCCAAAAACAGTTAATTATCCTTATAAGTTATAAAGTTTTCTAATTTTCTTTGGCAATTTGGATCCCCACAAATTTCCTTCTTATCTTCCCAAAAAGTTCTAGAAAGCCCCATGGAGTGATGGGTTAATGAAAGACTTAATTGGACATAATTGGATCAAATAAAGAAAGATTTAATTGGATACAATAATAATTATAATACAGAATCAATAATGAGTGGGTTAAATTTGTTTGGATTGAATATATCATAATACATTATATCAAAAATTATTCTTTTTATATGTAGACTTACGATATGGACTGTGTATGATTTCTTGGTCCCTCTTGCCAGACAATAATGATTTATTTCGAATCTATGGAATGCCCCATTTTCATCCTCTCCAAAATCTCCATTCAGCTTTATCTTCAATCATGGAGGATTTACTTTGCAGCATTTCAAAGTTTCAAGAATTAAAATGAAAAAAAAAAACATTATTGATGATTAGATTGGATGTTTTCTCGTGTAAAGAAAAATGAAAGGTCTTCATCATATCTTTGCTTTTTATTTTAAAAACTCTAAATTTATTTGTTACTATACATAATAATGATACCAAAGAATTATCATCTAGATGCTCCTATATGCAATGCTGAGATCATTATGACTTCTTAATTACTACTATTTAGTTTGGTTTTTTAACGGTTTTCCCGTTATGAAGAGTGAATATTAGATACTAATAATTTAAAAATGACTTGGTTATTTTTGTTAATTTTTTTATAAGGTTAATTGATTCTAAAGATTTTTCTTTTAAATGAGCCTATAATGTACGGATACTGATATGGACACGGGACACGCTGACACGCGAATTTTAAAATCTTACATTATACAAGGATACGATATATATAAAATATAGAGTATTTTTTTTTTGATAAATTATAATGATATTTTAAAATTTTATTGAAATTAAAATATAAATTTAAATTTTTAATTATTTTTATTGTCTTGTTTTATTTATATCAAGTATTTAAAATATTTTTTATTTTAAAAATATATGTTAAGAATAAGACGAACACATCGACACGTGATGATATTTAGATGTGTTCATACGTGTTCAAAATTTTTTTTATTTTTTATTAAGACGGCATCGTATCCAAAATGTATTCGACACGCGGATACGACAACAACAAAGTGTTTTATTGATAGAAATGAACCCTTTAACAACACATAGGAAAAAATAATAATCTCTAGAATAAAAAAGAAAAAGAAAAAAAAATGTAAAAGTAATTTCTTAAATGCAATAATGCCCCTAAAGGCCTAAAGAGATAACGATAGTCCACCTAAATCACCTTTCACCAACTGCAGCGACAGTACTCTTCAGTAAATAAATAAAATTACATTAAAAGTAAAACAGTACAATAATGGAATATCAAAGACATGAAGATAAATTACCTTATCTAATTATGTGTGATTAAATGAAGGCTAAAGCTAATGCACTCCAAGTAAAATAGGGAGTGCAGCACTCTTTAAAAGTTAACCTATTATCAAAAGTGATTAGGTAAATTAAATTTATTTATTATTGTTATTATTTTTTTTGTTATGGGGTGAACAAACAAACTGACACTAACAAAAAAAACGAATTCGCTCGTTTAACAGAGGGCTATCTTTACACCAAAAAAATTCAGAAAAATTTAATCGAATTCCTCCGTTACTTTGTTATTGTTGATGTGATGTCTTCAAACATTTTTACTGTTTTGTTTACTAGCAGGTGTTTTTATTATTGTTCTGTCTAGCCATAGATTTTGACGCTCTTGAACTCACTCCATTCCACCTCTACCATAAATGGACCTTCAAAGCCGAAAAAATTACTCAACGAGTTATAATTCAAATGACATAATCTCTATATTCACCTAAAAGTTGGTAAAAAAAAGAATATTTATTTTATTGTCATAGTATTTGAACCAAAGAAAAAAAAGTATTATTTTAAGAAAAACGAACAATATATTTTTAATAATATTCTTAATACAAAATAATAAATTTTAAATATTTTTTAAATAATATATATTAACTGAAATAATATAATTATCCTAAATAATATATTATAAATATAGTAAAATGACATATTTCAATAAAAAAATTATTAATAAAAAATTATATGAATTTTTGTTTCGCACAAAATAAAATTATTATATGTTTGTTTTTTTTATGTTATATATATGGTTTTTTAATTAAATTAATATAATACAAAATCTTTTATTATTCTATTCATATTTAATGTTTTAATTTTGTTTCTCACAAAATAAAATTATATATATATATAACACAAAAATTTTTATCATTGTGTTTATATTTAATATTATAGTTTTATTTCACACAAAACAAAATTTATTTAAATTTTAATATTATATACATAATATATTTTTAATATTATTTTTTTTAAGATTCTAATATATCTTTTTTTTTGGATTTAGTAAATGAATTTTCAACTTATTTTTTATGTATTATTTATTTTAATTCTAAAGTCCAAGAACTTTTTTTTTTGTACAGACATGTTGTTTTTAATATTTATGTACTATTTTTTTATTTTGAATTTTAGCCAAATATCTGAGATTTACAAAAAAAAAATCTAAAACTTGTAAAAAAATGATTAACCTGATTAACAGGTTG
>NC_029777.3:8195449-8195969 GCF_000817695.3 Arachis duranensis | reverse complement strand
AAAAAATATAAAAAAATTATTCAAAAATAAAAGATGATATTTTATCCTTTTAAATAAAATTTAAAAATTTTAAAAATTCATTTTTTAGTATGACCCGGTCAAAGTCGTCAAACTCTCCATGAATTTATGTATTCAGTGTGTAATACAACAAAAAATACATAGTTTGACGATAACATGTTAGAATTAAACAAAAATAGCTTCTGCAACTTCAAAAGCCACCTTTATATTTTTATGTATAAAAAATAAAAATTATATTGTGCAACATTATATTACTATGAAATATGAGTTAATAATGTTAGTGCGGGAAAATAGTCAACATGTTACTGAAATATTCTTCACCTAAGATATGGGCACGGAAGTTGACAGACACAAATTTAAAATTTTTATAAAATATAGAGACATAATATATATAATATAAAATATTTTTTAGATAAATTATAATAATATTTTAATATTTTATTTATATTAAAATATAAATTATATATTTTTACTAATTTTAATATCTTTTTAACTATATAAA
>NC_029777.3:8174750-8194450 GCF_000817695.3 Arachis duranensis | reverse complement strand
CCCAAAAAAAAAAAAAGCCATTGAAAAAGAAAGAGACAAAAAGGTAAAAAAAAAAGTTCATTTCATATAATAAGTTAATAATAATGTGCAGCAACTCATTGACCAGCAGACGTGAACAACCACCACAAGAGTAAATAAATAAATAAAACATTAAAGACAATAATATAACATTTTAAATGTTAAGAATAAAATTAAAATATAATCAAAATCTTAAAAAACAAACCAGTATTTTATCCAAAATTTAAAAATGAACCATCACGAGTAAAATATATTAAGAATATTTTTTTAAAAAAATGGCATACAAGACAAACAAAAAAGAATATAATAAAGTAGCTCTTTTTGCTTTTACAAAGAACAAATGGTCATAAATCAAACAAAAGAATAATTGCTAACCTGAAAAAACTCGAAATTCTTATCATTAAGAAAGAAAAAAGTTTTGGAGAACTTTATTTTATAACTGGAAAATTTTACTTCACAATAGACTATCCTAATCACTACATAATATTTACATACAAAAAAAGATTATTTTAATAGACATTATATGAATTTATTTATTGATGATTTATGTTTAAACCACACAAAAACAAAATAATAATCCTATATTTTTTTCTTACATTGCATTTTATTTTTAATAGTTAGTTATCACTATTACTATTTTTTTAGGGGGTAAAAGAGGTAGGAAGAATATTATAAACTCTAGTCGTTAAATGTGATTCCATCTGTCTTCCAAAAACACTAGGAATCTTGTCACCCACATGAACATAAGAAAAAAAAGTTCCAAGAAAACAAAATATTTTGATGCCATACCCTTAAAATCAACTTCTATATATAGTCCTCACTAGCCTCTCTTAAACTTCTACTAAATACTAATATCTCTTGCACCCTTCACCCTCCCTCTCTTAGTCTCAGCCTAGCCACAATGAAAACAAAGGCCTCTGGGGAAGGCTCTTTGGCGAGTGAGTCCTCTATATCCCTAGGAGAGAAGCTCCACCAGGATTGCGAGTCGGTGGTGGCAGCCGCCGCGGATGTGGCCAAGCAAGGGAGGCGTCTCAGCTCGAGGAGGGGGAGTTGCCATGGAGAAGACCCTATTAGAACGTTAATGTTTTTGGGGTCTTGGACTCACACATGATTCATGAAAATATAATCCATCAAATTTAGTCCTTAGTCCGCTGAGTTGAAAAATACTTTGAGAAACCAAAAAAAAAAAATAAAAAAAACCTACAAAATTCATTTAAAATTTGTCACATACATGGAACATGGCAGCCATGCACAAGTTCTTCAGTTAAAACTTGCTAGTTGCTACCTTCATGTATACATGTAACTATGTAGTGCTATGTTACATTCGTATGTAATGATATTTAATAATTGTATATATAAAAATAAAATTAGATTACTTTAATCTATTACTATTTCATAAAATTTCATAAGCTTGTAAAAAAGTAAAACTCTTTTATTCTGACATTCTTTATTCGGAACCAAGTAACGGAAATTAAAATGATCAAAGGAGAGATTAAGGAATAATGTCCTGGTAAAATAGAGCTGTTAAGGATCCTAATCGTTAATTGACTTTGCGAATTATGAAGTCATGTATTTCACTAAGCTCATTCGAATCAAACTAATTAAAATAAAGAATAAACATTTATAAATGCTAATTCGCAATAAATTAAAATAAAAACAATAATAAAATTCACAAATTTTCAATGCTCATAACGGAAAAAAAAATTAAAGGAAAAAAAAATCCGACAAGAGGTGGTTACTGCCAAAGAGAAGTGAGAAGCGATAAGAGAGTAAGGCTCAGATTCACTTACAAGTCAGAGTCCGAATCAGCGTTGGTTCACCGATCAAATGGCCACCGTAATCGACGGCAAGGCGGTGGCACAAACTATCAGATCTGAGATCGCGGAGGAAGTGCGCGCCCTCTCTCAAAAGTACGGCAAGGTAATCAATCCCAATCCCGATCCCAATTCCAATCCCGATCTAACCTAGTGAAAATTGAGAATTAGAATGATGTAATGCGATTGTGTTGTTGCAGGTTCCGGGGTTGGCGGTGGTGATAGTAGGGAACAGGAAGGACTCGCAGAGTTACGTGCGAATGAAGAGAAAGGCGTGTGCTGAATTAGGGATTAAGTCTTTCGACATTGACCTTCCCGAACAAGTTTCCGAATCCGATTTGATTAAGCAAGTTCACCAGCTCAATGTTAACCCTGATGTTCACGGTATTAGATTTATATTACTTGTTACAATTCCAAGCTTTTATTTTTAGCTCAGTTTGTGGCAAAAAATGTATGCAATCAGGTATATTGGTTCAGCTTCCATTGCCAAAGCATATCAATGAAGAGACAGTTCTCAGTGAAATCAGCCTTGAGAAGGATGTGGATGGCTTCCATCCTCTCAACATTGGAAAGCTTGCAATGAAAGACAGAGATCCACTCTTCCTTCCTTGCACTCCCAAGGTAGTGTAACTGAAATTTAGTTTCATGCTTAGTTGTAATGTTGATTTTATCCTATGCTGGTTTGCAGTGGTGATGAACTCGGTGTCTCGGCCTATGGGATATAAAGAGATTGAAAAAATGTTGGATAGACATTAATTCATGTTCTGCTCTAGTTTTTGTTTCCTTAACTAATCTTGATGATCAAGAATGTATGAATACAAGTTTGCCTGTGAAATGCTATGTTAAAGTCATACTTCTTATTCATTTACACTTGCTACTTGTAAAAAGGCATGTATCGAACTCTTATCGCGAAGTGGTGTAAGTATAAAGGGAAAGAAAGCAGTGGTGGTTGGTAGAAGCAACATAGTTGGATTACCAGCTTCATTGCTGCTTTTGAAAGCAGATGCAACGGTTACTATTGTCCATTCTCGCACAACTCAACCGGAAAGTATCATACGCGAAGCTGATATTGTTATCGCCGCAGCAGGGCAGCCGATGATGGTAACTAACCAAACATTCTCTTTATTCTTAGTCATTGCAGGATGACATATTGGCCCCAGATACTTTTGTTGCTCAGTCAGAACCATGTTTCTCATGAATTAGTTACTGTTAATTTCAGTCTTTCTTCTTGATGTGGAGTTCACCATGATTCTTTGCATTTTCAGATCAAGGGAAGTTGGATCAAGCCTGGAGCTGCAGTGATCGATGTCGGCACAAATGCTGTCGATGACCCGACGAAGAAGTCTGGTTACAGGCTTGTTGGTGACGTAGATTTTGAGGAAGCATCTAAAGTAGCTGGTTGGATTACTCCTGTTCCTGGTGGTGTTGGTCCAATGACTGTCACAATGTTGCTGCATAATACTCTCGAGGGTGCCAAGCGCTGCTTTGAGAAGAAGCACTGATATTCCTCTTGATGTATAATTGAATAAAAAACAATAAGAAACAAGGTGTTCACTTTTAGTGGAAGTTCTTTGAGAATCAGTTATATTATCCACTATTTGATTTCCCTCCTTCTTAGGTGGATAGATGTACTATAGTATCAAACTGGAAGTTTCGGTTTTTAAACGAGTTTTGTTTTTTTTATCCTTTCTTTTTCTCCTGCACTTGGTTGTATTAGGGATATTCACACGGGGTTTCTGTTAGTGGAATTTCCTACTTAAGGTTGTTAACATCACAAGCATCGAACCCACAGTTTTTTTTTGTAAGTTAAAAAAGCTCCACAACAAGGTGGAACAAAAAAAAAAAGAAACAAAAACTCATAATGCAAAAAATAACAACCCTTAGCCATCTCAGGATTCACCACCAATCCATTATTCGTAACTTGTTAAACATCTGTAAATAATATCTATCACACTTGAACATTGATTTTTGAAGATTCTATCATTTTTTTCTAGTCAAATTTTTTTCTAGTCAAATTATTCGAATGACCACAAAAAACCAATCAACCACAGCTTTCGTTTTATAGTGTTGTTTGAGCCTATATATAATAGGTCATATCCTTCCAAGAGTGAACAACCATACTTCCAAGAACGAACAATCAAGCACACCATACCTTCTAGGTGAGCGCACAACCAATGAACAAGTTAAACAAAATTGAGGGACTTAAATAGGACGTTTAATAGGACGAAAACGTTAGGGACAAAAACGATACATAAAAATAAATTTTAATTTAATTTTATCTTTCAATAATATTAATTTTTTACTGTACATAATACTTAATTATTTTTAATTACATCTAAATAAATTACACTTAATCACATTACTTTTATTTAAAATAAATTTATTTTTTATAATTTTAAATAATTTTGATACATTAGAGACAAAAGGTATAATTTATATTTTATTGTATATATATTATTTTTTTTCTGTGAATTTATATACTAGTCATTCTACAAATATTTCATGATAACTAAAAATCTTTAAGAGTGAAATTATAAAAAAATAATTTATTTAAAATGAAAGTAATATGATTAAGTGTAATTTACTTAGATGTGATTAAAAAATAATTAAATACTATGTATAGTAAAAAATTGATATTATTGAGGAATAAAATTAAAATTTATTTCTATGTATCATTTTTGTCCCAACGTTTCTGTTCTATTTAAATCCCTAACGTTTTAAAATCGTCTTAATTTTGTCCCGCCGTCAATTCTGTTAACGGATTCCTAACGGTAGGACAACATTGAGTCAATTTTGAAACATTAGAGACTTAAATAGGACGATTGAAACGTTAGGGACAACTTTAAGACTTACCCCAAACATTAAGGACAAAACGATACTTTACTCACAGATTTAGACATAAAATACACATGTTATTATTTTAGCCAATAACACCTAATTTATACAGTCTTTCTCTTATATTCACCCTACCAACCAATACAAATTAAATAAACAATTTAATTTTTGGTTGGACGAATATAAACAATTTAATTTTTGGATGGACGAATTCTCTTCAAATAGTACTAGTGAATCTATAGCTTGTGCAAGCAAATGATCTTTGCAATATTTAATGTAACAAACCCAGTTGCAATACCCTAATGTAATGGTAATTGGCGTGCCATATTTGTGAATTGTGATGATGGAGTTTTATTAGGTGCGTTACTGATGAAGCGACGTCGTAGCAGTGAGAACAAAAGAGCACTGTAATTTGAAATCCTGAGCGTCGATTTCGAGAAATAGTAGTAAATACGGAGGGTGGAGATTATGAGTGATTTGGATAACAGAATAACAGAGAGGAAGGTAGAGATGAATTGAAAAGAAAGCAATGGCTGTAGTTGTAGTTGGAGTTGGTGTGCAGCAACAGTTTTTGTGTTCCTCTGAATCAAAGTGGAGCATTCCAACTACGCCATGCAATCCCCTTACCAGCTCCATCCTCATACGCCCATTCAAAAAGATTCAATTTTCAGTCATTTCATGCTCCTCTTCTTCTTCTTCTTCTTCTTCTTCTTCCGAAGCTGAAACTCAAACTGCTGAATCTTGCGTCAATTTGGGTCTTCAGCTCTTCTCCAAAGGAAGGGTATTTTATCGTGGACTTCCTCCTTAATCCCCTTCGTTGTTGATTTATTTATTTTTTTCCTCTGGTTCTCCAAGTATTTGGTCCCCAAAGTTCACTTCTTTTTCTTGGGACTCCTTAGGTTAAGGATGCTTTAGCCCAGTTTGAAACAGCGCTTACCTTGAATCCCAATCCTGTGGAGGCCCAAGCTGCTTTCTACAACAAAGCTTGCTGCCACGCATACAGGTTAATTGCTTGTGCATTCCATTTTGTGTTTTGTAGTAGTTCTTATAAATTCAGATTTAACTCACTGCATGAATTATTGAATTGTGAGGTAGTAAGGCATTAATCTACTATTCAATAGTTTTCACAGTTTCTGGCAACCGAACATGTTGGTATCTCTAAAGTGACTAATTTATCCAGTTCCTAGCACTTTCTGTTATATTTATTCAATGATATGGAAAAATTCAATTGATTTACATAGGGCCAGTGGTTAGGGTATAGTTCTATTCTATATTTATGATGCTGTCACTGTTGAAGTTGGGGAGATTAACTTTACTTTTAATGGTTGTTGTTTGGTTACAAAGAGGGGAAGGAAAGAAAGCTGCCGATAGTCTCCGTATTGCTTTGAGGGAATACAACCTAAAATTTGGTACAATTCTCAATGATCCAGACTTGGCCTCTTTTAGAGCTTTGCCTGAGTTCAAAGAACTACAAGAAGAGGTTTCTTAATTAGTTCTCAACAACTTTACAATGCCAGGTTGCAAAATTTTGAAAGGAATTTATGACCTTCACTCTTGTTGCCATGCAACCAGGCCAGGATAGGTGGGGAAGATATTGGCAACAGTTTCCGGAGAGATCTAAAACTTATTAGTGAAGTTCAGGCACCATTTCGTGGGGTTAGGAGGTTTTTTTATGTGGCATTCACAGCAGCTGCAGGAATATCATTGTTCTTCACTCTACCCAGGCTAATCCGTGCAATTCAAGGTGGTGATGGTGCTCCTGATCTACTGGAAACTGCAGGGAATGCTGCCATTAACATTGGAGGTGAATATAGAACTACTTAACTTTGTTAAAAATACTGAAAATAAATGTTCAATTTGGGATAGTTAAAATGTTAGTTCACGCTTTTGCAAGTCCTATTTTTTTAACTTACAAAAATTGTGACTGCATTGTGCAAGTGAATTTTACCTTCATTTAATGACTGAGCACCAGAATCAGCAATGTGCAGGCATTGTTGCTTTTGTGGCATTATTTTTTTGGGACAATAAAAAGGAGGAGGAGCAGATTGAACAAATATCTCGAGATGAGACACTATCAAGGCTGCCTTTGCGCTTAACAACTAATCGTGTAGTTGAACTTGTTCAGCTACGGGACACAGTTAGGCCGGTGAGTATCTATGTTCAATCTCACTTCAAAACACACACACACTTTATCTGTTTGATATTTTTCCCCTTCCTTTTAACATAAAGTCTATGCTTTAACTGAAGCTTGGGTTGTAGGTTATATTAGCTGGGAAAAAAGAAACAGTATCTTTGGCTTTGCAAAGAGCAGAACGATTTCGCACTGAGCTCGTTAGACGTGGTGTCCTGTTAGTTCCTGTCATATGGGGAGAAGGTAGGGAAACCAAAACAAAAACAAAAATTGAGAAGAAAGGTTTTGGTCGTCCACAAAAGGCTGCTGAAGCTCTTCCGTCCATTGGGGTAAGATTCACATCACCTTTGCCTTCACGGATCTTTCTCTTCATCTAAAAGTATTGTTTGATGGCAATAACCCATAAAGCTATGTTAGGAAGATTTTGATAAGCGAACACAGTCCATAGCTTCAAAATCAAAGTTGAAAGCAGAAATCAGGTTCAAGGCTGAAGTTGTATCGCAAGCAGAATGGGAACAGTAATATTCTCTTATCTTTACCAGCTTTTGTAATAAATTTTCTCCATTTATTTCGGGAGGAAAAAGAGTAGTTGCTAATAGGTGCATGATAACTTATGTAGGTGGATAAGAGATCAGCAGAAATCTGAAGGAGTTACTGTTGGCGAAGACGTGTACATAATAATGCGCTTAGATGGGAGGATTCGAAGATCGGGGAAAGTAAGTGCCATTTCAGAGAAAACTTCATTTGCTTTCCCTTACTTGATGATGTGATCTTTATTAACTTGCCAAATGTCAACAAAACTATGAGCATCATAATATGACTTTAGTCAAAAGCAGGTTTTACACAAGCATAAGATGCATGAGAGGAATCACATTTGTAAAATACTGTAAGAATCAGTCCATTGTTTTGGATTTGTTTCAATCTGTGATGGCTTATTTGAAAAGCTTGATGATCATTAAGAAATGGTTGTAATACTGGTTTCAATTCTTTTGTCATCTTAGTTGCAGCAATCACGAAATTTATCATTTGACTAGCTAGAAGAATTGCATTAAGGGTTATTATTATTTTTTATTTTTTCCCTGATTGAATATAACATATACTCCTTTTAATGCTATGCCACTATCAGTTACATACCAACAAATTTTCTACTGAATTTGCAGGGAATGCCTGACTGGCAGCAAATTGTGAAGGAGCTACCAGAAATGGAAGCATTTTTGAGCAAGCTGGAAAGATGAGAAATTTTACATGGCATACTTTTGTTACAGAATTTCTAGAGTGCAAGTATTTATTTATGTCTTACAGAAATATTTATGTGTACATCATTCCTTCACGATCATTACTGACAGTTGCAAAGTGTTACAACTGAGACTTATTATGAATGGAAAAATAAAAACTGTACCTTGGCAACAAACTTAATTGTACTTAACCCAAGTCTATTTTTGTGCTACATAAATTCTTGGTTATAATCATCACCTAGCAGTTTGGTCTATATATAGATCCATAATCAAAGGTTAATGGGTGCATAATCATCCATTATGCAATGGATATGGCCCATGGGAATGGGATGAATAATGTGTAAGCCAGTACAATATTCTATTTATCATGCTTATCAATAATGCAACTCTGGCCATTTTTTTTCTTTTTCTTTTACTATTTTTTTCACTTTTCTTATTTGAGATAAGACTATATAATGGCAACGATTTCTTAAGAAGGTTTATAATTTTCCCAGTCCAACTGTTAACTGTTAATAGTTTTAGTATTAAGCTAATCACATTCTAGAACTGATAATGGTGGCCACTGGCCAGTTTTTGCATGTTAAAAAATTATTTAAGCAAGTAGACACATCATTAACCATTGAATCAAATATTCTTTGGTCACACTTGTGTATGATTAATCCTTTTAATTGTTTACTTATAATTTCGTGAGTACATTGAAGCCATAAGTGCAGTATGAATGAAGGAACTTGACTTCCACTCTCCAGGATCAGTTTCTCATTGATACTTATCCAACCGAATTTTGCGGTTAAAAGATTTGTGGTCGCCTCACGTGGCAAATCTGATTTCAAAGCCAACATTCATTTTGTTTGAATTAGAATTCTGCGTGATTCACACACAGGCCGAATACATTATTAGCGTTTAAGTAGTTAATGGTTTGAATTGAGAGCAAGAAAATGAAGTTAATGCTTTGAATGTAAACCCCGTATCATCCATTCTCCCTAACTCATTATTTATATCGTTTTCTTGGTAGGTTTTGAAGGCTATCCATTTTATCGTCTACCCAACTTTCTTCACTGCAATTGGAACACATTTGAACTTGAACATTACAACACCTTGTAAGCTATGATACTGATAGGTTCTTGTTTTTCTTTTAGGTGGTTGTTGTCTGTTGAAATTTTGTGTATCTCCTAATCCGGCAAGTTAAGAACTAATCCGCTATGAATCAGAACTCCATTCAAGGGTCCGCGCCGACCAATGAATTGCTGCATACACAAGACGTAATTCGAATCTCAAATACTTGTTTAAACGGACGAGTAAGCTGGCCACTTGAATTCATGCCGATTTTGTTACCATATTATTATTAGTAACTCTTAAGGTTGAGAAAATAAACCAAAGAATTAGATATATATTTTTTAAATCCATTAATATATATATAATTGTCCATGTTTATCAAATTGAAATGCTTATTAAACAAGTTAAGTTCCCACTCACACTCTCCAAGTAAGAAACTTGTATAAAATGGAAACAATGTAGAAAGTTGAGAGAAGAATAATAGCACCATATTTGTAACTCTTAAGCATAAGCAATGGCAAGTGCCTTTGTCCTCCTAACCTTGTTTATGTTCACGGTAGTGATGTCCATGTCTCTGCCTAAGGCAACCGCCGTAGGCGACCATCGCCTAAGGTTGGTGGCAATGAGAGCAAGAAGTTGCCAAGGCTCCATAGAAGAGTGCATGGAAGAGGGTGAGTTGGTGGGGATGGAGTTTTCATCATCGCACAGGCGCATTCTAGCAACGTCGCAGTACATAAGCTATCAAGCGCTGCAGCGGAACACGGTACCATGCTCTCAAAGAGGTGCTTCCTACTACAACTGCAAGCCAGGTGCAGAGGCTAATCCTTATACCCGTGGTTGCGCCACCATCACTCGTTGCCGCAATAGTTAGCACCAATTTCTTGCATCTTCTTATGGACTCACCATCAAGTTTCTTATGTTATTCCTATATGTACTTATCATTATCAGGCTTGTTCTGTTTTAATATGTTTGTGCTTTTTCATTTGATAAAATTTCCACCGGAGATTTCCATGGAAACATGAATGATATATCTACATATAATATTTTTGCTTTCCTGATTTAACAATTTTATATAATGAGTTTACTAGTAAAAATTTATATTGTTTTAAATGCAGAATTGCAAATCTCAAAATCTATATTTATTTATGCATGTACATGCATCTAAGCAAGCATAGGGAAGTGCAAGTCAAAAATAGTCAAATGAAATGAGTTAAAGAGTAGTACTTAACACTTATTTTTGTTACCTCTGTCAATGATCTTAGTTTCCTCGCTGCTTCTTCAAAGCCCACGTGCGGATAATACTATTTTTCACACACGTATCTAACTCAACTCTTCTATCATTGCTTGCTGTTCGGAAGAAAATAAGACAAACAGAAAAAGGTGTTGAAATTAATCACTAGTAACAGATTTATTTGGGTTAAAACCACTTTCCATGCTACTAATATTTTTCAATGATTCCGTTGGAATGCGAGTCTAAAGCCTCTGCTGATAACTTGATATACATATGGGATTATGTGCCAATTGAAAAGTGAACAAGTTCGAGGGTGTTCATGGATCGTATCCGCAAATCTGTGATAGATATCCGCATCCGATCCGCAGTCTGATCGTATCGGATTGCGGATATCAGCTCTACATCCGCGGATTCGCACAATAATAATTAAAATATATATATATATATGTTTTAGGAATAAATAGGTTTAAAAGTGTAAAAGAAATATTTTTATTGAATTTCTTTTACTTAGAAATATGATTAAACAGAGAATGTTCAATTATGCGGATATACCCGATATCCGATCCGATCCGCAAAGACACTTAAAAAATGCGGATATCATATCCGATCTGATGAGAATTGTGCGGATTGGATTGAATTTTCGACCGTATCCGATCCGATCTGCGTACACCGTGAGATTAAGTAGATGTGAAATTGGATAGCGCACCAAGATTCATTCTTCTTTCCCAGGAAACATATGGGAGATGCTATGGTTCCTAATATTATATTAAGGTCCAAGATTCCCCAACATGGATAATGGATTGCTCCCCAAAGTTTAGACTTTAGATAACCACAATATTACATTACAGACACAGTACAGTACAGTGAAATCGAATACAAAATCTACTCTCATTTGTATATTTAAGGATGGATTTGTCATTATTACAATGAAAAACAAATAATAGAGAATATTATAATTAAAAAAGTGAACATTCCATCTCTAATTTATTTCATCTTCCACTCCATTCCATTCCATTCATTTCTGATTCTATTGTAACCCATTTTGCCAATGAAAACAAGGTTTGATTAAATCTGAAAACTGATACGTAGAAATTATGCAGAGCAGGTGCGAAGGATAGCAAAGTAATCACAATATTCGCAATGTAAATCAATAGCTAATAATATCCTCATCAAATAACACATGATCATATCCCATGTCGAAATGGCAAACAATTAGTCATCAGTACTCTTTTTTTTTAATAAAAGAACAGTACGATATTTTGTTTAACTACAAAGGAGAAAGTGCACTCATAGGTACATAGCAAATATATGAATTCTGAACCACTGATAAACACAGAACCAACAGTACTAAAATCCTGATGTATACGACACAAGAATATAAGGCAGTTGAAACACGAAAATGACACTTAAGCTGAACCCTCCTCTTTGGAATCTTCTGGTTTGGTACCTCCTGCAGGCGAGTTCTCCACTCCCATCTCTGCCCTTAGGTCATTGATGCTTTGCTCCAACTCATTTATACGGTTTCCCATCTCATCAAGTGCAATGAAGTCAAGGAAATCAACTATTTCAGCAACTCAATTTGAATAAATCAACAATACCCATGTAAGAATTGGCATCAGTTTCCACCTGTGCCAACATGACACTGCAGATACAGAAGTACAAAACCTTACAATGCATTGGGGAACAATTTGCAAATGCACAACCACGGTAAGGATGTATTTTCTTTGGGTTATGCTTCGTGTACACCAAAAATCAGCCACCAGTATAAAATATATGCTAGAATATAAATAAATATTGAAAATAAATTAAACCACACAGCTGGCTGATTTTAGTGGTTGATTTTGGTGTACAAATAGCATTTTCCATTTTCTTTAAAGGGAAAATGACCCCTAAGATTTAACTATGCATGGAAATAATTAATTATTCATTCAGCTATGCATGCGCAGTTGCACACCAACATGTCTGTTTTTTCTAACCTATTCTATAACATGGGTGTTTGCAGACTTGATGCTGAGATGCAAATAATAACTCAAGTTTTCAAAGCACAAAAAATTCAATTATTTAAACACACAAGAACCAAATTTAAAAGGATATTCTTTGTGACGATGGAGTCAGACATTGTCTGGAATCTATTTTGCTGCAAACAAAATTCTTATTAGCAAAAGTGAAATATATTGAAATTCAGCAAATCAGCAATGCAGCTCTTATATACATCTCACCATCTGCTGAAGAAGATTTTGCACCTGGAAAAGGATAGAAGGAATGACATTGGTCAAAACTGATTACATTCAAGAGAATGACAGCAGCAATTTAACTCATTAAACTATAATCCCATTCCAAACGTTACAATCTAGGACAATACTCTACACGTTTCCACTCTCATAATGGAACATGGCACACCAACCATTACCAGCATAGGTAAATGTAAGTAGCAGAAGGCAGTAATGAAAACCAAATATTAAAAATAAGTAGCTCAAGATGTAAAATAGTAAGCTAAAATGTTCTCAAATGCTATTATAATGCAAAGCAAATTTGTATATTCCCACTCTCATCATGAACATTGGGATGCAGAGGATAACTCATAATCAACAATCAGTAAATAATTTATTAAAATGTGAGAACATGCAATAGATGAGCAAAGCCATTAATTCTTCTTGATAGAGAAAAAGCTTAACAACTTACAAAAACTGTCATATCAGCAGTGCTTTGCTTTGGGTCTTCCGAATCTTGTCCGTCCTGCAATTACAAAACGTCACAAAGCCAATCGAAACAGAACGAAGGCAACAATGCAAATTCTAGGTATTGAAAACCTTAAAACATGAAATGAATCTAAAATAGGTAGCATCAACGGGAACACAATCAAAGAGGATTCTCAATCATGCGACGTCCAATTTGGGGGGTAAATCTGTGGTTCGGTAAACGTAGGAAAAGGATTCTGAATCGAAGAGGCATAATTAAGAGGCACATTGATGAGCGCTTTAGGGAATCGAGTTTCAGAAACCCTAATAGGGTCGAAATTTGAAATTAAGATCCGCAAATGAGAAAGGATGATGAAAATGAAAGGAAAAGAAGAAGAGAGAGAGAGACTAACCATGATGATGATGAACGCAGCAGATCCACCTACAAAACGGCGACTCTTTCTTTTCCAATATTTTTGAAACCGAAAAAAAATTGCGATTGCAATCCCCTCTCTCACGAACTCACTCCTCTGTATTTTTAGTCCCGTTGGGTTCGATGTGTTCCTCTGCAATTACAATATTGACCTTTCATTGGTTTGGCTTCTTTTCTTTACGTGTAAATTAACTGAAAATACTCTTATAATAATAATAATAATAATAATAATAATAATAATAATAATATAGAGTTAGAGATCAAACTATTTATGAAAAAAATGATAAATAAAATAAAAACTGTGCTGCATGATCTTTCAAATTTTCAAATGAAGTATCGATGGGTATTCTCGTCATTTGACATAGGCAAAATTGAAGAGCATTGAGCGGCATTCCGTTCAATTTTATTCTTTTATTTATTTTTTCATATTCAAATTTGAATAGCTCATGTCATGGCAGTGCTGACTGCTGTTGGTTAATGGTTAATTATGACATTTTTCAATTTTTGCACTTCATTTTTTTGTGGTTACAAAAAAATACACTTCTTTTTTAAGGTTTATTATGTCACATGGTTGCATGGTCGATCAATATAATCAGGGAAAGAAACAAACACATTAGAATATTAGATAGAAGAAAATAAGATTGTCCCTTACGATGCAGTTGCACTTCTACCATACAAGTATATTTATAATTTTTTTTATTATTTCTAAAACTTAAAGCTAAAATAATTTACTGAAAGCACATTACTATTAAGTATTATACTATTATCAACTAATATCAGATTTGTTATTGTATATATTTAATAAATGAAACAAACGGGTTAACAAGTGCTATTAATCCAGTAGCTAAGATACTACTCTTTATTTTTGGGTTATGAATGGCAACACTCCTTTTAAGACATGCAAGTATGCAACACAAACCATCACTAAATAATAAATATCCCTGCAAAACTTCACAGTAAGTTACAAGGTAAAGAAAACATAAAGCAGAAAACTTGTCAAAATGTGACAGTCAAGATCTAAAGCGATTGCCATTCCTATGTTGCCTGAAGATACAACACAAAAATTTACATCAAAGGGGAAACTCATTTATCCAATTCATCCGTTGAAGAACCTTTGAACTATTTGTGTTTGCGAGAGGAAGGTTTATCTTGTGCATAAGGATACTCCGGTGGAGCAGACCACAAACCCCACAGAATAACTAAGTGAAGGCACAAAAGCAGAGCTGAAGAGAGATTATTCGAAGGGAAGATATTCCAGCAGACCTCCACTCCGACGAATAAAATCAAGCTGATCGATAATACAGATATATGGATCTTTAATGGAAAGAGAAAAAGCCATGAAAATTGAAAGTAAAGCAAGGAACGTGGATTAACCTACCGCAGCAAGGTTGGGTATTGTGTTCTCCACAACAAGTACGGTAAGCTATAGAAGTACCTGTACAATAGCCAAATTACAAGATTTAGTCCCATTGCACTTGTTACTTTCTTAAAATGTAACAGAATAAGTAGCTGGCAATAGAGTTGGTTTACACAACTGCACAGAAGCATAGTTAAACCAAGAAACTTATTCATCTAAGGATAGTAATAGCAATAATTACAAATCCCAGCAGACTTACCACGAATAGAACTGATAATGCAATGACCGAGCACATACAATGCCAATGAAATTCCCAACAAACATAGTTGTCACAATATCTGATTAAAAGGCAAGATTCAGTATAACTTGTCACAAAAAGTGGAAGTACTATTATCCACTTAAATCCTGAATGAAAATGTTTACTCACGTTCTTTAGTGAGGATCTTGATGCTTGATGAACTACTCTTGCCAAACTTTGGAGAAGCAGAGGAAAAGAAAAGTGCAAACCTCAGCTTCATAGAGACAATTCTGGAATGCAGAAAGTTGAGAAGCCCTCCTTCATGTCTGTGGGCAATTAAATAAGTAAACATAAAAAATCCAGCTGCACAATATCTCAATCAAGCGTACAGCAGAATCCTACATATCACTATCATGACAAAAACGTTCATAATGCAAGTCAATGGATGGTCATTATTAAATCGTTATCATGTTCAAGCTATCTGATGCATCAAGACTTCTGGTCAATCGTATTAATTTGATTATAATAATTAAGAAAACTTTTGCAACAATCCTTTCGGGATAGAATTTAAGGACAAATAAATAAATAAACATTTTTACCTACTTGCACCATCTATAATGCGCAAACAAAGCAAGTAATATGAGGTGAGCAGCCAACAAAAAGATTGCAAATCCCTTGGACACAAATACTGGTTCAGGGATGAATTTGAAGTTGACAGACCTGATGACATATAAGTAAATAATATTAATATATCAGAACACATAATAGAAACTATTAAAAAGATTAGAGAGAGAGGGGGGGAGAGGGGGGAGGGATACATCAAAATACAAACTAAGAGCACAAGTACCAGAAATGGATGAAGACACGGCCAAGATTGAAGGCACTTGATATGTATGCAACTGGGTGTGAAACTAGGAAAGGAAGCCCCAATAATATCTGTAGGAGTATTTTACCGTAGAGTAGTTAATCAATGACAGCAAACCTGGCCAGTGCTTACTCTTGAGAAAAAATTGTTCTTGAAGCCTAATATGACCAACTCACCTAACAATGTGGAAAGAATATTTAAGAAATACACCAAGAATTGATCATCACGATATTTGATCGCATTGTAAAGCATTTTGAATAAAGTAACAAGAATATCATGAAAAAGGGTTAACATTTAACAACTGTTTTCAAGGAAAAAGGTATGGACCTGAACCAGTGCTGCACCAGCTAATGCCCAAAACACCCCGATGATATCCATAGACTGCAAATATTTGGAGTAAAGGAGATTATATGAGCGCATTTGGGACAATTTCAAGCAGATAATAAATACAACATGCTCAACTGTCAATATTATCTGTACCTTTAGCATGAGGAGTAGTAAAGGCGGAGCATAGAGAAGCACATTCATCTTTACCGAAACAGCAACACTAACAAATAATTAGATAAGTCTTGTAAACACTTTGACCTTATAGAAAGATGATTTTAGAGAGAGAGCACAATTACCTGAACACAATCAAACCTAGATTCCACCTTCTGTGCATGAGTAAGAGTAAAGCAGCATGAAGAAACATCATGGCCACACAATCATTGAAGAGACGAAGCACGAAGATAGAATGCACTCTTTTAGATAGAGAAAGTAAACAAAGGGCCCACCATGGAAGCTGTCAAAGAATTTCAAAACAGTGTGAATTAAGACCAATAACAAATCAGAAAGTAAGGGTTGGAGAAAGATCAGAAATTAAGATCCTTTAGGGCTCCAAAATGTATTTCTTGTTTCTTTGTGGTACGTATGACTTATACAATTAGTTGAATGAAGGCCGTGTGAAAAAGAGTATGAAGAAGCACATCCGAACAGGCATAATGGAGGTTCCCTTACCACATCAGTCTTCACATAGATTAAGAGAATGATTGCCAGATTAATGATATACAAGATTCCAAACAAAATCTGCAGTAACAGAAAGAGAAACAAGCAATAAGCCACAATATCAAGTATTATTACTCCCATGAATTCACCAGTCATTGAACCACACTGAGTACTCTTCAATTGTGAATATTTTCAATAAAACATCACACCACATGACTAGTATATTAGTATTATAAATAGAGTGCTGCACCAGCAAAGGCAATTCCAAATTTCAACTAAATATAAGTTACAATAATCCTTGAAATGAAATGAATGAATGAATGAGAAAGATAGTGACCTGAGCAGGGTAAACTTCTCCAGCAGTAAGATACTGAAATGCAGAATAAATGTAAAGGAAGCCAGCAGGGTAAACAAGAGGGCCAGTGTCACCTTTCAGGTTTCCGTAATCTCTCTCCCCTTTCAGAAACCCAGTCACCTGTGACATATAAGCATCCCAATCTATCTTCGTATCTGAAATAATCAAAATTCAACAACAAAGATCAAATCAGGAACCGTTTCATCATATTGTTTTGAATTCTGGTTTTGGTTCAAACTTACAGGGGACGAATGCGATTATGAGAGCGACGAGGACGGCATCGGCGAAGAGAAGAGAAGCTGCGAAGGGTATTTTGGGGTTTTGGAGAAAAGTGATGGGTTTTGATCTGTTTCTGGGCGGTGGTGCGGAGCGCGTCACCGATTGAACAGCCATGGTTTCTGTGCTCTTCAGTTTTCTTCCTCCTCCTATTTCCATTTTCCACCACTCCGTCTCCGATCATTAACAAACGGAAACGCTTTCGGACTTTCTGTCATCGTTTTTTTTTTCTTTTACTTTTTGGTCAACAAAATAATCTGGGTTGAAGCTTGAAAGGCCCACCTTCACTATAACTCTCACTTTGGTCTTAACTCTTGAGTCTTAACTATTGCAAAGGCCCGGTGCAGTGGTGCACCTTAACAGAAACAAATTTTATTGCATACCAAAAAAAACTTATTAAGATGAATATTATAACTTCATAATTTATTACTTTTTTTATCCTTAGTCATAAATATTTAAAATTAAAAATATGTTATTAAATTTGTAGATTAAAAAAAAAATTTTCGCTAGCGAGTCAATAAAGTATTTGTACAATATGCATAATAGACTATTTATTTAGCTCAATATGAGTTAAAAAATGAACATCTAGGATAAAATGCTACTAATTTCTCAAACACAATACACTCATACTGTCCAGAATAACTATCCGGGTACCAGGATCTGTTATCCGAATCGAACATTCTAAATCCTATTGTATAAATTGTACAGATACTCTATTGGCTCTTTATACTTCCGCTTAAAGAAAATTAGATTAATAACAAAAATATGATAAAAATAATAAATTACGATAACTTTTTAATATTTTTTTATTATCTGACAAAAAAATTATTATAATCAATTTAATTTTAGATTAATACGACGGATGGCGTTTGGCGGCCCAAGTGTATGATGGAGGAGAACTCCGGAAAGGTCCGCAACTCGGGAGGCTCCGTCCGACTTGTGCTCGCGCGTGAATGGGGGGTGGTACCTGCAAAGACACTCCGATGCCTAAGTTAGCAAGAGTGTGAGCAGGTCTTAGAGAGTATTGGACTTAGAGATACCTGAGGGAGTGTCAGTGTATTTATAGAGATGAGCCAATAACTACCGTTGGTGTAGTGCCGTATCTTTAGGGTGGTAACCGTCCCTATTATCTTGGGGAGGTTAAGATATGGCTTTATGAGGCGGTTAGAGAGATTTTAGGGACGGTTACTCATTTGAATGAGTGTTGATCTGCCAGCTAATCTCACATCCGACCTCTTCAGACCAAGTCGTGAGTGGCACCGACTTCTTATGTGAAAGGCGGCGCTTAGCTAGGCTTTAATCCTTTGGATCAGGCCTTTTAATTGGACCTGGACCTTTGCCTTGAACCAGGATATGAACACCTTTTATGGTAGATAATTTTCTAAAGAAGATACTGCATTCTTTATTTTACTTAGAACTTTGCTGAAAATTTTTTAATCGCCTGATAATAATCATAAGATAAAATCTTTTAAAACCGACACTCTAAAGTCTGAACAAAGTACTAGTTTAAACAATTAATTAGTTTGGCAATTAAACACAATAATCGTATTTTTTAAGTAAAAGATATTCTACCAACCCATAAAATAAAAAAATATTCTGTACGAATCCCTACATGGAATATTGTCAACTACAGATACACAAGACAGAAACAAAATCCTGGCGCTTTACACATAAATTAAAAATAGGTTTTGCTAAGCATTGGTCAAGGTTTCTATTTTCTATTGAATTGACTATAGTATCATTATATTAAAAAAAGTAAAAGAGAACTACGATCAGAATAATAACACAGTCATTCAAAATAAAAACCATCTACTTTAATTCTTGTCTTCTATTTTTATAACACAATATAATTTTTGTGGATATTTTTTCATTAACTCTAAATAAAACATACTAAATTTATTTATTTCTATTTTTTAAATAATAGCTTTTTAAATTTTTATTTATTATATTAATATTTTTTAATAAATTATTAAATATATAGTATAATAAATATAAATTAATTAATAAATTATTTAAATTTAAAATCATTTATTATAAAATTAAATAGATAATTCTCAAGTATAATTAGTTTTCTGTTTATTTCTTAACCTGATACATCATGTCAGTATTTTCATTTTAAAACTAATAAAAAACATCCACATAAATTATATTGTACCACGAAAATAAAAAATAAAAAATAAAATGAATAATTTTTATC
>NC_029777.3:8168484-8174382 GCF_000817695.3 Arachis duranensis | reverse complement strand
TCCTTCAGGGGACGTCGACTTTTGTTCAATCTTGCATAGGTAGCGCATGCATCTCCTATTTCCGAGTTTTACTATCACCGACTTGTTTTGTTTTTGCCGACTTATTTTTGCCGACTTGTGACTTAATTGTGTCTTTTGTAGATATGGCAAAAAAGAATGCTCAGGAGGCTTACCAAAGGGTCCAGGAAGCTAAGGCCAAGTCCCGGACTAGGTCCGGGGGTTCCAAGGCGGTCGTCTCTCCTCCTCCTCCTCCTCCTCCTCCTAGGAATGTTGGTACTCCCTCTCAACCTATTATCGTCTCCTCCTCCTCAAGTTTGGCTCGACCACTCCCTTCTGCCCAACTACTTTCTGAGCCGGATAAGAAGAAGCGCAAGACTTCAGAGTCTGGCCCTTCTTGGGAAGGTGGTGTTAAGGCGGATGCTCTTGCATTCGTCCGAAAGAACATCTATCCTCTTATAAATATGGATGATGTTTCTGTTCGGAACCACCTTACCGCTCTGGCCGAGGAAAGTTTTAGGGCGGCGGGAGTTTGTGGCAAACTTTTGGACATATTTGAGAAGACTCTCCTCAGCTCCTTGGGAACTTTCCCGAAGGTTGCGGAGCTGGAGGAGAGGCTTCTTTTGTTTGAAAAGCATCAAGAGGAGTTGAAGGAGGAGAGGGATAAGTTGAGGAAGGAGAGAGACGTCCTCCGGGAGAAGGAGAGCCAGCTGCAAGCCCAATGTACCATGGAGGTAAATCTAAGGAAGGCAGCCCAGGAGAGTTACCAAAGCCTATTTAAAGATATGGTGGAGGTGAAGAAGGATTTGGTGAACTCTCGGAATACTTATGCTGACTTGGAAGACTCTATCGCCGATGGCGCCGAGGAGTCTTGGAGAATTTTCCTAGAGCAGGTCAGGGTTATAGCCCCCGACTTGGATCTTTCTCCACTACATCCTGACAAAGTGGTTATTGATGGTGCCATTGTTGATCCTCCTGCCCCCGAGGTTGTTTCCGAGTCAGACCTAAAGACTCGGGGGCAGAGGATTATAGAGTCTCCTCCTCATTCCAAAGATGCTCCGAGTTCTTCAACCCTCGCTCCGACTTCCTCTTTGGCTCCTCCTCCCGGCCCTGGTGATGTTCCTCCTGGTGGTGGTGATTCCTCTACTCCGTCCAAGAAATGACTTCTTTATTTTTGTGGCTATATGGGGCCCGGCCTGTGGGTCCCCCCTTTTTTAAACTTCTATTTATTCATTGGTGGTTGTGAACAATTTGCTTCTTGGCCTTTTGAGGCCGTAAACAAAATGACCTGTTTGGTGCCCTTTTTGGATAAGGGTTTTAAACAAAATAAATGCCCTTTTTTGGATAAGGGTTTTCTAATCGAAGTAGGTGCCCCTTTTTTTGGATAAGGGTTTAAGTTACTTTACGCGTGCACATGCTTTTCTGTTTTGAATATGTTTGATCTTTTTCGGAAAAACCTTTTGTTAGCTTGCATTGTTTTCTCGAGCCTTTTTCGTGCAAAGACTTGTATGCAAACTTTAAACTTTTCAGGTTTTCATATCTCTTTTGCTATCCTTTATACTCAACTTTGCTTTAGTGAGTTTTTATGACTTAGGTTATTTTTGCGATGCGTTTTTTATCTACTCGGAGCTCGGTTTTCTTTTACTCGGAGCTCTTTCGAGTTTGTTTTACTCGGATTTCCTTTCGACTTAAGAGTCGGATAGTTTCCGAGTTTAATACGATCAACTTGTATAACCTCTTTACACCAACTTGTACCTCGTCGTTTTATCCTGACGACCATGTTAGGTCGATTCATGGGATTTTCACGCTTTGTCGAGCTTAAGTCGGCGCGTTTCGTAGAAAGACTTATAAGAAATAGAGAAGGATATTTAAGAGAAATATAGTGATAAAAAAGATCTTTATTAATCGGAAAGGTACCTTTTTGCTACTAAGGGTCTTGATAGCATATTTTCCCTTAGCCTCTACTATGATGCCTCGTTAAAAACCCCTCTCCAGAAAAAACCCTTTTTTGGGAAAAAATCATGAAGCTGGGAAAAGAGTACATCAGGGAGTAGAGTTCGCTTCTAACGACCTAGGTAATTCGGTGTCGTTCAAGTCGGTCACCTTGTAGTAGCCTTTTCCTAGGACCTCATTAATTTTGTATGGCCCTTTCCAATTGGCAGCAAGCTTTCCATTCCTAGACTTGTTAACTCCAATATCGTTTCTAATCAAGACCAAGTTGTCTGGGGCGAAGCTTCTTCGAATGACTCCTCGTCGTAGAAACTTACCCTTGGACTTTGCTCATTGATTTCAACTGGTATCATGGCTTCCACGCCATAAGCATGTCAGAAGGGTGTTTCTCCTGTGACAGACTGAGGTGTGGTCCGATAAGTCCATAGCACTTGAGGGAGCTCCTCAGCCCATGCTCATTTTCCATCTTGTAACCTTTTTTCAACGCTGCCAGTATAATTTTGTTGGCTACCTCGACTTGTCTATTTGCTTGTGGGTGTTCTACCGAGGTGAACTGATGCTTGATCTTCATGCTCGCTACTAGGTTTCTGAAGGTGGAATCGATAAACTGAGTGCCATTATCAGTGGTGATGGAGTGAGGTACCCCATACCTTGTGATAATATTCTTGTAGAGGAATTTCTGACTTCTCTGGGCTGTGATTGTGGCTAGTGGTTCTGCTTCTATCCACTTTGTGAAGTAATCTATTCCCACGATCAAGTATTTGACTTGCCCTGGTGCTTGGGGAAAAGGACCTAGCAGATCCATTCCCCATTTTGCGAAAGGCCAGGGGGAAGTTATACTGATGAGCTCTTCTGGTGGAGCTACGTGGAAATTTGCATGCATCTGGCATGGCTGGCATTTTTTCACAAAGTCTGTGGCATCTTTCTGCAAGGTCGGCCAATAGAATCCTGCTCGGATTACTTTCCTGGCCAACGACCTTGCCCCGAGATGGTTTCCGCAGATCCCACTATGTACTTCCTCCAAGACCTCGGCGGTTCTTGAGGTCGGTACGCACTTCAGCAATGGTGTTGATATCCCTCTTCTGTAAAGGACATTTCTCACCAAAGTATAATGTTGTGCTTCCCTTCGGATCTTTTTACCTTCTTTCTCCTCTTTAGGGAGAATGTCGAATTTTAGGTATTCGACTAAGGGATTCATCCATCCGAGGTTTAGGCCGACTACCTCAAGCACCTCTTGTTCATCTTCTGTTTTTGATACCGAGGGCTCTTGTAGGGTTTCTTGAATCAGGCTTCTGTTGTTCCCTCCGGGTTTGGTACTTGCTAACTTGGATAGGGCGTCAGCTCTGCTATTTAGATCCCGAGTTATATGCTTGACCTCGGTTTCCGCAAAGTGCCCTAGGTATTCCAAGGTTTTTTCCAAGTATTTCTTCATATTGGGGTCCTTTGCCTGATATTCCCCACTTATTTGGGAAGTCACCACTTGTGAGTCGCTGTAGTGGGCTTTAATTGCTGTCCGAGTTTCATATCTCAGGTCGAACTCGGAGAGTTCTATTGCCCATTGAACCATTCTCCCTGCAACATCTGTCTTTTGGAGGATTTGCTTCATGGGTTGGTTCGTACGGACTCTTATTGTGTGAGCCTGGAAGTAAGGTCGTAGCCTTCGCGAGGCTATCACTAAGGAGTAAGCAAACTTCTCTAGCTTGCGGTACCTTAGCTCAGGACCTTGTAGAACCTTACTGGTGAAATAGACCGGGTGTTGCCCGACCTCGTCTTCTCTGATCAGGGCTGATGAGACAGCCCTGTTTGCGACGGATAGGTATAGGACGAGGTCTTTTCCCGGTATTGGTCGAGTTAATATAGGAGGTTGGCTTAAGAATTTTTTGAACTCTTGGAACGCCTCCTCACATTCCGGAGTCCATTCAAACTGGCATCCCTTACTTAATAGGGAGAATAATGGAAGGGATTTTAGTGCCGATCCTGCCAAAAATCTGGAGAGGGCTGCAAGTCGGCCATTGAGCTGTTGAGCCTCTCTCAAA
Source organism: Arachis duranensis (assembly GCF_000817695.3). Lineage (NCBI taxonomy): Eukaryota > Viridiplantae > Streptophyta > Magnoliopsida > Fabales > Fabaceae > Arachis > Arachis duranensis. The sequence continues at coordinate 8,170,399 of NC_029777.3, read as the reverse complement.
CAAGTCGGGCTTTTCATTTCTAGGATGGCCCTGCATTTGTCGGGATTGGCCTCAATCCCTCTTTGTGTTAGCATGAACCCTAGAAATTTTCCTGCCTCTACTGCGAAGGCGCATTTTGCGGGATTTAGTCTCATCCCATGCAACCTTATAGTGTCGAAGACTTGTGAGAGGTCGGTTAAGAGGTCGACTTCTTGCTTGGTTTTTACTAACATGTCGTCGACGTATACCTCCATTAAGCTCCCTAAATGGGGGGAAAACACTTTGTTCATCAGCCTTTGGTACGTGGCTCCTGCATTCTTCAGTCCGAATGGCATGACCACGTAGCAGTAATTGGCTTTTGGTGTGATGAACGATGTTTTTTCCTGGTCGGGTTCATGCATCGGGATTTGATTATACCCCGAATAGGCATCCATGAATGATAGGTATTGGTACCCTGAGCTGGAGTCCACCAGGGTATCAATACTCGGTAGGGGATAAGGGTCCTTAGGACATGCCTTATTTAAGTCGGTATAGTCGACGCACATTCTCCATTTACCATTTTGTTTTCTGACTAGCACTACATTGGCTAGCCATGTTGGGTATTTGACCTCTCTGATAAAGCCGGCTTCTAGGAGCGCCTGTACTTGCTCTTCTACTATGGAGGCCCTTTCTGGGCCGAGCTTGCGTCTTCTTTGTTGTACAGGTCGGGATCCTGGGTAAACCGAGAGCCTGTGGGACATGAGCTCGGGATCAATCCCGGGCATGTCGGAAGCCTTCCAGGCGAAGAGGTCGGAATTAGCTCTTAGGAGTTCACCCAACCTTTGTTTCAGGGTTTCCCCTAAGTTGGCTCCTATGTAAGTGTTTTTTCCTTCCTCCTCTCCAACTTGTATCTCCTCGGTTTTTCCTCCCGGCTGGGGTCGTAGCTCTTCTCTGGTTCTTGCGCCGCCTAGCTCTATGGTGTGGACTTCTTTGCCCTTCTCTCTCAGATTTAGGCTTTCGTTATAGCATTTCCTCGCCAATTTTTGATCTCCCCTTACCGTTGCTATTCCTCCTGGAGTCGGGAATTTCATGCAAAGGTGGGGAGTTGATACCACTGCTCCAAGACGATTAAGGGTAGTTCTGCCAATTAGGGCATTGTAGGCTGACCCTTCATCGATGACTATGAAGTCTATGCTCAGAGTCCTTGATTTTTCCCCTCTTCCAAAGGTGGTGTGAAGGGGTAAAAATCCCAATGGTTTTATTGGTGTATCCCCTAACCCATATAGGGTGTCAGGGTAGGCTCTCAACTCTTTTGCATCTAACCCTAGCTTGTCGAAGGCGGGCTTGAAAAGGATGTCCGCCGAACTTCCTTGGTCTACTAGGGTTCTGTGGAGATGGGCGTTGGCTAGGATTATAGTTATCACCACGGGATCATCATGCCCGGGGATTATCCCTTGCCCATCTTCTTTTGTGAATGATATAGTGGGGAGGTCGGGTGACTCCTCCCCGCCCTGGTAGACTCTTTTGAGATGTCTTTTGCGAGAAGATTTAGTGATTCCACCTCCCGCAAATCCTCCTGAGATCATATGGATATGTCTCTCAGGGGTCTGTGGTGGTGGATCTCTTCTATCCATATCATCTCGCTTTCTCTTTCCGTGACCGTCCGACCTTTCCAGGAGATATCTATCAAGCCGACCTTCTCTAGCCAGCTTTCTATCACATTCTTAAGGTCGTAGCAGTCGTTAGTGGAATGACCATATATCTTATGGTACTCGCAATAATCGCCGCGACTTCCCCCTTTTTTATTTTTAATAGGTCTTGGGGGTGGCAATCTTTCAGTGTTGCAAATCTCTCTGTATACGTCCACTATAGAAGTCTTTAGAGGAGTATAAGAGTGATACTTCCTGGGCCTCTCGAGACCGAGCTCTTCCTTCTTTTTGACTTCCCTTTCTCTTTC
>NC_029777.3:8165648-8167100 GCF_000817695.3 Arachis duranensis | reverse complement strand
AAAGATGACTCATAAAATAAAAAATATTTTATATTTATATTTTTAAAAATCTTATCTCTAGAAAAGAGATTTGTAATGCTAAACATGACTTATAGCATGATGATCCAAAAAATTAGTGTCACTAATGTGTGAAGACGAGCATGAAACTAGAAGAATTAAATAAAATAAGTGATTTGCTTGCATCTTCGGTCAGTGTTTATATTGAATTTAGGGTTTAAAAGGACATAGTTTAATTAAGTTTTAAACATAAAAATAAATAAAATCTTATTTGAGTAGTAAAGAGACGCAGTCTCCACCAGCTCCTCTCTTTATCGGGACTAATAGCAAATTTCTATAACATTTTGTTTGGATGAAAGAAGAAAAATAAAAAAAGAAAATAAAAAGAAAGAATATGGAAAAAAAAGTTATTTTTTTATATTGTTTGAAGGGAGAGAAAATAAATGAAAATAAAATTAAAAAAAAATTGTTTAGATGAAAGAAAAAGTATAAAAAAAATATAAAATTATATTAACATTTTTATCTATTTTATATATAAATTATAATATATTAATGTATTTAAATTATTTTTTAACAAGAAAAATGATTCTAATTATATTTTAGAATTTTAATATATTATCTTTGTTAATAATAAATTTTTTTTAATTAATATTTTTCTGTTAGTTTTTAAAAGACAAATTTTTTTAATGTTTTTTTAATTATATTGAAAGGATAAATTTATATTTTTACTTAAGTTACCATTCCAATGTTAGTTTTCTTAGCTACTTTGAGGAGAAAACTTTAACTTGAGTCCCACATGTATTTTTGTATTTTTCATCCAATTTCACCTCTGATCCAAACCAAGAAAAATCACTTTTTCCATCTATTTTCTCCTCCCCCATTTTCTTTCCCTCCAAATGCATCTCATCCAAACAAAGTGTAAAACTCTATTGCAATGTAACAAATTTAAATAGTGTTTGTTGATAATACAGCAAGAAGTAAATTAATCTAAAGGGATAATATGAATATATGATGGTGTTTGATGTTTAGTCGGCAAACGCAATCGACTCATCATACAACAGCTGTTGGTTTCTACTTTTTTTTAATCAAGGATAATCGATAATATTACGTCGGCACCACGTGTCGCTGTCACAAACTTCCACATCACGGGCATGCAAGAACACGCGGCATGGTTCCCATTGAAGCCATTGTTCTATGCCTTCCACCCACCAGAGAATTCCACGCTTCACCTTATAACCAAAACCAATCGCTCCCCTTTCCCATATTCCTTCGTTTCTTTCAAGCTCCTCTTCTTCTTCTTCTTCTTCCTCCATTCCCATGGCTTCCCAAGAACTCAAACACCGGGTCACACACGATGCAGACACCAAAGCAGGAGGAGGAACAACAACAACAACAACCAGACGGGACAAAAAAATGGCGATGGCCAAACGCGGTCTTAGGTCACTCCTGATTGCC
>NC_029777.3:8113545-8165585 GCF_000817695.3 Arachis duranensis | reverse complement strand
TATCGAGCTCCATGTCACGTGCCAACCACCACATGGATCACAAGACTCCCTTCTGGTTCCCGCCCTCGTGGGCCCTACACCTAACTTTACCCGCTTCGGGCTTCCTGATGGGCCTCTCGGCCTGGATGGTTTGGGCCGAAGGAGGATTCCACAAGCACCCCGTAGCTGTGGTGCTCTACGTGGCTCAGCTCCTCTTAACGGTTCTGTGGGACCCGCTTGTGTTCGGTGCAGGTGCTTCGAGGGTGGGCATGGTGCTGTGCCTGGGTCTGTTTGGGTGCCTGTATGGGTGCATGCGTGTGTTTAAGCAGGTCAACCATGTTGCTGCTGATTTGATAAAGCCTTGTTTGGCTTGGACCGCTTTTCTCTCCATTGTAAATCTTAAGCTCCTTTCTGCCTAATCATACTTTTAATTAGAGATTAACCAGATCAATTACGTTTTCTTAATTAGGTACCTTCATACAAACCCCCTTGTAAATATTAAATAATATTATATTCCCTGTGCTTTTTTGGTGGTCTGCTTGTTTCCTTTGTAAGTTTTGTGTGTGTGTAAATCTTAAATATGTATATGCTTAAAGTTGTCTTATTATGAGGTAAGAACTACTAATATTGTGTTTTAAATCGTTATTGAATGATTAGATCTGCGTTTGTAAATTTCTCTGTGTGATTTGATTTGAATAAAACAAAATCTATACCCTGAATGAATGAAACCCTTTTACTGGTAAAGACTTGTGGTTCGTTTAATTTGTGTTTGTAGAACCAAATTAATTACACGTGATTTAATTCAACTGGAAATTTGCCATTTGCAATATGCAATATGCACTTAGAGCATTTTCAATACTAATTTTATTTTATTTTATTTTATTTTAAGTTTTATAAGAACATCTGTGGTAAACAATAATTTAAAACTAAGTGCAATTTGTTTTTCCAAGTATTAATTCAATCAAAAATTTATATTATTTTTAATTATTTTATCTATAATATCTATATAATTGTAATAGTAATAAAATTTTATTGATTTTTTTATTAAAGATCAGTTAAACTTTTTTTTCCTATATAAAGAAGTTAATCCTGCAAAATGAATACATTCTCGTTCACTTTCTTTTATGTAAGTAAATTTTGATTTTTTTCGAAGTCATGTAAATGTGAGAGTGTTAGAGTTCAAAAGCTTTTTTTTAAAAGCTATAAAAGCTAATATGTGTTTATTAGTATATTTTAATGGCAAATTATATTATATACAACTAAGGATGTGAAATTTACTTGCACGAATCCAGCATCTTTTATTATTCCTTTCACGATATTATTTTTAGATTACAAAGTGTACTATGCTAATACATACATGTGTGTGTATCCTAATCCTCTTCTCTCAAATCTAAATCTCTCTGCACTCTGACCGCGTCTACCCCAACTCCCGTCGCCGGCGCTACTGACGTTACTCGCGTCTGCCTCAACTCGCGTCGCCGGTGGTGTTGTAGTCTCCTTTCACTCTCGTTGTCGGCTCTGCTGCTCCGTATCCGCGTCACTAGTTTGCTCATGTGCTTCGTTCTCCATTCAACTTGCCACGCATATAATATATAAGGTCCTGGGAATGCTAGAGGCAATCTTCGAACGCCAACATATAGTTATAAAACTTAAACTCAAAGCAATTCTTATTTTTGTTTTTGAATGATTTTTTAATCAAATTAATTTTTAAATAATTTTTTAAAAATCACATTTATTTTTTCATTAATTTCTTGAGACTATCATTATAGTTTGCTTACTTGAAATGTAAAATGACAGTACAGTATAATAAACGATATCATTTTACACTTAAAACGATGTAAGGTTCTTTTTCATTTTCACTTTTATTCTTTGCTTTCCTAATCTATGGTCACGAAGAAGATCGTGATATCATTTGAAAACGAAGAAGATCGCGATATTATCCGCAACCAGTAATCGTAGAGTATTGTTAGTATACGACTATTGTTAGTATGTCCCTTGTGGAGCTTGAAATGTACTAAATGTCTAAATCAACAACACAACAAGCGCTTTCTAACTTTTATTAATCCTGTTTTAATTCTTATGAAAATTCTCTAATTTGATAAACCAAAAATTTTCATCGATGCTTGGTCAAACACAACAATAGATCATGAAATTAATGATGGTAACAACAAGAATTCTGTTTTGTTAATTGAAAATTTGTCCCTCTTTTCTCTTGATTTATTAATAGGGGTGTTTATGGATCGGATCGTATTCGCAGATCCGCGGTAAATATCCGCATTCGATCTGCATTGGTTTGAAAATCAACGAATTACTGGTTGTAGAATATTATTCTCGTCAGACTTAATACTAACTAAAAAAACAATAATTTTTTCGGATCGGATAGGATCCGATCTGTACCTTTTATGGATCGGATCGCGGATATCTGCTCTACATCCGCATGTCCGATCCGTGAATCTGCAGATATGCACAATAATAATTAAAAATAAAGAAATAAATATATATGTTTGATATTATATTTACTTGTTTGTATGTTTTAATTAGTAATTATTATTCATATATTGTATTATTTTATTTTTGTTATTTAAGAAAAGTTTGATTAAAAATATTTTAGGAATAAATAGGTTTAAAAGTGTGAAAGAAATATTTTTATTGAATTTTTTACCTAGAAATATGATTAAAAAGATAATGTTCAATTATGCGAATATATCCGATATCCTGATCCGATCCGCACATTTGTTGATCAGATCGAATCAGATCCAACACTAAAAAACGTGGATATCATATCCGATCCGATCCGCATACACCCCTATTTATCAATAAGAAGTGAATATGCATGAGGAAGTGGGGTTAGGCTTAATGGAAAAGCCAAAATCAGAAGAGAACAAAACAAACAATGACAATAAATGTAGCTAGACCACTCCTTTGGGTAGCTTTAAGCATTCCAACCACCACTCCTGGTGGTCGGTCCACTAGATGAAGTTCTAATGCCAAGTATAGTCACTTCAACCAATGATGGTGCTGCCACCACTTCCAATTCAAATCCGTCGTCTCCGACTAGGACAATGGTGTCATCTCCATTTGGGATATTTTACAAGACACTTTTTTCATCATTCTTCCTGCTTCACATGGAGGAGTTGGAAGCATAGCTACTATGTGAGTGCGACAGCATAAGTGAAGCAGAGAAGCGGTGGCCAACTTCGGAGGTAGCACCGGCGTCATCGGCTGCAGTAGCGGAGTCATCGGCGCCAGAAGCAGAGTCAGCGGAGGCAACAGAAGCATCCACGAAGGCAGCAAAGACGTCAGCAGTGGCAGCGCTAGCAGAGGTGTCGGTAGCAGGAGAAGAGGCATGGGTGGAGGCAACGGAAGTAGCGTCGTCGGCGGCAACAAGACCGACCATAACCGAGGTAGTGGCGGCAGAGCCGTTGCCAGGGAAGATGAAGGATTTGTGCAGTGTTCCACCATGAAGGAGCAAGAAAAGACAATCAGTGATGTTAGGGTTTGTTTTTCCGGGTTTGGGCTTGCCTTGGTTCCATGCTCGACAAAAAAAAAAATATAACTGCCACGTCATTCTCTGTTAGCGCCGTCAGTAAGAAAAATAATGGAAGGATTAACATGATTAGGTTGGTTATCTTTCAAGGTCAAATTTGATTAATTTATTCTTTCGGATACAAAAATGAAAATCGAAATATCTTTAAGAAACTATTTTGACTATTAACTCAATATTTCATTGCAAATATTCTTACTATCATAACTCAAGTAGTTTTTATAACTGAGAAATACTATAAAGCCACTTTTATTATTTTTAGCCAATAGTTTAGTCCTTAATTAATTTATAAATGGTTAAAAACATTTTAATATTTAAAAAATTAATTTTTAATATTTAAAAATATAAATAAAAAATACAGTGTTAGAAAAATAATAAATCTTGATTTTTTTTATATTTTTCTCATATCCATAGCATGCATGAAAAATCATATTTCAGTAAGAATAAAAGTTTATTGAAAAAAAATGTATATTAAGTTTTGTATTTTCAGGATAACTAGAATAATACATAAAAAAGTAGTAATGTATATTTTTTAAAAGAAAGTATAGGGAGCTAATTATACCATTAGCTAATTTAAATAATTTATTAAAAGAATAAGAGTTTGAATTAAAAAAAAATAGAATTTTAAATAATTATGATTAGTGTCACTAAATTAAGATTAGCAAAACGTAATTTTCTATTAGCAATCATCACATAATCGCTTCATCAACGTGAAACTCCCTCTTATCGCGTGAAATTCTCTCATCACGTAATTAGTATCTCATCTTCAATTGTCTGTTGTGTTATTGTTGTGTCTTCTGTCGTTACTTCTATATGCGTCGTGCTGCGCCGACCTGCATCGAATAAAACTATAAAAGAAACATCCCAAGTTTAAAAAAATAACCATCTAAAATTTAACAAAAGAAACATCCTACAATTATTTTCTGAGCATATCCGTTGCAATTGACAACGAGGAGTCTTTTGTCCACCTTTTACGACAAACAAATCACGTGGGAGAGGATTGGGTAAGGGCTGATCGACGGCATAATTGGGCGCAACACAGTGGGTGCCATCCGGAGATCCCTTCGTGGCATTGTGAATGTTGTCTTCGGCAGCTCCTTGCTAAGACGGATGAGTTACGACATCGGTTCAACGACAAGGCTGGGCGACGCAATAACGTGAAGGAGAATCGATTGGTTTTCTTTGTGGGATTATGGGCGTCATTGTCGTTATGAGAAGACCGGGGCCATTGCTACGGCGAGTGGATGATCAGCACCAATTGTGGCGGCAATACGACGATGTGACTGGAGCGGGAGATGAAGACGACAGGGTGAACGTCGTGAGTGGAAGTGGGAGGGGAAGGTGGGGTGTGCGATTTTTTTTACTGTGAGTAATAGTGAAAAATAAAAATAAAGTGAATATTCCTAAATGAATTGAGAAGGGGTTTAAATCAATTCAACTACTTTTAGATTATTTAAATAATTTATGCAGAACTCAAAATTCAGCAGATAATTTGAAAAAATGCCCTGATTAGAACAGCAAAATGAAAACAATTTTAATAAACGAGTTAAAGAAGAAAGAGAACACCACGATATATCCTGGTTCGACCATAAAGTACAATGTAATCTACGTCCAGTCTTCACTACAACAATGGTAGAATTTTTACTATAATCAAAACAGATTACAGTCATTAATTCCAAGAGACTCACACTCTTATAATATCCTAAGTTAACTTAAACTTAATTCAACATTTAGGTGCTAACTCAACCTAATTACGGAAAATCAAGTATACTCAATCAAGCACATTTTTTATCACAACTCTCAAACAAAATAGAATATATGGTTTTTGTGTGAACACTCGCTTTACCTTTTGTTTCTTTCAATAAACTCTTAATTCTAGACACAATAGATGAAGAACACACTCAAAACACAAGGACTAAAATCTGATTTTTCTCAATATGATCTCCACGAAAAAGTTGTTTCCATCCTCGATAAATTCTCTATATATAGGACTTGTTCTTCTTCATAAATGGTATGGAACCAAATCCCCATGACACAAGCTAGGACTAGCCGTTGCATGATTTAGGCTTCATGGCCGTTGGTTCTTGATGAGCAAAACTTTCCTTCCTTGTTTCATCATACACAAACGAAGTGCAGCAGCTTCCTTAATTTGATTATGAATTTTGGGATTTTGAATGTTATATGATGGTCCAAGATCCTTCCAATTACAACTTGATTCTTCCTTAATGAAATCTTTATTAATATGCATTTTTTTCTTCTTTAGTAAAATATGATTGATTCCTACATTATTTTAAAGAGAAATTCTCCACATACAAGTTATACAAGTAATTTATTTCTTTTTATTTTTCTTTTCCATGCCTCCTCTTTTTCTTCTCCTTCTTCTTCTTCGTTTTTGAAGTGTTTCATCTTCATCGTCGTATTTCTCCTCGTTCTTCTTTTGATTTTACAACATTATGTTTTTTTTCTTCTTTGTTTGATTTTTTCCTCTCAAAAATAATTATGAGAATATGAAATAAGAAAATGAAGAAGAAGAAGAAACAGCAGAAGATGAGGAGGAGAAAGAAGAAGAGTTCTAAATTATGCATAAGGTGTACTTTAACGAATTTTGGGTGTATTTCTTAAATCCTTCGGGTGTATTTCTGTAATCCTTTGGGTGTATTTCTATAACCGTTTGGGTGTATTTCTGTACCGTTTGGGTGTATTTCTGTAATCGGTTGGGTGTGTTTCTGAAGTTGCATTATCTTCAAAATGATTTCAAAGCTTGATTTCAGAAACCATGAAAATCGAAAAAAATCGAAGCAAGAATACCAATGATAAACGCCGATAAAACAACAAATGAAAAGGTAAAGAGAGAACGCACGAAGGAGATCAAACAAATTTGATAAGAAACTCGTTTTCATGGAAGAAGAAGAAGAAAAAGAGTAAGAGAAGAAGAAGAATGAGAAAAAGAAGGAAGAGGAGAAGGAGAAGTAAGAACGCGAAGCACGCCATGAAAATCGTATATGAGCCAGCGTGCTTTTTGTTAAGTTTTTTCCAACTTGTATGACTTGTAAACCAAATGACTTGAATGTGTAGCACTCTTCAACATAAAATTACGTTTGGATAATGTTGTGGGTTTTTTTTTTGTTATTAGACTTTTATATTGTGATCTAAATTGTAGTTGACAGAATTGACTGATACTCTAATTGACCTAGCAAAGTTAAAAAATTATGTTATGTGTATATTAAAATCAGTTAATAGTATAAAATATATATTAGAATATAAGATATATATTAAAAATAAATTAAATAATATATATTTTATTAATTTTAATACCTAATTTTAATGTTTAGATAATATTTTTATTTTTAGAATTAGATAAAGATAAATGTCCTCTTTAATCCATGTTATTAAAATAATTGTTTATTTTTTGTATTATTCTTTATATTATAAGAGAGTTTTAATTTTGATCCATCTATTATAAAAAAAATTATTTGTTGACTGCTCTTGTTGATGGCCAATTAACGATAGAAAATAATTTAGTTATTTTTTTAGACGGGATATTTTATAATTAGACGTACATTTTATATGCACATTAAAATTAAATCTATTTCATAAATTAAGATTATCGAGCACAAATATCTTTAAAATAAATTAAAAATACTATAAATGTAGTACAAAATTTGTTTTAACTAAAAGATTAATTTATTTATTTTTTGTTGGCTTTAAATAAATAAATTAGTAGATAAGTAATGTTAATTGCGTATTACCTGAATAATATAAATATAGAATATATAAAAAATTCAAAATGATACTAAACTGTTATTTTAAATTAATTTTAATAATTTTTTAATTTTATAATATTTAAAAATTTAATTTGTGAAGGTTTTTGATGACTTAGAGGAGGGAGTTGAATCTATGGCCTTCTTTTAACTTGTTTAACAAAGTTTTAAACCAGAACTTATAACTTGGCTTCTGTTTGTTCTGTGCGTATTGGATTAAGCAGGAGACAATTTCATTTTATCTCATGAATCGTGAAAAATAGAATCAGAGTAGGAAAGAAAAAGATAACACAATCATGTATCCTGGTTCAATTGTCTAGTGCAATATAACTTACATCCAGTCTCTATCACAACGTTGATAAAATTTTCACTATCTTTTCAAGTATTACATACACCAATCCCAATGACTCAACATAATCCTATCAGAGACACATCAAGCTTCAACATAAACTTAACTTGGCTATGTAACTACCTAGATTCAATATACTAAGTGCTTATCCAACTTAACAAGAGAGACCTCTTAGGTACATGACACAAAACAGAAAGACAATAAAAAAAAATCTGAAATCACTATTGAATTTTCTCTCCAAGTATCTCTCTAATCTTTCCTCTCAGTGGATTTTTCTCAATGCCTCTCTTTCTTGTCTTTTATCATTGAATGAATACAAAGAAAGATACAACATTGAAACAGAAATACAAACAGTAAATCATAAAGGAGATGATGATTTACAGCCTTTACGCTATAAGTTGAATCGGATTCAGCTCTCTCTGATGAAGCTCTCTATCTTGGCGGAATGTTTCTTTGATGTAGAAATACTGTCCAAAACGTTAAACTCTCACAGAAAAGTTCTTAATGAAACTCAGATTCTGGTTCTCTCTCCTTCCTTGCAATCTGAAGTTATTTTCCTATTTGTATTAACTTTGTTTTTTCTAAACGGAGGTTTACTTCATAAAATCAGCTTCTTGACTCTAGGACTAGCTGTAGTCTTTCTTCTTTTTTCTTCTATCAGCCTCAAAAATCAGGAATTTGAAATCAGAGACAAATAACGCAGCTTCCTTAAAAATTGATCCTCAATGGACTTGATAAATCCAAACCCTTAATCTTGTGCTTTGACTCCAAAAAAATATTTTACTCCTTGATTTAAAGTAGAAAAAAGTTACCTCCATTTTTCTTTATATTTTTTGACATGGTAGTGAAGAGGAAAGAATATATCATCAAAAGATTTTCTTGCATGTATATGAAAACAAATAACCTTTTTTTTTTCTGATTATGTTTTGATTAGACATTTGCTTTTCTTTTTTCTGATTTGGTGTCTAACTAATGAGAGGTAGAATAACTTTTTTTTCTCTTAAATATATGGTGATAGAATGAGAAAATGAGTCCCTCTTTCTTTTCTAAATATTATTCGAAGTAACATAACATTTTATGTTAGGATAATATTTTATGTTAGGGTTTGCTTTCCTTTTTCTTTGTTTTTCACGTGGGTGAAAGAGAAGAAAGGAGAAGGAATGAATTCGATAATTTTATTTTAGTTCAGATAAAATTTGAGTTTCATTATTTAGTTAGCCATTAATATAAGTGAATGGATTTAGATTACTAATTGGACTTATAAAAGTAGTATAATATGATTTTAATTTGGGCTAAACTTGATTTTTTTCCTTGTTTTGTTTGTTTTTTATTTTTTATTTTTTATATATTGTGCTAGTTATTCTTTTTATTTGGACTGCAACTATTCACACAATCACACGCACATCACAAATATAATTAGATTTTTAACCCAAACACTAAATATTTATCATAATCAATATTATTAATTTTCCAACCTTAACAATTTGTAAAGTTTATAATAGCTACAATATTATATTTTATTTATTAATATTATAATTACCGTGTAAACACGGGTAAAATGTTTAGTAGATGCTAAAAGTTCACAATTCCCTTTTTATTCAAGAAATACGTCAACATAGGAAGAAATTATATGAATGCAGTAATTGCATGTCTATTTATGGTCGTTTGCGAAATTTTAAAAGTTAGTTTTATAATTTTTAACTTATAAAAAATAATAATATTAATGTATGTTATAATTTATAAAATTAAATTATAATTTTTTTAAAAAATTATTTAAATATTTATACAAAAGTTAAAAAAATAATTTTTTTGTAATTTATTAACGCAAAAAAATTAGATAAACTTTACGACATTAAGGATCCTCTATGAAAAAAACAATTATCGATTGAAAAACCGACAAAATCACTGTCCTAAACATATTTGGTAACAACTTACGTCTTACAAAATACTAAAAATCAACATATATTATTTTATATTCTAATATAGCTCGTTTATATATAAGTCCATCCATGAAGCGCAAGTTGGTTGGGTGGCACCTTTTCCAACCGCCTCTTTTATTCTTTCGGATGTCGGCCCAATGCTCTTTTGCAGTTTTAATTTGTACGAGCTCATCATTCACAGCCCAACTTGGATGAGTCAACAACCACATATGTAAATAGAAAATTAACCTTATACCAAAAAGAAAAAGAAAAAGAAAATAAACTTTTCCATCTAATTATCGACAGAATAAATGTTCTTTTCAATCTTGTTTGAAAGATAAGGTGTTTTTATATAATTTGAAAATTTTTAACTGATCTCTAATAAAACGATAATTCAAATTATTAGTTTAAACGATCTTTATAAATAGATAAACGGTTAATGTGTTGGAGATTGCTTAATTCAATAACAAGAATAATTTTGTAATAAGAGTCATTTAAACTAATTATTTTGATGGTTAGAAATCCGTTATAAATTTTCGAAGAGTGAAAAATCACTTTGTCTTCGAACAAATAGTTAAAAATCGATAAAAATATTTATTCAATTCTTTATACTTAGATATAAAGTCAATTTGGATTGGCTTTTAAAAAAAATACTTATTTTTATATTTTTTTAAAAATATATTTTTAATAAATAAAAGTTATTTCATATTTAAATAGATTTTTTAAAAGGAATTTTTGTATTAGTTTAAATTTATTTTTTTGAGAAAAAAATATTTTTTTAAAAATAAACTATTTTTATTCAATTTAAAATCTATTTCAATATGTCTTAAAAAAAACTTTCATTAAAAAAATAAATAAATTATTTGTTTTTTTTTAAACTAACAATACCTTGTTTTTAAAAAAGGTAGAAGCAAAAACGTTTTTAATACTTAAAAAATTTTTAAAAAAATCTATCTGAATATAAAATAATTTTTGTTTGTTAAAATTTTTTTTAAAAGGATAAAAAAATAAGTACTTTCTTTAAAAATTAATCCAAACTGAACCTTTAAATATTCAAAATGTCTTTTTCTTTTACTTTTTAAAAAAATAATATAGTTAGTTTTAAAAAAAACAAAATTTATTTTTTTAATAAAAATAGTTTTTTTTTAAAGACGTATTCAAATAGATTTTAAATTGAATAAAATTATTTTATTAAAAAAATATTTTTTTACTATAAAAAAAACAATCCAAAGCACATAATACTAAAATATTAATATCATTTATATATAAAAAAATAGATCTTAAAAGTTAAAATAATTATTCATGAAAATTTGTATCATCAGTAGAAAGTATTTACTATTCACTTCTCTTTTTAACAGATTTACCAATTGAATCAATTTGTTTGAATAGACCAAATGAGTTTATAATACTTTTTTAAGTTATATCAAGCAAATTCTTGTTTATTCTAAATAGCTTTTTAGTAATATAATTTTTTAAATACCTTTGATATCATTCATTAAAGAATATTCTTTAACAAATATATGAATCCAATATGCATCTATATCATTTGTTAAAATTAGATGTTGTTTTATCTTTACTTTGTAGAAACATACAAGAAGAGAAATTAGTGGTAGGTTATTAATATTTTTGGCATAATATAATACATGTGGTTGAGTTAAGACTTAGGAGTTAGGAGGATATAGACGTGGAGGATTGGCATCTGAAGGGAAGGAAGGAAATAAATCAAAACAAATCAGTATCAACATATTTGGGAAGTGGACAGCTATGTAATGAAATCCATTTATATATCTTGGCATAAATTTGATTAATACTAAGCATACATTAGAATATTAGATTAGATCATAGTATTACTAGTTGACTTGACCAACATACCCCTAATACTTCAGGGTGGCCGCACCACTCACTATCACACACACCCACAGCTGTGCGTGTTTACACTTTTTCATATCCACTTGTACATGGGAACAATTTTTCCACATAAACGAAATTCATCACTTGGGATTAGAATATCAGAATTTTGTCCCATATTTTTGCAGTATGCAATTCTTTTTTCAAATTAAAATTTTAAACAAGTGATTCAACATATTCTTATAGGACATGACTTAAGATATAGTACTAAAATAGTTTATCATACAAGAAATAGAGTTTAATTTTGATGTATTAAAAATATAAAATATTTGATACAGTTGTATAATTATATTTTTTTGAATAATTATTTTTTTGATTAATATCAAAAGCAGTTATTTTTGTGAGAAACTCTTGAGGACAGGAAATTTTTTATTTTTTAGTATTTTTGGTTATCATTTAGTTAATACAAACACTAAATTATCATTTTATTAATTCATGTGTACAAATTCTAAAAAAAGATGGGTGCAAATTATATTAATTCATGTGTACAAACGGTATTTAATTCATATGCGCAAAATTTTAGTAAATATAAGTATAAATTATATATTTCTTGTATGCAAAATGTCTGTAAATATAGATATAAATTATTGCTGGTTAAATATTAGCAAAAAATGATAATATTTCTTAGCCATATAGCATTACGTAATTAAACACACATATAAAATATAGCGCATTAAAAATAAATTATAAGAAATATTAGTTAATCAATATTTTTCTTGTATATTTATTTACATTTAAATTAAGGATAGTTAATTTTTTATTTTTCACTAAAAATATTAACTGTTTATTTGCTAATGATGTGCTTACTATCCTTCCAGGTTTTCACACAACGCTCCAACAAACTCACTAACACAACCTACTACTTCTTGTTCTTGGATCTTTCTTTTATTTTATTTATTTATTTATTTATTTATTTATTTATTTCTCTTCTGCTCATTGCTTCACATTCACAAACAACCCTTTCCTACTTGACCTCTCAATTATTTTAATTAACCAGTGCGAGCAAATAAATAAAGAAAAATAATAAAACTAATATTTTTAATGTAACAAATAAGAATTATTTAACGTTAATTTAAATATAAGACAAAAGAAAGTATTAATTAGTTAATGTTTTCTTTTTTCTGTAGTCTTGTATTATTAGTCAATAGCAATAGGAATAAAATATTAAAGTATAGTAGTGAGAATTATCCATTATAATAATATTTAATATATCATCATTATTATTGGAATTTGTAATAATTTAACTTCTTTACGTGATTTATTATTATGATGATGATTTTCAATTTTTCTACGTATAAAATCAAGAACACAAAGCTTGATAAGGGGATCTGCTACAATTATTCAGAGACAGAGTCACAAACCTCTTTCGTTCTTTCTCTCTCCGATTCTCTTTTCATTCGGCGAACTCTGTTCGGATCAGAGAAACCAACAGAAGGGAATCTCCGACAGCCGCCGTCACCGTCACCGTCACCGTCGTAATCATGGTCGAAACCAGACGCAGCTCTTCCGTTTCGTCTTCTTCCTCCAAGCGCTCTCTTCCTTCGCCTTCTTCTCCCAACGCTAAACGATCAAAGGTACCGTCTTTACTGAATTTCCCGCGACCCCGCAATTCGATTTCAACGTAAACTCCTTCATCTCTCAAATGGGTATCTGAATTTCGGTGAAATTCACGACCTTGTTATGAAACTTCTAGGTGACCCAGGACGCCGCATCAGTTGTTCTTCCCTCTGAGGAGATTCTCGATGCTGCCAACGAATCTGGGAATGGATCTGGTGACTCGGACCTACGTTCCTCTGATCTGCAAGATACGAGTTCGTTGAAGGAGGTTGTGAACGTTTGCGATGCAGACAAGTCTCCTTCTCCGCCCGTTGAAGAGGTGGTCATCGCCTTGCCGGAGTCTTTGGACGCCAAAGAAGCCGACAAGACCGAGGTGGCTGGCGCCGCCGCCGCTGCCGTAGACGAGCTTCCTCGTTCAAAGAAACGCTCCGCTAATTCTGCCATGGCAGGACCGAAGGTCACTTGGGGGATGCTTATCTCTCAGTGCTCAGAGGTTTATGCTTTGTTTCACTCGCTGCATGTTCTTGATTCTTTAGTTCATTCTTTTTGCATGTTCTTAATCCGGTAGTTTTTTTAGTTTCAGCATCTATATGCTCTTGATTGTATTGTTTTGTCTCACTATTTGCATGTTCTTAGTTTGATCTTTGGCATCTTGGGACTTGCGTAGAGTAGTGTGTTTGTGTCATCATTGGTGGGTGTGCTAATAGAGTGATTGAGGTCCTTAAGAGGATGGGAGGTGAAAGAAAGCTAAAGGTCAAAATGCTGCTTATGCCAGTATGAGAATTCTTGTGTGTTAGCTGAAGGAAGAGTCAACACTCAGTTGTACTCAGTTGTCTGCAATGAAGCAATTTTTGTGTTAGGACTAACATCCTTTGACCAGAATGGATGTTGTACTCAGTCATCTGCCTACAGTGCTCATGTTAGTACAAAAGTATTGTGGTTTGCAGATGTTGCCTTGTTAGAAAAGTGACATTTGTCTTCTTTTTAGTCTGATGACAGCTGCGGGATGAATGATCATGAAGCTAACTGCATTGTTTGGCAAGTTCAGCCCAATTCCTCCCTTAGGGCACTTCGATATCATGGGGTGTGGATGCCCCCCCTATTCTACATGTGCATTCATTCATGTCATATGTACTTGCCATTGTTATTATTTCCAATTTCCAGAATGTCAAAAGTTAAGGGGTTTGATCTCTCTCTCTCATACACATACACACACAAAGACACATACTTGGGGGTATCTTCTGTTTGTTACTGGCTTGAAATGAACGCAACTGGGATGTGGACTTTGGTTCTGTCTTCTTATTAGAGCTCTGCTATTCCTTGTTGTAATGTTGTAGGTTTGGAATTAATCTTCTTTTGTTACTCATGGTTCTTCAGAATCCTCATCTCACCTTGTGTGAACCTCTGTTCACTGTGGGTCAAGGCCGTCAGTGCCATTTGTGGCTTAAAGATCCAGCTGTTAGTAATGTTTTGTGCAAGTTGAGCCACATTGAGGTATAATTTCCTGTCATTTGTACAGCTTTGTTGTGGAAAAGAATCCATCTCCAAGTGAAAATGTATATTTTAGATATTTGGTGATATGTATTAGAAAGAATGAATATTTTTTATGGATATATTTGACAGGTTTGAAAATTTCTGAACTGAAGAAGTTATATTGTTGTTGTTGTTGTTGTTACTGACCTCTAATGTGATTTTATCTCTGCATAGCATGGTGGTTCATCTTTTGCGTTACTAGAAATCACAGGGAGTAAAGGTACTGTTCAAGTTAATGGCAAGATGTATCGAAAGAATGCCCGAGTGGTTTTGAGCGGAGGTGATGAGGTGGTCTTCAACATTTATGGCAAGCATGCTTATGTGATATATGTATCCTTTCCCATGTTTCAAGCATCATTGTGCCATACTTGGAAAAAATTATCCCTTTAACCTTTTAGTTCTTGTTATCTCCTTCCTTTTGTGCTTGTTTTTGTGTTGACTACACAAGGAAACCTGTTCGATATAGACTGTTTTATGTGGATATTTGTTGGGCACCTTAGTGTTGAATTTAGATATGTCAGCAGCTCACCAATATTAATGCTACTACTGGTGTGCCTTCTCTGAGTATTTTAGAAGCCCAAAGTGATCTAATAAGAGGAATGCAGATTGAAGCTAGATCTAGTGACCCTTCAACTGTTGATGGAGCATCGATGTTGGCCTCTTTGTCTAATGTTCACAAAGATATATCAATCATCACACCTTCTGGTAAAACTTGCAATAATGTCCAACAAACTGCTGGAGTTTCATCATTATCTCCTGGCAATGAGGATGGCATTCCAGATAATACAGTGAAGGATGGTACTAGCATTAATGAACCAGCAGGAGTTTTTTCCGCTGAGAAAACTGTTCCTGCATCCTCTACAACTGTTGAGAAAAATTCTAATGTTGATAGCATGGCAAGTTCTACTCTGAATGCAGATGTTGGGAAGACAAGTGCGGGTAGTGATCAATTACGACCATTACTGCGGATGTTTGCTGCCCCTTGTCCTGAATTAGATAATATTTACAAGATATCTGAAGAGAAGAGTGAGTTAAGAGAACTACTTCTTAAGTATCTTGATTCCCCGACAGTATTGGCATCTTCTAAGCAGCAAGCACTTAAGGACAGTTTGAAACAAGGAATTCTTAGTCATGAAGATATTGATGTGTCTTTTGAAACTTTCCCATATTATCTAAGGTGCAAACAATTTCTATTTTGCAATTAATTAGTCTCTAATTTGATTGGACCTTAACTAGAAGGTACCTCTATTTTGTTTATAATTAGATTACATATAAGCTGTTGATACATTAATATTCTTTCTGGATTGAAGTTCTATTTGTGACTGATTATGAGGTTTTCTATTGTCTCAGTGATACGACAAAGAATGTTTTGATTGCTTCTACTTATATGCATCTGAAAAGCAAAGGCTTTGGAAAATATGCTTCAAACCTCTCTTCAGTGTCCCCACGGATATTATTATCTGGTCCCGCAGGTAGTCTGTCATACTTATTTATACTTATGTTTTCCCTTTTAAGTAATGGAGAGTGATTTAGTTCTATATGATTCTTGTGCAGGCTCCGAAATATACCAGGAAACTTTGTCCAAGGCACTTGCTAAGCATTTTTCTGCCAGCCTACTAATTGTGGATTCTCTTTTGCTATCTGGTGTATGTTTTGACTCTATAGATGTTCTCTAGGATAATTTTATGACTCTTCCATGCTTCATTATCTTTCCTGAATTTTTCTTGGTTCTCCTCAGATGGTTTCTTACTAAATTGCATTAAAGTGCATTAATAATAATTGTTTCCAATAACAATTTGTTTCCCAGGGCACATCATTAACAGAAGTGCACAATGCTAAAGAAAGTGCAAAGCCTGAAAGAACACCTGCAGTTGCTAAGAGAAGTACTCAGGTTTCCACATCACAGCACAAGAAATCAGTCTCTAAACTAGTCTCTAGTGTTGATGGGCAAATTATTGGTGGATCCACATTCTGTTCTCCAGGGTGGGTGAAACTAGAGACTAATGTCGGGTCATCAAAAGCCACTATTCTTAAAAATGGTATGCTGTTATTTCCACGCAACCGAGTACTGTCTGCAGCATGACATCTTATCATTTCATTCACTTTCATATGAAGAATTTTAGAACATTTAATGTATTCGTTCTTATATATATTGCAGGTGATCGAGTAAAATTTATTGGTCACATTCATTCACCCTCATCGCCACAAACTAGGTAATTTGTGTAATGGAAAAATTATTATAATATTTTCCCTCTTTTTCTTTGTGTGGGAGGGAAATACTCATGAACTAGAAGCTCCTCTTTGGCAGCATTTTAATAGTTTTTTTTTTCAAATTCACTGTCAATTTTTTTCTTTTTCCAATTCAGAGATTTAGATTTTACCTTTCTCTAATTCCGTGTGTATTTTGCTTGTAGCATAGTGGATGTAGTGTACTTTGTGAAAGAATTGTGTTTATGGCTTCTTTCTTGTGCTCTGGCCATGGATATGTTTCATGCTTTCATTGTAGTTTCCATTTATGCTTTGCAGAGAGACTAGTCAGCTTTGCTACAATATTCATTTTTGTTTCCATATCTTATGCAGTTTTCTGTTTACATTGCTAATGAAACTTCTATTTGTGTCAATTCCCTATATTCTAAAAGAAATTTTGCTATGCAATAATGTATATGTACGCCTTGAGGGAGAAGGGGGTAAAAAAAAACGAAAAAACTTGTGTAATATGTTCTAGTTAAGTACTATGCTATTAGTTCTTTTGAGAGAGATTTTTTTTTTTTCCGTCTTTGGCAAGTATTGTCATTTTTATGCTATATTTGTGTTTAAAATTCATTGATGATTTATATTGCAGCTAATCAGTTACTGCGGGATGGTTCTGGAGGAGATGACTTTGACAAGATCGCAGTTAATGATATTTTTGAGGTGGCCTTACTGCTAAATTTTCCAATAATTGTCTTGGCTCTTACCTGAGATTGTAAGACGTTAGCATCCTTCACTGATTTTTTCAATTGCGTGTATAGGTTGTCTCCAATCAGAGTAAAAGTGCTGCACTAGTTGTTTTCATTAAAGATATTGAGAAGGCGATCATTGGTAATTCAGACATTTTGAAGAGTAAACTTGAAAGCTTACCACAAAATGTTGTTGTAATTGGCTCACATACTCAGCTCGATAGTCGAAAGGACAAGGTGCTGTTTGATTATTGTATTGTGTTAGTAAACTTATGAGTTTTGAGAATATATTTCTTCTGACTTTGATGGCTCAATCTTTATGTTTCCAGACCACACATGCTGGCATTCTGTTAACAAAGCTTGGGGGCAATCCAGCAGCATTACTTGATCTTTCTTTCCCGGTAAAATAATATTAGCCTTTCGTCGATGTATCTTGATTCACGTAGTCATGATATGGAAATGATAAAATACTCGCACTACTTTATATGCACTATTACTAGGTGTCATTGGTGTGACAAATTAAACCATTTTCAAATCTCTGTGACAAATGTTTTACTGAACAATTAATTGCTTTGTTTGGTTAATGGTTGGTTTTCTTGAGCTTTGGCATGATTAAAAAATGCAACATTTGGTTGGGTGAGTGGCTAAAATGTAGCCTAATCCACTAATTAGTCTTAATTTTGGCTACTAACTACTTAAAGGTACTGATAAGTGATGACCTTACAAGAAATACCTTAGTGAAATGTTACAAAGTGTGCAATGCTATTTTATGGTAAACATGGTTTCTTTCGTGTGGTTT
The DNA here is from genome assembly GCF_000817695.3 of Arachis duranensis. Taxonomy (NCBI): domain Eukaryota; kingdom Viridiplantae; phylum Streptophyta; class Magnoliopsida; order Fabales; family Fabaceae; genus Arachis; species Arachis duranensis. The sequence goes on along the minus strand of NC_029777.3, from coordinate 8,147,297 downwards.
ATTTCTATATTTGCTTTCATGTTGGGAAGTTTTGTTAGGAGGATTTCTTGTCTTCCTTTCTCTTTGTAAACATGATTTTATGTGTAGCCATAGGCCACAGCGGTGCTGGTCCTACATTGTTGCAGCACAAAGGATTACTTACTAATGTACTACAATATTACCACGTGTCCTTGTTTAGGATAAGTTCACTAGATTGCTTGATAGGAGCAAAGAAAGTCCCAAAGCAGTAAAGCAACTTACTCGCCTTTTTCCGAATAGGGTGCCAATACAACTTCCTGAGGTATCACTTGTTAGATGAATTTAATTGTGCAATTTATATTGTTACTATTTACATTTCACGTATTCAATTTTATTTCCGAACTTGTACAGGATGAGCTTTTGCTTTCTGATTGGAAGCAGCAGTTGGAACGAGATATTGAGACTATGAAGGCTCAATCCAATACTGTCAGCATTCGAACAGTGAGTCTTGTGATGATATGTTATGATAATTTTTGCATCATCTACATCTGTTTTGTTTTTTTTTTTTCCATCTGCATGTAGGATCAACATTTTTCTCTCATTAGTCATCTTAAAAGTTTATTAGTCATCTTGGTCATTAATAGCTTGTACTTGTGGGTTTTGTAAATTTCTAATTCTTAATATGGCATAGAATTGCTGTTAAATAAATGAACTTTCTCTGCAAAAAATAAAATGATCTACTTGACGATGGTTTCTCAGACACCATGATAGTTTTATTGTCTAGCAATGGTATTTCTATTTAACAAACATGTAAGATTCTTACGTGATTTCAGGTTCTCAACCGAATTGGACTGGAATGTCCTGAACTTGAGACACTCTGCATCAAAGATCAAGCTCTAACAGCAGAAAGTTAGTGTTTGTGAAGTTTGAATGAACTAATTATCCCACTATACATGGAAATATTGATATTTATGCGAGCTACCAATGATATCTTTTCCTTCTTTATACTAGGTGTGGAAAAAATCATTGGCTGGGCTATAAGTCACCATTTTATGCATTCGGCTGAGGGTTCTGTCAAAGACTGTAAGCTTGTGATATCTGCAGAAAGGTTGTTCTAATAATTTTTATATATCTCCCTCCTATTGACCCTAAGAAAATTAAGCAGTAAAACGAATAGAATTATGTGAACTTAAGTTCACCTGTAAACACTATTTTACATTTTATATGAACTTCAATTCATCTTGTAACACTTATTTTACATTTATTGGTTCAGCCTTAAGTATGGGCTGAACATTCTACAGGGCATTGAAGGTGAAAATAAGAATTCAAAGAAATCGCTTAAGGTAATCTAATCGCTGATTTTCATCTCTTTTGTTGTCCCTGATACTGTTTGAATCAAATCTTCAGCACCCATGGCCAACTGTAATTGAATTTTGCATCGTAGCCTCGTAAACATGTTGCCTTGTAAACATATTTTTTAGATGGAACTTCAATTACTTGTTTCGATGGTGGTTCTTTACTGAAATATATGGGGACTATTCTTCAATTCTTAATATTTATTGTTGTTTTTCTTTTTTCCCCTCCCCATTTTGCTAGGATGTGGTTACTGAGAATGAATTTGAGAAAAAACTGCTTGCTGATGTGATTCCTCCAAGTGATATTGGGGTCACTTTTGATGATATTGGGGCTTTAGAAAACGTGAAGGACACCTTGAAGGAGTTGGTCATGCTTCCTCTACAGAGACCTGAACTCTTTAGCAAAGGACAGTTGGCTAAGGTGGGGACTTTCTTTTCTGTCAATATTACACTTTTGTATGTTGTCCATTTTCAAGCAGATTTTGACCTGTATTATAGCATCTCATTGCAATTACTTTGGTGTAGCCCTGCAAGGGAATACTGCTCTTTGGCCCCCCTGGTACTGGAAAGACAATGCTTGCGAAGGCTGTAGCAACCGAGGCTGGAGCCAACTTTATTAACATTTCAATGTCTAGCATTACTTCAAAGGTTTTAATGTTTTGAAATGGGAATTCTTTTTGTTGTATTTTTCTATTTTGTGCTGTGGTGACATGGAATTTTTTTTCCAGTGGTTTGGGGAAGGAGAAAAATATGTCAAAGCTGTCTTTTCTCTAGCCAGCAAGATTGCCCCAAGTGTTATTTTTGTCGATGAGGTTAGCATCGCATTTATGTGTATTCCTTTTCTGTTATCTTTCTCTGTATTTTTTCCTGGTTTAATCTTTTTTTATGTGTGTCAGGTCGACAGTATGTTAGGAAGACGTGAAACTCCTGGCGAACATGAGACTATGCGTAAAATGAAGAATGAGTTCATGATGAATTGGGATGGTCTGCGAACAAAAGATAAAGAGCGTGTACTTGTTCTCGCTGCTACAAATAGGCCCTTTGATCTTGATGAGGCTGTTATTAGGAGGCTTCCAAGAAGGTAAACGTACTATTTTAATATCCTATTGTAAATGCTAACTTCAGCCATTGGCTCAAAATTTCAATGGCCATGATTCATAGGGAACCTTGGATCATCAAGGACCAAAGTATATTTTGTCCAATTGAAGAAAAGCTCTTGTTATTCTATATATAAGATTTTACAGGTTGTGTACTAATTGCTGGTCTTTCATCTTCAAACATGCAGATTTATGGTTAATTTGCCAGATGCTCCAAACAGGGAAAAAATTCTGAGAGTCATCTTAGCAAAAGAAGATTTGGCACCGGATGTTCATTTGGAAGAAATAGCAAATATGACTGATGGATATTCGGGGAGTGACCTAAAGGTCTTCTCTTCTGCACTCATTCTCATTTGCTAGATAAGGTAGTACCTGGTTCTGCTTGAAAGATTCTCATTTTCATTGTGATTTCTGTTTTGGTTTCAGAATCTCTGTGTAACAGCAGCTTATTGCCCAATAAGAGAGATCTTGGAAAAGGAAAAGGAAGTAAGTCCATACATACTACATTAACATTGTTTGAATTCTGTCTAATTCTTTTGAAATGAACAATAATCCTAGTTTGAATGCACCATATCAAATTCATTAACATTGTTTCAGGAGAGAAGTGTAGCATTGGCCGAGAACAGACCTTTACCTGGATTATGTAGCAGTGCTGATGTCCGTTCCTTAAAGATGGATGATTTGAGATATGCACAAGAGCAGGTATGTTAAGACCTTTCACATATGAAGCAGCATTCCTTGTGAGGAACTCAGATCCAGTTACATATTTTTGCGGCCGACGTTTCGTCTTAATCTATGTGGTCATTGTTGCAGGTGTGTGCGAGCTTCTCGTCAGATTCGTTGAATATGAACGAGCTACTTCAATGGAACGACCTTTATGGAGAAGGTGGATCAAGGAGAACGAGATCTTTGAGCTATTTCATGTAAAGGCAGAGAAAGAAAGAAAATCTGCTTCTTCTCCTTAAGTGTATAGCATTTCTTGGTTAGACATTATTACTCTTCTATCACCCAAGTGGTGCCAACAAGATCAGCCACCACTGGGCACCTTTGTATCATAGGCTCATAGGTTTTCCCTTTTATTTTACTCTCACCAAATTTTTCATAAAATGGTAGTAGATTTGTTAAATATTGTCCGGCAATTAAGAAAAAGAAGCATAATTTTTTAGGGTCCTTATATCTGATGATCAAATTGCTTTATTATCATATAATATTCTCTGAGTGGTCAGTTCATTCGTCCGCTTAAACAAGTGTCGGGGGTTCGAATTCTGCCTTGTGCATGCAGTAATTCATTGGCCAGCAGCAGACCTTTAAATGAGGCTCTGATACGTGATAGATTAGTTCTTGGCTTGTTGGACTGGGAGATACCGTGGACAACCAAAAAAATAAAAAATAAAAAAATATTCTCTTCTCCCTTGTATATAATCCCAGGAGCCAAGAGTCAAACCATCGCGATTCAATAACCATGTACATGCTGTCACTGGGCCCAAAAAAACATTTTTTTTCTATTTTCCATTAAAATCCAAAAATCATATTAAGGCTCCATCATCCTTTTCAATTGAGTTTAACCCTAAAACTCACCAAAATAATCTATACTATATTTTTTGTTGGTGTCTGAGTAACAAAAAAGGAGGATAAGGAAAAGGAGATTTTTTTTTGGCTGCACAAGTGTATCTAACTCATTCTAGGGATAAAGCCATTGCATTTGAGATATTACCACCCCAAGCAACTTGTTTTGCCATAAGATCTGCAGCGACATTTGCAGTGTGCTAAATAAGTGTTACATTTGCATTCCAATTTATCTGAACATCGTTAATCTTTCTGTGCAAGTCTCTTATCTTTTCTAGAAAAAGGTTTCAAGCTGTTTGTTTTGAATATAACATCCCTATAACTATGATTTCAAGCGAGTAAAAAACCGCGTCAAATAGCAAAAAACTCGCATTTAAGGATGTTATTTTCAGGAATAGAGTCTGAGCAACCGAGTAACCAATTGGCTACATTATCCAGAATCAAACACCACCCAAAACCTCCAAAATTGTCCCTATCCACTTTGAATATATTTAAAGGTGGAAGTTGCCATGCACTCAAATTCCTTCTAATTTCAAGAATATTAGTGGCCATAACCAAAGTCCGTTATCTATAATTCGAATTCCAAAAAGAAAGAGAGAATAAGAGAATGCTGAAATTTATTCACTGATGTTACTAATTCACGAAGAGGGAATGGATTCCATGAGAAAGTGTATGGCCATCGTATTCGTAGTGTAGAAGGGAAAGGGTGGAATTGTAATTTGAGGCATGAGGAGCTGGCTGGGTAGTTGGTTGTTGACTGAGTGGCTCTCTTCATTTATTATTTGCATTTATATTCAAAAACGGAACAGAACAAAGTCAAGAAGCCATGGAGGTGATGCGTCACTGTTCAAGGTTCCTTCTTCCTCCCAACACCAACGATACTCGTTTTATGAGGTACGCTCTTGTGGTCCTCAATCAACGTCTTCCTAGATTCGCTGCTCTCCTTTGGGACCACGGTATGTAGATTCCTCCTTCCATCATTCCATACATATTCTTCTTCTTCTTCTTCTTTTTCACTTTGTTTTTGCTGGTACAGCGCAGGTGCGAGTGTGTGCTGATGGAGGTGCCAACAGGGTGTTTGATGAAATGCCTCTTCTCTTCCCTCTTCAACATCCTTCCCATGTTCGCTCCAGGTCAGTGGGCCCTATGGAGAATGTGCTCAGAAATCCATAATAGAGTCCGAACACAACGACCAAATTCATTATTAAGTATACTAGATTATCCAGTATAAAAGATTGAAAAATCATCGCAAACCTCTGTTTTTTATTATCTATTGCAATCTCTGGATTATTATCTAATTTTCAATCCATATATTTACATAATGATTTTTCAACCTTCCATATTTCTATATAGAAATAGAAAGAGAGAGACTAGAAACAACATCTCTTATCTCACTGACACCAAAGAGAGGGATCTAAAATGAGTGGAATTTTGATTTGGGTGGAATATAATGAAATAGAGCCACTTTGAGGTTCCCTTTGAAATGAGGCATGGAACAGAGCCATTGCGAAGAAGTTTCACGAGTTACAAAGGAAACTTCGAGCTCATATTGGTCATGGGTTGAGAACAGGAATTGCCCCCTTTTTATTCCTCTAATCTCTGCTCTAACTTGCTAGGTTCTTCTTGACACAGGTACAAGCCAGATGTAATCAAAGGCGACATGGATTCTATCAGGGAAGATGTCCTTCATTTCTATACAAACCTTGTATGCCATCTCTCATTATGCTTCATAGTTCATACCACATTACAATTTGTTTTATTTCATATTGTTCTATTTGCATCATTTCAAAGCTCTTATGCTACTTTGCTTCCTGCAGGGGACAAAGATACTTGATGCTTCTCATGATCAGGATACTACCGATTTGCACAAATGTGTAGCATACTTACATGACCTAACAACACCAAATACTGATGAATCAGCTGTAAGTTCTGTCCACTCGGTTAATTTCTTAATAGTTATAAAGAATTAAGTCTGCTATAGTATCAGAATTTGGTTGTAAAGAAATGATATCATGGGGAATTGTTTGATGGTTTTAATGGCAGTTGTGTATTCTTGTTGCTGGAGCTCTTGGTGGGAGATTTGACCATGAGATGGGAAATATCAATGTTCTCTGCCGATTCTCCAGCACACGAATTATCCTTCTATCTGATGATTGCCTTATTCAGCTTCTTCCAAAGAATCACCGCCATGAGATAGTTATTCAATCTTCCGTCGAGGGTCCGCATTGTGGACTTATTCCCATTGGGATGCCATCTGCAAGTTCTACCACCACCGGACTCCAGTGGGACCTCAGTAAGTAAATCATTGTTTAACAATAATGCTAATGGTTAATAATCTTAATATAATAATCATAAACCCTTAAACCTGTAAATGAGTGAGGAACTGCTTCATGTAGCTCTTTCATTGGGTGGAATGGTAGTCATTGCCAGTGATATTCCTCTGTCAAATTTGATTCCTATGTGATTGTTAATCATAATCAGTGTACAAGATGGTCTCACTGTCCTGTATTCCTAATCTATAAAAAGTAAATAATGCACTTATTGAAGAATTCATTTTCTTTTAATCACCCTGTTTCTGATGTTGTTTTCCAGTGTAGTCTTACTAGTAAAATCTTATTTTGGCTATTTTCAGATGACACGGAGATGAAATTTGGAGGTTTAATAAGCACCTCAAATATTGTAAAAGGGGATATTGTAACAGTAGAGTCTGATTCAGATCTTCTTTGGACTATTTCTATCAAGAAACTGTAGCTTTTAGATGTTACAATGCATATTACTTTTGTATTTCTGATCTTCCACATCTATACGGATAGGTCATATTCTATTTAAAGGCCAGAGGTTCTGCTGGCTTTTTCTTATGTTTCATTCTTTACATTTTAATGTCAAATATGGGTGGGATGGAAGTCATTCGTTTTGGTTTGATGTGGAAAATTCTATTTACAAATAAAATAAAGCCTTGAAGATCCAGGTTTCAAAGAAATCCCTACATTCCTTGGCTTAGTTGTATATTTTATTGTTATCTATGAATGAAATTTTGGCAGAACAATATTAGAATCCAGAAACCAATGAGATTGTTGGCCTTAATACACCGTAACCAAATTGGTCTGGAATCTGGATGTAATATTGTTTGAAAATATTAGGGAATTCTTGTTTGGTAGGCACAGGGCGAGGTAGAGGTTGATTTGGAATCTAAAAATATTAAGTAAACGTATTAAGATTTTTTTTGGCTCATTTGACGTTGCACAATCATCAGATCAATCTCGTAAAGTGAAGTAAGTTATTGCACAAAAATCAAGCAAATGTATAACTAAGAAAAAGAATTTGGGGGGCTTATGTAGAATGCCCCACTGCATAGATTACATTCATTGCAGACGGTACATAATTTGACAACAAATGTGGAACCCATTTTGGTTGCCGCTAGACACACCTAACTAGTTAAAAGAAAAAGGTGAAAAGCTTGGTAATTTGGTATTGAACAATTCAAGTAGCTTTGGGAAGCAGTTGCTAGTAGGGTTGGTGACGATTTTTCTTGCGAGTCTTGTCGGATTTCATAACCAATGAGCTTGAAATCCATGATTGATTTATTTGGGGGGAATCATCAGAGAACCAGCAGCATAGCCGACCATCTTCGCCACCAGTCCATCCAAAAACACCTTGGTTAGAAGAACTAGGAGCAAATCCACTGTGATTTCTTGACATTGGTAACACACTCCTAACAACATCAGTATGACCACCTTCAAGAATCGCTTCTGCAGGTCCAATTGCTGCCACACCCCTGTAATTTACAGGAAAATAACCCAAAGTCCCAGCATTGGTGCCACCAATCAGCCATAATTTGTCAGCTTCTCTTGAGTAGTGACAATCAACAAAATAGTCTATCTGCCATTACACAAGGAAGGGGGGAAAGAAAAAGTTATATAACCATCATTGGGAATAGTTCCTCTCAATGACTTGGTCATGTGTGATCTCATTATTAGTCATAGATTGTAATTTGTAAGAAATAGACATAACATTTGGCGGACAAAAATTAATGGTGTGATATTACACATGACCAAAATCAGGTGAAATTTTCACATGAAACCAGAGATTACATGAGATGAAATCATTTGAAAAATTCCGCATGAGAGGGGATCTCCATCTTAACATTAGAACTCTCACTCTTGACCCAGAATCTAGATTAGGAGAGAGGGATGCCAGTACTTATACAAGCTATTATATAGACCTACATGTTCAGATCAACTATCAAGTATAATGCTCTTCTAGTTGAGTGAAATATGCACATCCCAACAAAGAGAACTCACCTGATCCAAATTCCAACTTTCAGAAGCTAGAGTTCGAGCATCCGAGAAGGTAACTTCATTTCTACCATCTTTCCAGTCCCATATACTACAAAGCAGAAGAGTTAATTATTGGAATCAAACATTGTAGAAGCAAGAGAGTTAGTTAGCATACAATTGCAACTTGCAAGTCCACATATCCCAGATTAGGTGCATAGGTACCACTTCTTCTCTCTATGAATTTACATTTCTTTAGTAATCATAACCAAAGTGCATTCAAGACAAAGTACACCACCATTATATGCATTATTGAAAGGAAGACAGAAATAGTCTAACTATCAAATAAAAACCATTATAATTTGTACCCTAGGGTTTCAATATGCGTCAAACACCAAAGCTTTGGACTGCTCCCTCCAAATATCCCGACCTTTGCGATTGAAGTCCCCATATTAATCACCTACATTTTTGTTAGCAAAAAACTAATTTTGTATTAGTTGAGAAACTTGCAACAGTCAATAGAGAGGACTCAAAGGAAACTATATAAGTTAAACCAGAAAAGGAAAAAGGTACATTAAACAACTTTATGTATCATTGCAAAGCGTAGATAAGTAGTAGAACTTTAACAGGAGAGAGGTAATGAGAGGATAAGAAATCTACGAAAACAGACCAAAACAAACATGGTTACAAATGTTGCGTAGCAAAGATGACCAATAACATAGCACAAAAGAGGCCAAGATGGTTGCAAGAATTATTAGCTCATGGAAAATGTAATAGAGTCTAAGGCTTACTGATTCTAGATGATCATCATCATTGATATTTCCAGAGGTATCGAATGTGCAGATCAACCCATCTGCTGAAGCAGAAATAAGCTTGCTTTGCTCATCAGGGACAAAATGAACCTAGCATCAATCACACACTTTAAATGAATAAGAGATGAGTGCATGCTCCATTAGAAATAGTAACTAGCTAAAGCTTCACTTCATGAAATACATGGAACCCGAAGCTTAAGTTTCAATTTAATCGCATATTACACAGCACAAACCTGGGTAACATCATCCACATGAGATTCTTCAAGGCATGCAATCTGCTTCTTATTTCTCCAGTCCCAAAAGAGTATCTGAAATAAAGTATAGACCTATAGCTTACATACTAGTTCAAATCCTTTTATATAGTACATCCCCCAACTATACATGTTCGAAGCCAAACCTGCGATTTACAGCCAGCAGCTATTAAATTCCCCCCAGGCCCTCCATAAGAGAAGCTGAAGACCTGTTGAGACAAGCCGGCATTGATGGAAGAAACCTGCAGTTTATCGTTTAGTTCAATTCAACACTCAAGCAGCAAATTGAGCAATGAGTATAACAACAAAAACGAAACAAATGCACCTGCTGAAATGTCCTTGTGTCCCAAGCTCTAATAGTTCCATCAGAAGAACAAGAGCTCAAAACATTGGGATCGGAAGCACCCGAAAACAGAATCTGGTTGATGGTTGCAGAGTGACCGTTGCACTCTCCAAAGTATTGACCCGCCAATGGTGAATACAGCTTCACTGTGTTCGTTGACAATGACACCGCCATTGAACTCCAATCATCCCTTCCATACAAAAATCACGAAAAAGAATCAAACAACCCACCAAATAATTAGGACCCAAGTGGCGCGTAATGCTGTAACTAAGCTTAAACGAATAAAAAATAAAGCTTTACTGTTGAACGAGTTTAAGCAGAGAATAAAAGAACGTACTTTGGGACAATTTGGAAAACGTAGTCGTCGCCGAAGTTGGTTTGAATAGAGTTTTTAATGCCGAAACGTTTAAGGTTGTTGGGTGTTGGTGAAGGTGGTTGTTCCTCGACATCCATTGAAGCGCTAGTTTCCATTCTATGGGGTGCAATAGCAGAGAGGAACAGAACAGAACAGGAACAGCTTCTTCCTTTTCCTTAATATCGTCGAGGGTTTTAGGGATTATAATCCGATGCGGCGGAGTCCACAGTTAAGTCGCCTCCTAATAACCAATACATTTGAGTTGACTTTGATCCCTATAACCTTCCGTTTTTGTGTTGGATGGATTTATGTGCGGATTATTTCTACTTTTACAGAGAAGAAGTTGAGAGAGCTTATACACCCTCTTTCTATGGGGTTTGTGTAACAAAAATAATTAACTTTTAAATTTCTTATTTAAAAACTTATTAAAACTCATTAATATGATTAAATAATCGTATAAAACGAAAATTAAACAAACTTGTTTTCTGGGATAATTATTTAGGTGTGTATTACAGTATCATTAAAATAGTCTAACCTTTACTCAATGAAGAAAAAAAAGGTTTTGGTAAGTTACACAACTACGGCTAAACCAACACGCGCTATAACATAGCACTAAAAATGAACATTCATATTTTGTGTCTCTCAAAGTGAATTGAAGTACAGAAAAAACAGTAACAATGATGCACCAAAAATAGAGACAAAAAGAATAATGCTGGGAATGAATATACAACTATTCTCGGGGATTATTAATTAATGTGGCGACTGAAACTTGAGAACGTTTAAAATGAATTGATGTAACTGGTCTTATGCGTGGATTTAGTAATTAAAATCCATTTGAGAATAATTCGCAGTTGGATGTATAGTAATAGAAGTCACATGTATACACGCAACACATTGAAAGTACAAGGTAAACATAAAGTTCATAAATGGTGTCAAGTAGCACTGAATAAAATTAGCAAGCCCAAACTCATATCTCTTAAGTCTACAATAAGGTTCATGGCAATTCCGACGTTTACATCTGGTAGTTTTGGACAATGGAACCAATCATCCGGACATAATCTCAAACATGGAAGAAAAAACTAAATAGGAATTTTTGTTGGTGAACAATATCCTTGCTAATGTAAAGCTAACACGGGAGAGCAACACCATGCTATCCCACTTGCACAGCTACACCAATTGCTGCTTTCGATATGAAAATTTCACTCAACAATTTTCTTTATATAAGAGTCTCAAGTGCAGGGCAATTATGTGCTTGAAGCAGCTTCTTGTTTCTCCGACGGCGCCTCACTAGTGCTCTTTCCTGCTGCATCTTGGTCGCCAGGCTTCGACACTTCTTGCTCTGTTACAATTGTCAAACAATTATATTTCGGTTAGCCCATTCAAAGTACCAGGGAGTATAACAGAAGTACTTGCTCTTCTTTGTACACCAAACTAACACACTCCAGCATCATTTTATCGGATGTGGGACTCAGTTGATTGTATCCCATATCCCACATATAAAAGTGAGTCAAAATGGTGCCGAAGAAGATTAAGCACAAAACTTGTTTCTTTAATAGTAACTATGGGGGTTTTATGCTTGAGGGATATCTTTGTAATTCCACATATTCATGTATGTTATTAAAGCAAATTGTAAGTTGTAAACACAGATCAACCAAATGCAAGCCAACACTATCTGGCAATCTGAAGGAGTAAAAATGGTCATTTTTTAACCTACGGACTTTTGAGAGAATTTGAAGATCTAAGATCTATTCTACACAAAGGTCATTGATAAGAGTTATGAGGATTGCAGAACAATGAATAAGCTACCAATTCATACATCCAATTACATTGAGTGAGTGAGTTAACCAGCTTTAATTGTTAGATTCATCATTTAGAGGCTATCCATGTTGATGTCACCCTTCGAAAAACCATCAATCCCAAACATCCATACACAATCAAACTCCTATAATCAAGCAAGCTTATAAATGTTCAGTGACAAAATTGCAGAGGACAGTTAGTTACCTTCATCATCACTCTCGTCCATATCACCCATTGCATCATCACCCATACCCATACCTCCAAATTTCTGCAGCAAACAAAAGAAGAAAAAATAAGACCAAGTAACATAATAAAAGAACAAAGTCTCAACTGGTAGCATCACTTACAGAGAAATCCATTCCTCCCATTCCTCCCATTGCTCCCATTGGATCATCACCCATACCCATGCCGCCAAATTTCTGCATCACACAAACTATTAGTATAAATGACAACAAAATTAGAAGATACTGAAATAAAGACGATACATACCGAGAAATCCATCCCTCCCAAGTCTGGCTCACCAGCACCTAATCAACAGAGTAGGAATTCAACATAAAATTATATTGCCTTACATAACACTTGAAAATAAAATGGTAGATGTATGCATACCTTCTTCTTCATCCTCATCAACCCATTTGTCCCAATCTACTTTCACATAGTGAGGAGGCTTGCCCTCTGCACGTAGCAACCTTTTCCACCACCCTTCCTCTGCCTTCTGAACCACACAGAATATGCTTCTCACTCCTACATTAATTTTGCTCTCCTGAAAGAATAAATAATGGCAGTGGAAACAAATTAAAATGCATCGAAGAGAACCATTTCTTTGCGGGTAAAGCATATCTGAAAATATTATTAGAATGCACAAAAGAGACAATTGAATGAATACAAAAGAGACAATTGAATGAATACAAAGGGGCAAAAAGTAAAAAGAGACATTATTAAAGATATGGATGGTAGCCATAAATTGGGAAAGATGTTCTGACCTCAACATTAACCTTGTCAAAGAGCTCTAATTTGAGTTCATACTGGTTGTCAGCAGAACCAGCACTGGCAGAGAAGGTGAAAGTACCATCTGGGGTAAGATCCACTTTTGCATTTTTGGAATCTGGCAGTTGTACTGTGACATAAACCTTGTCAACTCTCTGAGCCCACTTAACCTCGGGATGACGACTGCAAATAAAAAAAACACAACCAAACACAGGAAGCAACTTCAGAAATGCATACATATCATGATTTAAACAAATTTTTTATTTTTATCTTTAAAAAAATTATCTTTGCACTCGTTTGCGGGGAAAAAAACCAATCGTACTATATTTTCTTTTTCCTTAAATAAAAAAAAAGGTAGGATGTCGAAGACATGCAGTAAAGAGGGTGCGAAATAGCAGTATTAAATTAAATAAGCAAAAAAATGAAACTTTAGTAGATATTAACGTGATACTGGTAATTATTTCCCAAATTAATTTGAGGAACTCAATTTGCACCTCGATAATTATAGAATATGCATAAACATAAAACGAAAGGAAGAAACTTTAACAATTTTGAAAACCCTCCCCCAAAATACATTTGAAAAAAGCAGCTGATAGTGTAGCTGAGAGAATAGGCGGACAGAAAACAGCGAATAATCGAAAGTTAAGAGCAGAAATCATGACAATAAATGGATAACAGACCTCATATTTGATTGGGGGAAAAAGGCGAGAGAGAACTGAGAATATGTAAAACCCTAGTTCGTTCTTCGGTAGCTACTCACTGCTCAGTCGTCAATTGACAAACCCCAAAGTGAACCCTTGGGCCTAGCCAACTAGAAACACTCTTATATAGGGTTTTAGATTACCACCTCATCTTAAAAGTGTGTTTTGCTTTCTTTTTATTTATTTATTTATTTATTTGAGAAATATGCTTTTTCCTTGGGCAAAATCTCATCATATTCACATTGTTGAATATATATATGTATATGATCATTTATGTGAAATTTATAAACAAATTCATATTCTATCATACTATTTTATTTTTATTTTAATACATATAATATAACTTGTGCCCTATGTCTTTGACAAAATTCCAAATAAAAAAGAATCATTCTCCACAATTTAAGTTTGTAAAATATTCTTATAGGAACGCATTTATTTGTAAATACCTAGGATGATTCAATATTCAAGAAAAAAGAAACATGTAATTTTTGGGATGATTAAATACGTGGGTATTGTCTTTTTTTTTTTTCTCTTGAAGCAAAGATAGAAATATATATTATTCTAAAATTTAATTTTTGTTTAAGAATTTATTACTAATTAATAAATTGTCTATGGACTCAGAGCTCTATGCCTGTTGCTTTTGGTCTTCACCCTGTATTGAAGTTGAAATATTCCTTTAGGCATGCTTTGGTCCAAGAGAGCCCAATAAGAAACCCAAAGAGTAAAACTTCTAGTATGGCGTGGCCCAAGGGGTCACTTGGGCCGAAGAGTAAAACAGTATAGCTGAAGAATAAGAAAACTGGCCAAAAAAATAAAAAGAAAAAGAACAATTAGAATGTAACATGTAAAATAGTTTTGGAAGCTATTCAATTCACCTAATATTATCCTGTGATGCTTCAACCAGTTTGTATTGGGTGGGAAGGGCTAGAGGGCTAGAGACTTGTGATGGACTAACATGAGTGTGGATCCCTTTTTATTTTGTTACAAAAATAATTATTATTAAATTTTAGATTTGTAATATAATTTAAATATTATTTAATGAAATATCTTTAAATGTTATATATATTATTTAAGCTTTCTTAATATTTACTCAAATTACTTTATATATTACTCAATTATAAACTTTTTTATTTTACAGTAGATAGATATTTAATTTAGTCATTTGTTATATCTTTATATTTTAAAATATTTTCTTTATAAATTTATTTTATAGCTTTCATTTTAATATGAACTTTATATCCATCATCTAATAATATCAATATATAATATTAACAGGAAGACTAATTTTCAAATTTTTTACTCAAATATTTTAGATGTAACCATAAAATATATATATTTATTGTGTTTGAAAAAGATAGTGAATTATAATGAAATGTTTTCGCAAAAATAATTTTTATACCATTTTTTATATACATGTACAAAAAAACCATTTTTTTGATAGAATTTCTGTGTTAATTGCAAAAGAAACTTTACAAAATTTTAATATTATTAAAAGATTTAACACTTTTATGTTTACAAGAGTGGATTATTTAATACAACTCTTTTATGTCTACAAAATTATAATATTATTAATTATGATTCAATTATTATTTATGGTTACTTTTTTATTTAATTTATCCTTTTTAATAGGCCTAAATTCATATTATAAAATATTACAATAATAAATAGTACATAAGAATTACAATGACAACAATTTCACCGAATAAGTCCTAATCAAGTTAGATACTGGTGTTTAATCTTTGAACGTGATCGTCATCCTATTCTTCTGCACAGATATTTTTAATGCATAATATAAAATTTTTTGAAGAATCACAATTGATTCACCCAACCAATAAATTATATGCATAGCAAATATTTATGTGCTGTGTACAATTTTTTTGTTACAGGTAAAATTTTTTTGCTATGTATGAAAAGTTCTACATTATATCGATAAAATTTTGACTATGTGCAAAAAATATATGTATTATATATAAAAATTTATATATTATGTCAATAAATTTCCGGGTTCTCTAACAAAAAATTTCTATGCTAAAAAAGTGTAAAAAAAAAGAGAAAAAAATGTGTGATGCATGTTTGCATATTTTTTTGTTAGACTTGTATCAACTTAATTAAACTTAATTTGACTATAAAAATATTTGTAGGTATAGTATTACTAAAAAAATAAACTCCATATTTTATTAATGTTTGTAGTATTTTTTTATTTAATACTATTTTAAACTATAATTTTTTATTAAATATAACTCTATTGTTATTTTATGGTTACTTTTTTATGTGATTTGTCTTTTTTTTAATAAAATTAATAATTCTCAACGTAAATTGTTTCTTGGTTTCTTTGTAAAAAAATAAAGAGTAGGACTGATAAAAAAATAAGTGTTTTTTAATTAATAGTCTAATAATAATAAATAAATACAGAAACTAAAACTTTTTAACTTGATGTAAACTTAATTTTAAGATGTAAAATTATTATATATGCGTTTAAGGGAAAAAAATTGAAGCGTGTTTAAAGTTATCGTTTTTGTCTTTTTCCATTTTTACTGGAGGGCTATATTTGTCATTTTATGAGAAACTACAAGACAAAAAAAAAATTACTTGAAACTGGATCGTACGAAAAACATTGAATTCTAAGAAAGTACTATGGCAAACGTGATAATTTGTCAACTAAGAAATATAGGAAGACAATAATATTAATTTACAATATATATAAGAGCAATGCTAGGGATTAGTAACTTTTATAATTGGTAGTCATTAAATAGCCATTAATAATAATTTAATAGTGTGAGATTGGTGTGAGATTTCATCTAATGGCTCATCTTTCTCTGTTGGTTACATACTGGCCAAAAATCAATAAAATTGCTGGCCCCTTAAACTTTTTCTATATACAATAATGATAAAAATAAAATTTAATTTAAATGATAATTAAGTTAATTAATTTTTAATAATTTTTAATTTTAAATTAAAAAAATAAGAATTTACAATCATAGTAGTTAGTATACTGCAATAAAGAATAAAGAATCAATTTTTTTTAATTTTTTTAACATTAACTCCAATTCTAATTCTCTCTCAGTGCCATTCTTCTTCTTCTTTTCTCTCGGCACTAGCATCCTCTCTTTCTCCCTTGCATTGCCATCTTTCACTATACCAAGCCCCCTCTTGTATCGTCCTCCTCAATCGCGCCTCAGCAGGCGCGTCCTCCCTTATGTCGTCCTCCACCATGCTACAACGACACCAGTCATCGTTTGCGCAACCGTTGAAACTCACCATCCTATGTTCTCTGATATAACAATCCGAGTTTTTTTAAATTAAATATTGAATTATTTACGTTTTATTATATTTGATAATTCTATTTAAAGAAACTTATTTTCTTGAAAAGTGATTAAATTGAATTTTATGGTACTTCGAATTAAAATCTATTAAAATTTATAATTTTTTTTAAATTAATTGGATATTTTCATATTAGATATTTAAAATTTTAATAATTAGAAATAATAAAAGCTTTATACAATTTAATTTGAATAATTGAAAGCTTTGGTTAAAATTTATTTATTTATCACTACTTTTAAATTAGAACATCTAATTAAAAATAATTTGTGGTTTGAAAAAAAATAATAAATAGCATTAAATATATTAGAATAAGTTTGATTTAAGTTAATAACCCAAACTCTAAATCCCTAATTTTAAACTCTAATTTCACTAACCCTAAATCCCTCACCCTAACATCTGTCACCCTCCTCTTCTTACTCACATACACGTACCTTCACACTCGTCTACTCTTCAGTGAGCCATGCTCACCCTTCCCTCACTACTCCACGTTATCCATTTTCCACCACTTCTTCACAACACATGTTCATCATAATTCCTGAAGTGAAATACATATAGAGAGAGCAAAGAGGAAAAGAGAGAAGAGAAGGGGCTCGGGGAGAACGGGAAGAAAGGAGGGAGTCGCGTCCTGCGCCAAAGTCGTCGGGGAGTAGAACCGCGAAGGAGAAGGACACCGTCGATGCTGTTCAGTAAGGAAGGAAGAACTGCGCGAGAGAGCCGAGAAAGAAGACGCAGCCACTGCCACTGACCCCAGCTGTGCCATCGCCGTCGAGCTCAGACAAGAGAGAGGAGACGCGGGCCTAGAACCCCGACGAATTAGAGGAGTTGTGCCTCAGTGTTGTTGCCACCATGGAGAACCGTCACTGTTGAAGCTCTGCTGCAGCTGCTGCTGCCATGGCTGTTATTCTTCCATGTCGTTGTCATGGGTGTTGTCGGTGTGGTGAATTGGAGGTTGCCATTGAGTTGCATGTGGTTGTCAGAGCTACCCTCACTAATGCCACTGCTATTGCTAGTTTGGTTCGAGTTTGCTGCCGCCATAATTCCGCCTTCGATTCCTCCTAAATGCGACGTTGAGGTAGGGATTTGTTTTAAAAATAAAGGATTTAAATTATGAATGCCATTAAAATTAAATGAGTAGCTACAAATGGTTTATAGTTGCTTTATGTGAATAGTTGATGAAATTGAGCTGAATTATATCTGTAATTGGTGATTGAATTGTTGATTTAATGTAGTCGTTATTGATGATGATGTTGTATTTTGAAGTTATACTGACTGCTAATATTAATGATGATTTTGCGTAGTGAATGTTGTAAGGGTTAGAATTGTGAGTAATGGATAATTGTTAGACGAAATTTTTTATTAAAAATGATGAGTTAGTAAGATTGATGTTGCTGAAATTCTGTTCATTGGTTGATTTATTATTGTTAGAAGAAGTGCAGATTTCTAATGCTATAAAGGTGTGGTTATATGATATAAATTATGTAATTTTCTTATATGAATATGGAACTGAGGTTTCGAGACAGGGTTATGACATAATTTAAGTAGATATGGACATATGGTGATGAGTAATAGGAATGGTTGATTGGTATAAGTTGGAAATCTAGAGAACTAAATTTGGTTAGTGAAAGTTAAGAAGCTTTGCTGCAGAAATTTCTAAACAGTTTGAATAGCAACTTAAAATAAACACTGGGTGCAATCCAGACATGATTTTCAAGCCAACTTATTTTCCTATCAAATTTCAATGAGCTAAGATTACTCCATAAAAATTTTAGGAAATTTGGCCAAGTGGTTTGGAAGATATGAATTTTTGAAGTTTAGTGGTTGCTATAGAATTTTCTGGTTTTTCTAATTCTACAGTACAAAATTTCAGCTGCTATAACTTTTGATTTATTTAGAATTTTGAGTTTCTTTTAAAATAATTTTAAATATCTATTAATCTCTTTTAAGTGAGTACAAATTTCATATCCATTGCTATTTTGTAGAGTTAGTTATGTCTCTTGGAAGCTGGGTTGTTCATAGGAAATTCAGAACTAGTATAAAAAAAAGTGTAGCACTTCCAACTGACATTTAATTAACCAAATGAGGTGCTTTGGATCTGAAATTTGTTTGTCCTAGAAATTGGGGATGTTAAGTGTATTCTCACAAAAATCTGGAAGTGTCGGATTAGAATTGGATTTATTATGAATTTATCAAAAGCAGAGCTCCTTGTTGTATTTTTTCTGAATTCTCTTTAGTGCAGCAGCAGATTTTATTAAGTTGGCTATCGGATTCAATTCTAATCCAAACGTGGTAAAACTTGATTTAGACCCAAAGAATATGTCCAAATTTGGCAGATTGTAACAGCTTAGTTAAACAAAGGTGTGTAGGTTATCCTTAGGACACGTTTAAAGCTAAGTGGTGATGCGGAGGTACGCTTAGTTTTACGGTGATGCGGAGCTACTTTTAAGCTTCTTGGTGATGCAGAGGTATGCTTAGCTATAAGGTGAAGTGGAGGCATAATGGAAAGAAAAGAAAGTGAGAATTAAAGAATGGAAATGGTACTTAGATGAAAAGAAAAGGGAAGTAAAGAATGAAATAAATAATTGAGAATTATATGTTAAAGGGGCCTTGCGCCAAACTACTAATGCAAAAGTGACTGCCTAAATGATAGCTTGAGATTGCTAATGCGAAAATGTTCGCCTAACTAATAGCACTGTTTTTTAGTGTGATGCACATTAAAATTCTATTATGATGAGGCCTAACTAATACGGGTAACCATGATGCCAAGGTGTCTAACTGACACAGTAAAGGAACCATATTCGAGGTTCACTTCGAGTAACGTCGGGTTGCGGGTAGATAACCGACGCATGAGCTCATGGCCTGCGCTAGGAACATGCATGTATCATCTTGTTTGCGCATTTACATTTGATTGCGTTTGTTTTATTTTGTTTATTTGTGATTGTGGTGTTGTTTTGGTGACTTGCTTGTGTGCTTGATTTGATACTTTACTTGTGTTGTGTGGTCATCTTAATAATGTACTAAGGACTGATGTTTGTATGTTGGATTTAGGTATATTGTTTGTGATGCTAGCTTATTTAGATATTGAGCAAAGGCAATCCTAGAACTTCACATCGATACCGATATTCAAGCTTAAAAAAAATATAACTTAAACCATAAATAATAAACAAGGCGGGAGACTGCCACAGTCCCTACGTCGGCATCGCTGCTTCGACAAGCGGGAGACTACCACAGCCGTTGCCCAAGGAGCATAGCGAATCACCAAAACAAGGCATGTCACCATCACATATTCAACCTCATCAACCATAAGCATTCTTTTTCAAGTTCCAATCTCACCATCCATCATCAAATCCCAAGTTCCTCAAATACGACAAAATCATTCTAAATCTCAAAGTCTCGTCCAAGAAATACCTCACCGCACTACATTTACTAATCTCATCCACAAATCTTTCAAAGCCTAAGTCACCGTCTTCTAGAATCCACATATAAATTCATCATTCTCAAAACATATACTCTAACATACACAACTCATAAAATCTTCATCACAATTTACATGCCACATACATAATACACTCTACCATTTATTTAATTCAATCCTATCTTAAAGTCAACTAGTTTAAGTGTCCAGAAACATTACATATTACATAAAGGAAACCAAAACCATACCTTGGCCGATTCCCAAAATGCACCAAACACCAAAGCGAAGCCACCAAACTCGATACAAAGCCTCAAGCAAACTCCAACAAATACCAAAACTCAATCTAACATCACATAACATTCAAACATCAAACATAGGGTTCACAAAATAACTAAACACAAGGGTTTAGTGATACCTTACCTTACCCAATGAGATTAGGGGCAAAATTCAACAATATTCCAATGCTAGATCACCCCTAAACAAACAAAATCACAAAATCTACTAAAAAACTATAACAAAAAATGCTCAAAAGCTAGGGCAGGAAACTAGAGCTTGAGTTTTGATTTTTTTTTTACCAACAATGCCTAGCTAGAAACGAAGATCTCAACGAGAGCTTCGTATGGTCGCAAATGACTCGTCAATCGGAACTCCATAGCTCAAGTTATGGCTCCCGAAAGGTGATGATGAATAGTGACAATGGGGTTTCACCCCTCAACATCACCTACCTGAGCACTCTCTCTCTCTCTCTCTCTCTCTCTCTCTTCCCATCAAAATGAGCTTAAAGCTCATTAATAGGGGGTATATATATGTTGGGCCTTAGGCCCGGTCCAACTCGTTAGTATTTTTGGTCCGTTTGGCCCTCTTTGGGCCAAAACCTTTAAGATTAATGCCCGATTTTCGATTCTAAATTATTTTATTAAAGCGGTAAGCCGGTTCTTACATTCTCCCCTCCTAATTAGGAATTTTGTCCCCAAAATTCAAATTACGTGATATCCTCCACGAAGCGTTCTACTCCCAACGTTGTCACATAATCTCATCCATCATAGTCCTACTGTGTCGATGTTCCCTCTCGCATTCCGCTGCGTCACTCTGATTATCGTCATTAAGAATCCAAATTTTTTCCTTTAAACTAAATACCTCTTTTATAATATTTTTCAAAACTTTCAAAACAGGTTCAATTTAAACCTGTTCAATGTGAAGGCTTTCTCGAAAGTCTCAAAAAATCATTTACTCGTAAATCAATCACTTTAAATCATTAATTTCTTAAATTCATTAAAATTCGTACATCATAAAATAGAACTCACTTTTTTTTAAACCGTATCATTTAAACCAAGAGTTCTAATGTGGTTTCAAAAATCAAATCATTTAAACCAAAAACTCCAAACCAAATTTCAAAAATCATTTCAAGTTCTAAAACATTTTCAACATGATTCAGGGTCATATCGATTAGAAATGGAGAATAATAAGTAAAAATAGCAAAAGAAACAGTCGGTACTTCCCCTGCTACCAGTGTTGATATGCTGTAACTCCACGAACTGGTTTTTCGGAACATTCTAAGCTCGTAACGCATGTGCTAGGTTAGTCATCCTCACTACCTTTCTATTAACGTGATTGACCTTGTCTGTGAGTTGCCATTCGAATTTCCTTTCCGCACCAAACAATCGATATCGAGGTGATCAATCTCAATATCTCAAGCCTAGTACTTCAATTATCCCAAAAAGACACTTGCAAACAAGCATGCTATGCATATCAAGCAGATAACCTGAATAGCATGAAAAGAAAAGACAACCCAAAGTATGCAATGAAGCACAATCGGTCCATCCCTCAGGCTCATGAGGATGAACCGCTTTGATACCACTAATGTAACACCCTAATTACCCTAAGCCTTACCTCTAGCCGTAAAGCAAAGGTTAATCAGAGGTTACGACAATCTTAACGCTTATACATAAAATCTTTATTATCCTTCGCTTTATGGCGCAAGGTAAGGCTTAGGGTAACGGGGTGTTACATATTGCAGTAACTTGAGGAATGTTGTTTACATATAAGGAATTGTTAATGAGACTGAGATTTTGTCTAAGTAACGTAATTTAAATAAAGGGAGTTAAAACTGTTTCTAAGTAAAATTGTTTTTGTGATATGAATTAACTATTCTTATTTACTCTGTTTATTTTGGCGTTCACGTTCCCTACTGAGAATGTGTGGCTTTGTTCTCACCCCAAAATTTTTCAAAAACCTTTTCAGAGGTACAGACAGGACGACTAACTAGAAAGCTACGGATGAATAGAAGACTTATTTGGCTAGTTGCTTCTGGGTTTATTCCCTTTGCCCTTGATGTTTCTAGAGTGTTATATTTTTACAGAAGGGGTAAGCTTGCAATTGAGTCTTGTATGAACAATTATTATGTATTAATAGTAATTATGTGAGTATATGTTTATTTGACATAGTTTAGCTTGAAGTATATAACAAAACAAAAAGAAAATTTATTTTTCTTAAAAACTATCAACAAGTTAACGTGTAGAGGCTCAATATTAAATAAATAAAGTATGAAATTCAAGGAATAAAGTCAGGTAATTCCCGGACCTTTAGTGCGATCATGAGGTACTAAAAGTTAGGGTGTTACACCCGACGGCCTCCCCCTGCCCGCCATCGGGCTTGTTGCAATCCTGCTCCCCCAGATCGACGTCCACCAACACGGTAATCTCCTATCTGTAGTGCTGTTTCAATTTTTATGTTTTCTGTGTTATTAATTTTTCAGGTTTGAATAAAAGTGTGTTGGATATCTTGTGTTTTTTTTTGGAGTTCTTTTTATGAGGTTAGATGTTTAATTAACTCATATTGATTTTTTTTCATGAATGAGACTTACATAAACTGTTATTTTGTGGTTTTCAGAAGACTAAAGCTTTTAGGATGATATTGAAGAAGGATCAAGGTCTTTGAGTCCTCTTAGTCTCCAACAGGTATGGAATCAAGACTGTTTGCTTATTTTGTGAATGAATATTTATTGATGAAGTGATTAACTAATCATTAAAAATAATTGGACAGGAATTGATATTTTATATAAAAATATGATTG
Source organism: Arachis duranensis (assembly GCF_000817695.3). Classification (NCBI taxonomy): domain Eukaryota; kingdom Viridiplantae; phylum Streptophyta; class Magnoliopsida; order Fabales; family Fabaceae; genus Arachis; species Arachis duranensis. Next base: position 8,123,996 of record NC_029777.3, on the reverse strand, counting down.
GTTGTGTTTTTTATGGTAATTCTTGTATAGTTGTATCACCTAATGATAAAATTCTTGCCTTTTGTTCTAAACCAATGCTATCATTAGAAAAATATTTTTGACTACCATATTCTTTCATTGAAGTAAAGCACAGTAGCCAATAGCAACTATGGAATATATCAAAATTAACCAAATTCAATAGCATAAAATTAGCTGCAATAGAATGTGAACGATTCATTACTGCTCGTTATATGCCGCTTCTGTTTCAAGGCTATTGTATTGTCGTAAATAATGTACATTAAGTTGTGCATTTATTTTCTAACATTGTTGTTCTTAGAATATTTGGAAGTGTATGCTAGAAAGGCTAAAGCCAATTGGATTGTATTAGATAAGTAATTAGTGATAACAAAATTGATGAATTCTCAATTTCTAGATTACAATTTTATTGATCTAAAATGACAATTTTTTGCTTTTGGTATTTATTTTTGTTGTGCTTTTGTTTTTTGCAGGTAGCTAAAATAAGAAGAAAAGTAGTGTATGGAAGAGTTGCATTGCAACATTGTTGTCACGAAACAATCTCAACTCAAATTGCTCCGGTTGAATTTGAATGTTTATAGCAGAGATTTCGGATTTTTTTTATGGTTTAATAGATGTTTTTTATTAGAGGTTTTTTCCAACTTGAAAACTTTTGCACCATTTACATCACTGCATAGATTAGCGACCTTGTGTCCTTAGCGTTGCGGAAAAAAGAAGAATGTCTCCTATCGGTGTCCAACATTTTTCCATAACTCTCAAAGCACAAAACAAAAGAAATTAGTAGAGTATATGTATGCAAAATCTAGCAACTCAAGCAAAATACCAATGTTATAACTAAAATATCCACTTTTCGAGTTAGATCCAGTTTAATCAAATAAACATCCACTTTAACATAAAAAATAACCATCTGCACACCTAGTGAATTCAACATTCGATTTATTTTATTGTATTTACTTAAATTCAATCCAATCAAATAAACATTCACTTAAGAATAAAAATAACTATCTGCATACCTACTGAATTGAACATCCAGAATATTTTAATTGTATCTACTTAAAATTCAATCCAATGAACTAAACATCCACTTAAAAATAAAAATAAACATTCACATATCTAATAAAATGAACATCTAGCATATTATGGATTGACCACAAATTTCTAATATGTACATTAAATTTTTCATTCATAGACTTAGAATAATTGTAGCATATGTTGTCTTTGAACAGGAGCATTCCCATTTTAAGAACATTCATGAATAAAAGAGACACCACAACAAGTAACAAATGTGTAGTTAATTCGTCATTAACCAAAATCATTCACTGACAAACTAAAATGCACTTGTCTCGTTGAATTAGTGAACAAGTATGGGATTAGGATTATGAACATAAAAAGGATACTAGGTAGAAAGTATTGTCTAAGCTTGTAAAATCTGGAATCTTTATTAACTTTCACAAAGTTGGCAAAGTAATCAACCAACATTTCTTGAGCTTCTTGTCAATTGCTGTTTAAACTTTCAAATATGTACAAATGTTTGATTTTTGTTTCCTCTCTTAGCAACTATTTGTGGGATGATCTCCTCAAAAATTCTAAAACTAACTTTGAGAAAGATGAAATATTTTTCTGCAGCAACTGATCTGGTTCATCATACTCTGTGATTGTCCCTGTAAACATCATTAATGTTATGAGATATATGCTTTCCTAAGTTTGATTATCATTGATATTATGATCTCATATATTGAGGTGCATAATGAATGTTTATGTACCTTCATCAAGGACCAAAACCAAGTCATTATCAATAAATGTAGGAATTTTACGTACTACAATAATCACTGTGCATTCACTAGTTTCTTTTCTAATAGTCTTTTGAATTAAATTGTGTTACAGCATCAATGGATGTTGTTGCTTCATCTAGAACCAAAATCCTCCTCTTTTTTAATAGTAGTCTAGCAAGACAAACAAGTTGCATTTGTTCAATACTCCAATTTTCTCTATTCTCAACCACTGTAATATTGTACAAATTTAACCAAAGGTCAAATAGATAGAACTAAACATAATAAACACAAAAATACTTTAAGACTTGTCACAGTTATACTCCTAAATGGTGTAATGTATTCTTTTTATTTTCTTAAAAAAAATATATCTTACTTAATGCATTAAGAAGTCTTAGATCCTACCTTACAATTTCAGTAAGATGGCACTTCTTGAGAACCTGAAGAGAAAATTTGAGAACCATATAGACATAGGCTGACTTAAGCAAAACTTTAAAAGGTCTCAGTGACCGATCTATGGAATGTAAAAACAAAAAAATAACACTATGTTGCTCGAATAAATCTGTGCTGAAGTGTTCAACATACACAAAATCCATACAGTACTTGATTCAAACATACCAACAAGATAGCAAAGACAAATAGCAATTACTATAACGAAAACCAACCATCTAAATACGTAGCAAAGCAACCACCCATTTTATGTCAAATAAAGATCGACTATGATCAACTAATTTAAGTGACATTGCATTCAAAAGACTAAACAGCGAGCCAAAACTACTGTACTAATTAAACCAAAATTTCGCAAAATTTTGTGCACTAGAATAAAAACCAATGCAACCATCAACAGCAACAACTTACAATTCATTCCAATACATTCAAATTTCAATCATGGTGTTCATATGCAGAACGATCAAGTAACTTAGCAAAATTTATTGTATGAACATCTAGTTACAAGTAAAACCATAGTCATCAACTAACTTTTGGATGAAGCAACGCCGGTGGAGAGCTCCGCTGATGGGGAAATTTTGGGGTTAATGGGTTATGTTAGAACAGCAATAGAAGTCTAAGCCTGGCCGTGAGTTGGTGTCCCTCCGGTAGCAGGTCGACAACGGCTGGGGATGGGTCCCGTGGCAGCAACGACGGTGACGAGTTCAGCAGCCACAACTTTGACGGTGTGCGACGACAGTGGCAGAACGCGATCAACAGTGGACAAGGCGAGGGTGGGTGCTATTTTGGAGGAAGGAGAATTTGGGGTGAAAAGGATTTGTAATTAGGGTTGGATGGTTGGTTTTGTAAAATAACTGAATTGGAATTTTTGAGTTTAAGGTAATCTATGAACTGGTTTTTATTAGGGCTAAACAGCCAACCCATTGTATACATTATAAAGATTTTTCATTATTTTTCTAGAGTAGTTGTTTTCCAATAGTTTTATTATTGTCTTAGACTTGGTCAATCTATCAATCTGTAAAGTTGCACTATTTGGTATAATTTTAGGTGAATGCTATAAGATAAACAAATAATATTTGATAAATTTTAAATAATTTACTTTTTATTTTAATTATTTTATTTTTTACTTTAAAAAGTAGGTTAGACAATTTAAATATTATAACAGAAGCACCATAAAATTCACCATAATTTTATTGCTTAATTATACTATTTTATCAAAAACTTCTTTTTCTTTTTTCACTTGGCATCCAACCATTCCTACTTGACATTGTGGACCCTTCAAGATTTCAAGTGCATGCCAAAGCCAACAAAAAGGGGATAAATCTCGCTCCCTCTTTTCTTTGCTCCTCCTGTTTTTTTTATTTATTTTAATTTATATAAAAAATATAGTTATCAAATTGGGTAAAAAATTTATTTATGTGGATTGTTTCTGAATTTTCACGGACATGTGATAGTAAACTTTGTGTAATATTTGTTCACATATTTCGTAGATGATAAAATATGAACTAATGATTATTTTCTAGTTTGTCAGTGAAATAAAAGTAAATTAGCATATTGATATTTATAGTTTAAAATTAATAAAAAATAAATTAAATAATTATTAACTCAAAATTAAAAAATATCAACATATTGATTTCATATTTAGTTGATAAATAAGGGAAAATTAATTTCGCGAACAAGTTTAGCAAAATATCCTATAATAACAACAAAACATAATTATCTTATTTTTTTTCTCAACAAAAAATTTATCTTAATATATTTTGAACAAAAAATGTAGATAATATATTTTTATTTAGGAAAAAAACTCTCCACCTTTGCTAATTTGAGTAGACTTAAATAACAAAGCCAACCAAGTACAGATAAATTTATCTCATTATCAAGAGAGCAAAATATTTTAATAGAATATAAATGTATAAATATTTTATATTTTGAACAAAGAAAAAATCTATAGAACTAACTATAATATAAACTAAGTAAGTTAATTTTTTTTATTTTTGATTTTGAAATTCAAAATATTAAGATAGTGAAGAATTGTTTTTATTTTTTTTTGTAACTAATCTATTTTTCAACTAATTGCAAGGACGGATCCAAATATCTAACAATGAAAGGGCAAAAAATTAAAATCTTATATAATCAAATACAATGTCATATATTTAATAATAGATATAATTATAATTAATTTTAAATTAAAAATTAATAAATACTTGTCAAATAAAAAAATTATCTTAGTCTTTATATTTTTTCATGATTTTTTATGATTTTATATTTAATAAAATATAAAATTATTTATTTTTAAATATTTTGTTAATTAATTTACTTTAGTAAGTATTTATGTGCAACGAGTTAAATTTTTATATTTTATATCATTATAAAATATGACATAAAATAATATAAATTAATTTTACTAATAATTTTGTTGTGTGAATTTAAAATATACTAAAGTATTTTTTATATAATAATAAGAGTAAAACTAAATAGAAAAATAATAAAAAAGAAACAACTAAATTGTCAATTAACAAAAGAACAATATTATTATAAATAATATTAAAGTATTTTTTATATGATTATAGATGTTAAAATTAATTTTAAAAAATAAATGTAAAAAAATTTCTAAATCAAATAAAAAATACAAATAATATAATTATATGTAGAAAAATTTAAACTCTAATATATAAAAAATACTAACTCTTTTTATTATTACTACTATACGCAATTAAATTTTACTTTATATAATACATTTATTATAATAGTATATGAGTTTAAAATTTGTTTGGAGGGAGCCAATTACTTGCTCCTCTTGAATCCCTCCCTAGCTATTTGACTTCACTTCTAGTTAGTTGGTTTTCTAAAAAAGGAGATCACTTTAATAAAAATACTAAAAATATCTTTTTTTTTTAAACGTTCACACATATTATATTATTATTGGATATTTTTATTAAACCGGTTAATAATTTATTTTTTAATAAATCAGAATAAAATTGGTTTATTATAACAACAATAATAAATCAAATTGTCTATATTATAATTATTAGACCCGATTTGATCCAATCGAATTATACAATCTAAATCGAGTATCTTTAAATTTTTTGATACAAAGATAAATATATTCCTAACTTTTTGTTTTTCGCACATTTAAATCTCTAAAAATCTAAAAATACAGTTAAATTCTTAAAAAAATTGGGTTTATTGTTATTTATCTATTCTATTATATAAAAATCGGATGTCTACACTTAATGATGGAGCTGACATGGCATACTCCAGAGAGTGTTTCCCGATTTAATTATTTTAACTCATTCAATACAATTTATTATCATGACTTAATTATATCAGCTAATTAATTTGATTAGATATTTAAATATTAATATACTTTATTATAATATATATTACTTAATTAATTTTACTACATTAATTGTATTTTGTTATATTAGTTAATTAATTTATTCATTTATAAAGTCTGAAATAAAATAAATAATTTATTGTTTATTTTAGTTGAATTCATTAAATTTATTTATACATTATATACGAATTAATAATAATTTGTAAATCACTTTATATTATATATGTATTAATAAAATATTATATATGTCTTAATGTGTTAATTAAATATTATATACGCACAAAAAAAATAAATACAAAGATGATTTATATAATATTAAGGGTAAAAAACCATTTTAAGCCAATACAATCTATAATTGACGTATATAAGCCAAACTGAAAATCGTTTCAGTAATGCGCCGGATCCTATTTTTATATAATTCGAACCGATATGGTTCGAACTGCATATGAGAGTAATTCGAAACAGAGCAGTTCGAATTACGAGTTGACTTTTCTTCATAAATCGAACCAAGGTGGTTCGAACTACGATTGCAACTAATTCGAACCAGGGAGGTTCGAATTAAAGAGAGAGAGGCCGGCCATAGTATTTCGAACCAGGCTGGTTCGAATTAAACAAACCATAAATCGAACCGGGTCGGTTCGAATTAGTGGCAGTCAGAGCTCTATTTAACCGGTGTAAACGTGAGTTGGTCTTATTAGAGGAAGTAAGATGGCTAGTGAGGAGAGTTTTGTTGTTTTGGTTCACCACAGAGGATCCATTAAGAGGAAAACTCGTTCCGGAGTGAAGTTCACAGATAAAGATCTTCTCTGTATTGTCGTTACTCCTCGAACGAGCTATGATGACCTTGTTAGATCTGTACTGATGAAGCTCGGTCTGGAAGATGCGAAGCGGGTGAAGAAGTTTTTCTATCGCATTCCAGTCACGGTGCTCCAGGATACCGTGAAGTATGATTGTTTCACGATTAGTAGTGATGAGGACTTGCAGGTAATGTTTCTTTGTCGGCAGCAGTTTCCGGAGGTCAGGACTCCAGAGTTGTTGGCAAAGCTGGTTGATGTGGTATCCAGCTCAGGGGGTTCGAACGTAAATATAAAAAAATATATAATTAATAAATAAGTTAAAATAACGAATAATGAGATATATATCTATTCTATTTATTCTATTATATAAAAATCAAATTTTTGCACTTAATGATAAAGTTGACGTGGCATGTTTCTTAGAATGTTTTCTGATTTATTTCTTCTAACTCATTAAATACAATTCATTACGGTGGATTAATTATATCAACTAATTGAGATATTTAAGTATCACACAATTTAATATTATGTATATCAATTAATTGAATATAATTGTTAGACTATAATTAGGATCAATTAGCATTATTTAACATATCTAAATATTTATTATTTCGATTCTCTTAGGACCTATGAATATCCTTTTATATTGTATCATTTTACACAACTTGAATATACGAAAACCTTTTCTCTACTGCTCTCTCTTACCCTTTCTAATAATAATAAGTACAGTTTAATTTAGTTAGAAGTTCATTATTTTATAATCTTCTATAGAATAATCTTTTTATCACTTTGGATATTTTAACTCTTTTTTCTCTTTTTTTTTTCTCTTTACATGTAATTTTGTTGTGCATTAATTTTGTTTATTTAATGATGAAATATACTCATGTTAATTCTATCATATAATAGTTTATTTTTCTTCTATGTATTTTGATTTGTATAGTTACTATTGATCTTACTATTTTCGATCTTGCTGCTTTTGTTTTCTTGAATTGTTCTTTATTTTTTTATGACTTGATAATTTAAAAAAAAAAAGAGAGCAAAGAACAGAAAAAAAGATGGCCAAAGATAAAGGTTAGAAGTCTAAAGCAGCAACATTATTCCTCAGCATTATTATTATTAATGTGAACTTTATTATTTCTTTTCTAACATTCTTTAATTCAAGTTTCGTTTCTTTTTCTTAATTATTATTAATACTTTTATTATTTTCTTCTCTAATTATAAATCTCCTTATAATAATTTTTTGATTGGATATTTTTTTGGTCTAATAAATTTTTTCTCTATTTTTTGTCAAAAATAATTTATATTAGAAAAAAAAGATAAAAGTAAATTTTAAGATTCAAATTTAAATAAGATGTGCAAAGAATAACAATTGAATTCATTTGGTCTATTTAAACACTTTGTATTATCGTCATTGAAAATTTCAAATACTATTATAAAATTCTAGATATTTTTATTTTATTGTTCGTAAATTATATATTATACCGTGTATTTGAAGAGTTTCATCTTTTTAAAAATAAAGTGTGATATTATATACTTTTTAGATACAATAAATGAATAATAAGGTTAAAATGAGTAACAAAATTGATTATATAATAAGATACAAATTTTTAAAATTTCTAGCACAATTAACAAATTTTTAGTTTCAAAATAATTGTTTACTCTATTTTTTTATCTTTTATTTGATTTTTTATAATTTTTTCTTGATTTTTTTAATTAATTATTATTATAATAACTCACCATAAATTTGTGTTCTGTAAAAAAAATTTATCAATCATAAAATATAGAAGACTTAACCAAAAAATTTAAAAAATATTGATTAATCACAAAATAAAAAATTATAAATTGTGTTTTAATTATGTTGTAAAATACAAATTGGGACTATTTAAAATTAATTTTTTTACCATTAATGTTAACTTCAATCATAATAAGGTAAAAAGTAAAAATTGTATATAATAATTTAATTTTATTATTTATACTACCAAAATTATTCTTTAATGTATTATATCCTATTTATTTTTATTCATTGATAATTTTTAGTTCTCTATTTTCAATAAAAATTTGAATTGATTAAATAGATTATTTTTCAATTAGTAATATAATTATTGTGATATTTACTTTGTTTAGTAATATTTTTTTTAATTTATTTAATCTGATTAATCATCTCTTTCTTATTTTATGCTAATTTAACTAATTAAAGTTAATAAATTTCAGTTATTTTAATTCTTGCAACTTTTTATTATAATAATGTATTTCTATTAATGTATTAATATAATTTTAATATTTATATGTCATTAATAATAATAATCTGATTTTAAAGTGATGTTTTATTCCCAATGTGTGTGTGTAATTTACTATTTTTTATATGATTAGATTAGGCATATTTATATTCAATTTATTTGATTATTTAATTAAAATTAATTATATTAAAATATAGAAATATGATTTGATTCCATTAACTTGCCAAATTTTTTTGAAAAATCTAAAGCTAAAGCACAAAAATATATTTATAGATATTTTACTTTAATTTTTTAACTAAAAAATATAATATTTTTTGTCATATTAGTTGGAATTCAAAGTTAAATATGAATATTAATTTTTGAAATAGAATAAATATATTTTAAATCTTTTGCATCTAAAAATAATATTCTATCCATGTTAGAATTATTTAGATGGATAAGTAACAGTGAATATATAATTATTTAGGATAGATAGAACTAAGTACATCTTTTTATTGAAAATACAAATTTAAAAATATTATATTCAATTCTCAATAGTCAACCTCTTATTGAACCATTGTATTTTCAAAAGATTTTTTAAAAAATGAAATAGTTTTAGGTGTATAAATTTTGTAAAAATTTAATTAATTTAAGATATTTATTATCGTTGATTAAAAAAGTAAATTGAAATGACAATTTGATATTTCTATACTCTTAAAATATTATTTATTTATTTTTCATGCATTCTTTATCATCCAATGATCACATTAATATAATTTAATTCAATAAAATTATTTATTATCATTTGATTGAATAAAATTTTTATTTTAGCTAAAAAAATATAACTAAGAGCGCGGAATCGTCTCTTCATTCGAGAGTATGATTGAGATAAGAGAGCTTGACTCTTGTGGTTTTTTGATTTTCGTCAACCAAAATCTTCTGCATTTTTTATAGGGCTGAATCACAATTTTATTGTGGGAAAAGAGCTACGAAGGCGAGTTTGATGTGTTGGAGACCAAAATTCTAAAGTCGTTATTTATATTTGAGTGTGACACTCATTAAACCCTAAAACTCAAATAAAATAGTATATATGATTTTAATCTCATTTATCCAAATCAAAAGTAATAATGACTTATTTAATTTAACATTTATGACAATAAATGAGATCACTGTTATATAAGTCATTTAATGTGAAATTACATAATTTACTATTATAATTAATATATGTATTATCCATAAATATATTAAGAAATAATAATTTCCTAACAATCTTCTATTTGGGTTATAAATATATATTTTTCTGAGATAACCTTTTATAAATTTTACGCGTAAATCTGAATGTTATTTCTCTTATTACTTTAATAATCTGGTCTATCTCATATATTAGTTATGAAATTACCGAAACTTTTATCACATTAGTGTCACAACAAAACTACGATGATCCCATACTAAAATACTCAACATAGATTAAATTTGGATGAGAAAATTTAGAAATTATATGCAAAAATGATCTCATGCATGTCTATTTTTAACTTGAATAAAAATTTTATTTTATTCGGTGACAGACTCAGAAGAAACTACAACGGCAATATCCGGGCATAGCGAAGGTGACTAAGTGATGAGTCTGTAGAAGAAGAAGAGAAGAACTTAACAGACTCACAATGAGAGAGAGAGAAAGAGAGAGAGAGATAGAAATTTACCTAGAGAAAAGAAACTCGGCAGGAGAAAGGTGGCGACGGGTTCAATAGTGATGGTAACGAGATGAGCAGTGATGATGACATGAGCGGTGAACAGTGATAGACCCAGAAAAATTTAGTAATGGGGGCAAAAATATAATAAAATTTAGGTATAGTTTTTTTTTTTTTTTGCTTGC